>NC_143016.1:171855176-172162222 GCF_055824585.1 Amblyomma mixtum
GTTCTGATAGACATCATTTTGCATAAGGCTCTGGAGGGATGGGCCGCGTGGTTTTGCTGTACCAGCACATTGGCGAACGCTCACAAAGCGCCTGAATGTGGCAGATGTCACGGGAGGATGGACTAGATTACAAAGCGGACCGGGATACTCCTTCGCTTCACGGAACGCAATCCCTACCACTACTGGAACGTCTTGAAGAAACGCTTTTCCTTTAGCGTACATCCGGCGCGACTTCTATTCATCAATACTTATATTGTGAAAAATAATATCTACTTGAACCTCATAATAACGAAGTTAAATGATCCTGTGAATTGTTTCTTATACCCGTTGCCTTCTTATAGCGGTACCAAACCATAAGGACAGTAAAGCTGGTGTTTAGTGGGCCGCCGCATAGGGTTACGGGAGCACACCAAGCGGCCGCCGTGAGCCCAAAATGCGCTCAAATACCGACTACTATATCAGCCCTGTCAACACGTGCCCATCTCCCCTGCAGCCGGGAATGCTTCAGAGCGCAGAAACTGGGTATTTGAGGAATAATGCAGTAGCTGACATGAGGAGGCTGATATAGAATATATAGTTTCGTTTTTAACGTGCTGAAGGCGGTACGGACAGCTTTAATAGAGGGCGCGCAGCGGCGATAAGACCCTGAATACCAGTTGTGGTTGGCGCTGTACATCCGTACAAGCACAGGGGCCAGAGGTGTTCACGTGACGGAACTGACTTGTGGTGAATTCGAGAAAGCCGTGTTCCCTGTGTACATACTGCCTTCTGGTCGACGCAAATTATTTACGTTTACTTTCTCAGTCACTTCGCCTTGTGAAACCAGTGGGACCCAGATATTTTCAAGCACACTACACACCGTGTGAAAGAGTTTTAAAAATGAGAGCATGTTACAAAATTGAAACTACACTGCAGGTCGAACCTGGACACCAGAGCGCACTAGCAGTGGGGCCTGTGCAGCAAGAAGATTGACAAACAAAAAAACTTCAGTTACCCGCATCGAAACTATACTGTACTTTAGAGCACCGTTCCAAATTGACGTACCCAGCACGAAGTAGCTAATGGTGTTAACTGGAGGTTCGGTTTATACAGCGGTTGTGATATTTTGCTACCCGGAGACAAATATCGTATACAAAGGCTTCAAGGGAGCTCAAGATGGGGAGTCGTTATTTTTTTGTAAACATCATTTTGTTATAAGCCACTTTTGTATAGAGAGATACGACTATGCCCGTGTAGCACATTGGTGAAGCCATTGCTGAAAATAGAATATATTAAGCTTAAGCTCACTTAACATTACGCAATCTAACATACCTGCACATTCTGCGCCACTTTTTCGAGCGGTGCCACCGCAGCAATTTTATTCACTCTAAAACCTCTTCCGTGACCTCATCAGTGTTGTCGCGAATAAATTATTTTCCATCATAGTCATCAGCGGCAAAATTACCATGAGCGTGGGCAATTTTTATATGTTGTCGAGCAGTATCTGGGGCCGCCTCAACAGGTGCAGACTGACACGTGACTGTGCCATGAGCTCGCCAACAAAAGCCGCACAAGACACAGCGCAGCCCAGCAGGTACACCGCAATGTACAAGTGCAGCGGTTCCGTTTCTTTGCTGTCCAGGCTGCCTGTTGTTGTCGCCGGCCGTCTCCGGTGGGGTACAGCGAGTCCAGCTTCCATGACGGCCATAACGAGACGGCGGTGGTGGTACCTGCAGGTGCATGTGTCCCTTACTTAATGTTTGTAATAAACCAACAACGAGAAGGCAACAGTATTAATGGTCACGCGCAACAACCCACTGTGAATGTACAGTAACTAATTGGATGCTGCGGAGCGCACTAAAGAGGTGTGAAATTCCGAGAAAAAGAACAACAGTGTCCGCAACTCCAAGTTTCAATTCCTGACTGGAGACAGTGGTGCTCAGATGCTCGAGAACCAAGATGGTATGTTGGGATCAGCAAAAGGATTCTGTCAAGAACGCCAGAATGTACTCGAACAGAGCAGCTGTGCAAGCTCTTCATCAGAGCCCAAATATGGAGAATCATGACGTCGTACCATTTTAATCACCTGGCATAACGTCGTCACGTTGCATTACAACGCTAGCAGCACCAACCTGGTCCGCATCGGTTACATGACCGCTTTCTGACGTTACCACGAGCATGCAACCTATCTTCAGTGCCTGTATACAGCTTCGTATAGAGAGCGATATCGAGGCATCCTAAGCAGTTCCAGCGCCTGGTCCGGTGATAGCTTCCGTGATGATGTGCTGACGCAGTGCCATCGCCAAGCGTATTGTTGAAACTGTCGGACTAGCGTCTGCTGTCATCTTTCTGTGCCTCTGTGACACTCTCCTTAGGCTGCAGCGCACTCGCTTCTCCGCCCATTCAAGCTGCCGCGTGGGGGACTGGGCCGCCATGTATCCTAGGGTGCCTCAATCCAGCTTTCCTCAATATATAGTAAAATCACTAGATAAATTACGGAAAATCCGGTGACTATAATATATCCAGGACGCTGTAGCGTGATTGGTTGCATCGCCAATACAAGGTTTCAATCAGGAGGGATGGTTCTATTGGTATTTTTAAAGTGGGTTTTTTCAAGCAAGCTTCCGCTTGTTTCTAAATCTACTCTGCTCTGTTCTACTGCCCAAGTTGAAAAGAATAAAAAGTAGGTCGGGATGTCCAGCATAAACTACCTATTTATGCGGATGTACGGCAAAGGTGTTAGAATGTCACTCGTCAATAAATAGAAATTGTTGGTGCCCTAATGTGCGCCTTTGTCAGTACTTAATGGGAACGCAATTGCTTTATTCTGTGTAGTATAACACCTGCTAGCTGCTATTGAACGACCAGGCGTATCAAACCCTTTCATAGAAAAACAACTTTCGCAAAAGTATGCAAATCCTAGAGTTTTATGCTTCTTTGATGCCTGTATGAATTTTTCTCTACGATTAGTGCACATTTTTCGTCGCTATATCTACTAAAGCCAGTCAGCCCTGACCGACAGCACGCCCGGATTCGAAACATTCACCTCTTCAATGCAAATATGTGTTTGTGCGAAGATTGTACAAGAAGCACTTTTATGTATTAGATGGCTCTGATAGTGGGCTGCTCTATTTGTGCATTGGCTCTTGTTTACAGGTAGAACTGCGACCCCGACAGTGAAAGAAAAAAAATTGGAGGACGCTTAAGCTTTGTTTTCAAGAGTGGAAGGCGACAGCGTGTTGCAGCGCTGCCAGGGAGTCCACGGAACGCCATCGTCTGTTCGGCGCGACGCTTTTCTCGCTGGACAAACGCTCGGAGTCTCTATATAGGAGTCCTCTCAAAGCGAACAGGCAGAAAGCCGCAAGCGGTAAAACGATGTCCAGCACTCTTTTGAAACACAGCGGTCGCAGACAACGGACGAGAGAGAAGCCACACAGAACACACACAGTGCGCTGTGATGGCTGTCGCGCTCATCTGTAGGCCTTATACGACCCAGGTTGCTATTACAGATCGACCAATCATTATTTCTACTCCCACCTGCCACGATGGCAGTCTACTGACTATCCGTTAGGGAAGTTTTGATGACGCCGCAATATCGCCTATCCCAGGTGACCCGCTACCCTTCTGCGTTGCTTTCTCGGGACCACCCGCCGGAGCCATGCCCGCAATTTTAAAGCGAAAAGCTGTAATCCTCGCATGCTGAGCCTGAAGGGAATCTGGCTCTTAGATTTGACTACTAACGACAGGCACATCGCACTGGCTAAATCGCGCGCGGCAGGTGCCGCGATATTCATCTTGGCTCGCGTTTGGCAGTCACGTCCGCCGCTTCGCTGGCTTCTGCTCAGCCGCTACTGCTCGCCATTTGTGGCGTGGGATGTGTCACGTGATTGGCTCTTGCGCTTGGCAGTCACGTGCGACGCTAGGCCGAGCGCTGCTCTGGACCGCTGCTCCCTCTTGCACTTCTCACACGTGATTCATCACGTGATTTGCTCTCGCTGAATCGATTGGCTGTCGCTGAAGTCTAGACACAATGAAGATGAACCAAAGCTAAACCGTGTCTAACTATGCTAAACAGAGATTTCACTATGTATATCCCGGTTCAGCTGAGTTGAGCCACAGCCACGTTTTTCACTCACAATGCCGGCACGCGATTTTCTGGTGAACGAGGCCTTTAACGCTGTCGCGTTAAAACTGGTGCCCTGCTTGTTCTTCGATACCTCAGGCCGCAAAGGCTACTTTCCGTAGACGCTTAGCTCTATGGTAGGCATGTATTCTTCCACGGCTAGCACTTCGTTTCAGTTCACACTTAGAGGAATATGTTTGGCACTGTTCTGTAATGAGTCAGTTATGCCGTTTCGAAGTACGCTATGGAAACGGACAACTCGAGAGTAATCAATGCGCTTCAGATACCTGCGTCAAACCTACACGTTAAACTACAGATGTATTAAAAGTACTGCCCAACTTCTTGTTTCGGTCACACAATATTTCCTTTATACTTAGAAAACGACGTTATAGAAGGGCTATAGCTAATTAACATGCATATGTACTTGTCCAGGCGCCGCACAGCAGGACCGAAGTGGCTGTCAGCATGACGCTTAAGACTTACTGTATGGTTCTAGTGAGCGGCAACAGTGGTATAAATTCTCAATAGAGGGTGTTATTGTCGGCTAATGTGCTTACCTGAGCGGGCTGAGAGTGTGCACTGCAGGCACTTGCATTATCGTCAAGGAAACCTCACCCGGTACGATGCCCCACTGCGAAGCGACGGCTACCTCTTCGTCAGGGCAGATGTACAGGGTCACATGCGTTCTATCCCTAGTTCGGTCGTAGCACTGGGAGATCTCGGTCTTGATAAGGTATCTTTTGCCACATAGTTCCTTCCACCTCAAAAACATAACGAGATCTTTAAAATAAAGTGAGCTGTGCCAGTCCACAACGAAAGTCTGCCAGTGATTGCTGAGGCATGGACATACGCGACCACTGTTAATGTCCAAGTTCATCTGCGTGAAAGAGTTTATAGCTTTCACTGTTGTAGTGGTGCTGGGAATGGCGGTGATAGTGGACTGAACGTAATTTCTTAAGGCCATCATGCCAAGCATCCACGCAGCTATGGCCAAACCACGAAAACTTGGGGCACTTTCCAGTGACGAGGGCAGGCCTTTCGCAAGAAAAGTGGGGACGGAAAAAAGGAAAAGGTGTGAGCAGTTTGGGCGCTGCACGTGTCTGAACGAAAAGCGCCAGCAGCGGACGTACAAACATAGCGCAAGCATGAATCCCAAAGCAATTACGGTTACAGTGAACCAAATGAACGAAGTGCACGAGCCGGTGAAGGTTAAATCTGCTGCACTTAGTAGAAAAGTGAAAAAGCAGAACGGTGCGGGAGAATACTGCGCATGTGAGAAAATGTCTGCCATCAACAGGGCATTGGTCCCAACTGGAACGATCATTATGTCGACGCGCTTGCTGTCTACGTCGTGCCACTCACCAGTTTCAATCGCATCAGTTGTGTTGTTCTGTGCCCTGTAAGCGTCTATGAAGGCCAAAGCTTCAGGCTTTCTCTTATCCGCTTTATCTCCACTGGCTCTAGATACTATAGCAGTGTACTTCTGGCCTCTGGGGAATTTTCCTTCTGATTTCTCGCTGAGGAATAGTCGTGAAGCTTGAACCGTTCGGCGAGTCGCACATTGCCTGAAGCGGTCCTCAGGAGCATTGATGTCCTCTCTGGTCACACTGACCACTTGGCAGATGTGCTTTGGAAACTCAAGCAGGCCGACTTCGTGCGACTTCGCTGAAACGAACAAAAGATTGCGCGTCTCTCTTATCATTAAATTTTGAAACTTAGATCTGGTGTCTTTCGTTACGTGATGCCAGGAGGAGTGTATATAACCTGTTCTTCTCTGATGTCTAAATTTCATCCTATTTTCTAATGACACGCCGCAGTGCATAGGTTTTCGCGCCAGAAAGCCGTTGAACTCACATTGCATTTGATCATGTGAGAAACTTACAAATTTGACCGCTATCGGGAGCTCTTTGACGCTTTTGTGCAGGAACCCCGCATGAAGAGGACTGTACACCAGCAGTGGTCGATCAGCGGATGCTTTAGAGGCTGTCATAATGCTCAGCATGGGGCCCTGCTTATCAGCTGCCACTACTAGAAGGAAGCAAGAAATAGCATACATTTCAATCAACATAACAGACAACACGTGTCGATTTTTCGTATAAATTCTCCACGCACCTTGTGATGAGCGTACTGTGTGTGTCATACCTACTCGGCAAACACTTGCAGTTTGATCACAAGCTTGAACCTAAGCTTTTCGTGTGTTCAACATAACATCGTTTTCCAATTGAGGCGTTGCATCCAAGCGCTCTAGGTTTAGTAGCAGATTGGGAACTCATTGCATTACATTTTGTCAAGCTGCAACATCCATAATGCTGGCTGAAGGCATTTCGTTCCAATGATATCTTTCAAGACAGATTCTGAATAGTGTATCTCAGTTCTAAGCATGTATTCTCCTATCGTCCTGTAGAGAAAGAAACAACTTGATGGTGTTGTACCAAATGCTGCTTATCCTCCGTGTATGCGGGTGCAATTGATATTTGCTCGTTCCTATTTCATTCAAGATCAGTGTCTCGCTATTGACGACTCACAGGAGAGGCATTATAGCATGCGGGACTTATGGATTTCTCGTACAATATTCGATGGTTTTGTAACCGTGATCGAATGAATCGTCCAGCACTGGCAGCCTCCTTCACGCAAATGTGTGGCGTCCATACAGAACAATGGAAACTTCGGGCAGCATTAAAATGAATATCTAGTGTTAAGCAATTTCCCCCTTTTTAGTTTTACCGTCTCCTTCACTTACTTTGAAAACTTCAATCTCGCGGACCGTGAGAAAGTTCGGATTTTATGAAAATTTTCTGCTGTCGTAATTTCACTCCCCAAGTATTGCCTATCGTCTTGTGGAGCAGCCAACTCATGGGCGAGCGTTGAAGAGACTGACGAAAGAAAGGATCAGTGTAGAGCGAGCTGAAAGACAATACTTCACGCCAGACGCCTGTGTCGCAGTCATGCCCCGAGTATAGCGGACACTGAGCGTCCGCTACCACCGACGGGTAACGAATCCTCTGATTTCACTTCGGCGCGCTGGAAGTAGGAGGCCCTCAGCTAAAAGCCGAACGTTGGTGTGGCAGCGCCATCTAGAGAATATCGTGAAAGAGTGCAGCCTGCGCTGCGGGCAAATCTGGCATCTCTCCTTACAAACCAAGCAAAATTCATTAGCCGCAGGCTTTCTTGGACAGTACAAAAATTTTATCACGACTCACAGTAAGCACCTGAAATGACTCAATAAAGGGCTGTTTTAAACATTCAGAAAGTTTCCTGCGATTTGGGCAGGTGGATGTTCAGCGATGCGGGCATTATGTACCTGACATTTATCAGTAGCTAAATGAATTTTTCATTAAAATCGCCTAATCAATTTTTTTATTTTTATGTCACGGAACAAAGTTACGTTATGAACCTGAAGGCCATCAACCAGGCAATTTAGCCCTAACTTTTCTCAATCGGCGAATGTGTCCCGATATATCGATCGTCAAAATACGCATTCGAGAGCGCGTTGGATTAGCTCTCTGGCATTGCCTTTCATAACATGGCGTCGCTCGTATTTCATGATCTAAAATAATTTAAATCTAATTTGGCGGATATAACATGCGCTGTGAGATCACTTTATAAATATGCAATGCAGAAAATCCGACTCAACGAGCTTTGAAATGGGTAATTTTGAGGTTCGTATTTCAGGCTACAGCGTTAAGGATACCGTTCAGCAGAGAACGCGTCGTGGTTGGCTTCTTCGTTTCAGTGTGCGGAAAAGTGGGAATGGTCGAGAGTGTCGCGGCGTAATACGCGACCCTTTAGAACGAAAATTGATTAAAAGCTAGAAAACTGATGAGTAGAAAGTCGCAACGTGACTCATACATCATCGGACATGCAACTATAAAATATAAATGAATTGCGTGAAAAGATAGCTGTGGTAATTAGCCCGGAATCAAACCCCTCAACATCAGAGTTAAGTTCCTATGACAACACCCCTGTGCAACGCAGGAACTTTCGTACGGCTTGGTTAAAGCGGGGCTTCCTATGTATGTGGAATGACCTCGCACGCATTATGTAAACAGTGTCCGTGTCTGACAGGGAACTTTCACGCTGTCACGTCATACCCTTAAATGGCTGCTCATGTGTTCCCCATATTTTTTGTAACCGCTCAGAAGGTTAAGAAAATAAAAAAACTATAACTCACTACAATGTTGACAGCCATTAGTTCAGCAATATAAGGCTGACACCTAATATATAACATAAAAAAGTTGATGAGTAATGCAATTATATAATTACTGAACTCTGTCATGTGCATAATGCACCCATTGATGTACAATCCACTTGCCCATACTGCATCGACGTATATCTCGCAGTTCTTGAACAAAAGGACTGTAAATGCTGAACAATTTCTGCAGCGACACTCATGTTCAACATTCTCGGACAAAAATTTAGAAAATTAGAAAATGGTAATATGGTCTTATAGAAATATTAAACTTAATGGTCCATTCTTCTAGTATGTAGCAAAACATTTGTTTTCAAGGGTTTCCTTCAATGAAATCGAAACGTTAACACTGCCGTAGGAAAGCAGTCGGGAACTCTTTTGACGATAGTTAGAGCGTTAATAGAAAAAAAATTCAAGACTTCCGTCGGGCATTCAGCAGATATATTGATTTTTAGAGTTAAATCTTATATTATATGAATAAATGGCGCTCATTAATGTTTGCCCCCTCTAAAATGCATTTCCACAGAAGTTTTGGGCGTGTAAGGCTGCTTCCGTGCAGGAATGTCAAAGCGTTGATGGTTCACTGTTCATTCCACGGAGGAGGACGAGGATTAAGAGAGGGAAAGGTAGGAAGGCTAACTGGAGGAATTAGCCGGTTTTGCTACCGTGGGTTGGGGGAAAGGGATGAGGATATAATAAGGAAGAAACGGATTAACATGGAAATAAAGGTAGCATGCAGAGTCAGCAAGCGAGCGGGAAAATCACAGCGTTTTGTGCAGGCTGGACTACTCACGAAGAGGAGCAAGGCCCTGGAGGCCTTCACCGCCGACGGTCGCCGCGGTCAGTAGCCGAGAATCATCTCTTTTAGCGGGCGTGGATCTAGATGCTGTAGCGTACGCAGACAGACTGCCTGTCGGCACTCTATGCGGGGCATTCATTAATAATGTGGGCTGTAACCTCGTCGCACACTCAGACCGCACATGCAGGGCTATTAGCCATACCTGTTAGAATGGAGTAATGCTTGGTGAAAACTACAAGCAACAGGCAACGCGCCACAGTTACTTCAGGTCGTGCTTCATGTCACACTCCAGGAGTTCTATGCCCGATTTCGGAAACTGGCCCGAATTCCACGAGGAGAGCGTGATCTCCTGCAAAAGTAGATCCCGCACTCAGGAGACGCGCAATCGCCGTCGTGCCTGGCAGTTCGCGCGACCTCGTCCCCGCGGTGATTGCCCGCTGCGTCCTGGTAGCCATTAGTAGATAATACAGCGCCCTTCATTAATGGCAAAGAGATGCAGCTTTCAGATTCTTGCGACCAGGTGTTCATGGCTTCTACGGCTAAAAGCAGCTTGCAAGCCTTGAAGGGCTCTTTTGGAATCAGCAAAAATATACCAATGCTGGGGACTGTGCTGACTGATAGGCTCAACGGCGACACGGAGAGCGGTTGGTTCTGCTCCCGTCCAAGATGTCTGGTGAGATGTACTAAACATGATTTGTGCAGTCGTTATTCTACCTGGATAGTTTTCACAGAGTCGTAGAACGTGTTTTTGCAGCACGAGCAACCTGTCAGAATTACCTGTCGTGGTAGTGCCCGACACTAATATTGCATAAAGTAGGCGTCAGTAAAATAAAGTGTAATATAGAGTTTTTTTTTCAACCAGAGAGGGATAAGTGGAGCTATACGGCTCATACAGCCCACAGCGCGGAAGAGAACCGTCAGGAGGTGATTAATATGCGGGGTCTAAGATAAATTCTCACTAAATCAGGCACGTAAAAATTTCTGTACCGGTACCTGATCAATGCCTTCCATTCGGAAATTGCGTGTTAATGCTTTCCTTAGTAGCTTTGTGAGCAGGCTTGAAAAGTATAAAATTTGTTTTGCGCGTATTCAGTTGTAGACTATTGTCCTGCAGTCAAGTAGACAGCTGAGAGAGGTGAAGATAAGGTGCTTTTTTACGGCCCTTGTATATTTACCTGTAAAAAATGAAGTAGTGTCGTCAGCAGAGGTTGTTATGTCAGGTGTATACTTCACCTCTGTAATATCATTTATATATAACAAAAAGTGTAGGACCTAATGTGGAATCTTGTGGTACACCTAGTTTTATTCATAGGTTTTCAGAGCGCTTTTCGCTCAGGTTTATAAAGTGGTATCTTAATAATAAATGCTTCTAATGAGGTCTGATGCAAAGCCTCTAATTCCACATCTATGAAGCTTGTAGAAGAAAATTTCATGGTTGACTAAAATCAAACGCCTTCCGTATATCAAAAAAACTTCGAAGCGCATACACTTTTGCTTCAAAATTTTTTTATAAAAAATGTTTTACTTTAACCAGCGCCCCTTTGGTTGTCCTCTTTTTTTGAAACCCGAATTCGGATGCTGATATTAAATTGTGCTTTAGCAAGAATATGGTCAAGCTATTATTTATAGCGTTTTCATACACCTTCGAAAAAACCGGCAGCACTGAAAGTAGTCTATAATTAGAGAAATCATTCAGCGTTCCTCCTTCGTGTACAGTTACCAGTTTAGCTATTGTAATCTGGTCAGGAAACGTTCCAGTTGACAGAGTTATGTTGATTAAATACAGTAATACGGATTTATTTCAGATCATAGTTATTTAAAAGTTGGGACCTGGATGTCATCATAGCCACACGTTGCTATTAGCTTTAATTGCTGTATGAGTTTGCCGATTTCCAACGGAGTAACGGCACTTAGGGCTATAGAGTTTGTTTGTGAGCCTACCCGAGTTCTTAGTTGTGTTGGGGATTGAAGGCACACGGTTGCATTAATAAAGTACTTGTTGATTTCATCTGCAAACTCTTCACGCTGAGAACATGGTTGTTTACTAACATCTCTTCTACTGGAGTGGATTTCAGGCCTTCTCCCGTAAGGGCGTTTACTTGTTGAAATATTTTCGCAGGATTGGTTGTTATTTTTGAAAAAATGGTTTCATATAATGTTTTAACTTGGACTTTATATCCGTATTTACTTGGTTCGAAATTTCATGAACTCGGGAAAAATGCTGCCATCCATAGTGGCAAGGAATCTGAGAAATATTTTGTTTTAGATGTTACTCTTTTTTATCGGGCGTTGTTAATTCACGGTTTCCTATTACGCTCGTTTCGCTTCTGAAGCGGAAACAAAGAATGATAGCAATCTGTGAATATTTGTACTAGCGTTTCATACGCCGTGTTTGCTTCATGCACTCGATACATCGAAGACAAATTCGTTTGTTGAAGTGAAACAATAAAATTATTTACTGATACCTCATTATATTTCTATGTTGGAAACAAACATCATATACCTTATGCGATAAGCAAGGTTTGGCGTATGGACTAAAAATTGATTTTGATAAACCAAAAATTGGCGTACAATCACTGAATAAGATCAACATCATCTTCTGTAGCAGCTTGGATGATATCGAATGATTCAAGCATCCGCGCAAAGGTTTTGCCCATCATTGTCCAGGCAAATATCCACATCACTTGTTTCTTTGCAACAGTAGCGCCAAAAAATTTTTCGCTTTGCCTCATCAAATGTTCATTTACGTAAACAAGGACACTTGAATCATTTATATCAAGGTCAGCTGTGGAAATTTCCGTCTTCTTGCTCTTGGTAATCTGTGCATTCCTCTTTGTAGGACTTACAAACCGGACGGCAATATTCTTACCACTTTGATTCATTGTTGGCACTCTGTGGCAGACATCGATATCTGCGCCATGAATAGTTTCGCCCACAACTTCACCAATTTTTTTTTTTTTTTACAATGGTAGCCGAGTCTTGTTCTTCGGGCACACCCTTAATTTCCAAGTTATTGACCCGGTGGCACTGCTCAAGCTCATTAAGGCGTTTTTCAAGCGTTCGGTTTTCGACCTTCAGCTGTTGATTTTGTTTCGTGATCATTTGTATTTCCTTTACAAAGGGCCTTGACGTCGCTCCCTATTTCCTTGACCTCCTCACAAGTGTCGCTACAGAAACAAATGCTGTCTTTTAGTTCCCTGCTGTCTGCACGCATCTCTCTGCGCATATCTGCTAGCAACTTATCAATCTCAGCTTTCCCTCCAATGACTGACCACCTACAACTACACGGTACAACTACACGGTACTTCGAAAAGGCTGCGTCGCTTTTATGGCCTTAAATCGGCGACGTAAATCAGCCGCGAAGATAGTCTCTCGCAGGATTCCAAAATGAACGCCGGCCGCCAACTGCAAAAACAGATGTTCACGGTTACTGAGTGGGCTTAGTCCATCGCTACCACTGCCGAAGAATGTTTCAGCCGAGCGAAGTGAGTTCGCCCAACCCATAGCGAAGGCTTTCGGAGCCAATGTAAACGAAGCTAATCGTGTGACGCTGCGCCCACGATTCCAAACGCGAACGTCAGTCTTCCAAAATGACTCTAAACTTGGCCATTTGGCAAGAATGTTACACATTCACCAATATTTAGGAGCTTCTGCCTTTATCCATATATATCACAGTTAACTGCGACCTGCTAATTAATAGCGTCGAAGCTAGTGCACATGACAGCGCGTTATTGCGATTAGGTTTGTGCGATGTGTTTTGAAGAAATAAAGATTTTATTAACGTTGCAATTATCGCACAGTGATTCTAATATCTTGCAAAATAAAATTTTGAGCATATTTTCAAAACGGGCACCAGAAATAAGCCTTTCATGGTGTTGTTCTCTGTCGAAAGAAAATATTTGCTTAGCATTCATAGACTATACCGATCTATAACACTTCGCCAAGCACACATCGCCCCGCAATTGGGAAAGCTGAATAGCTAAGTGCGTATGATTTTCAGGGCTATATGACACTCCGCTCCAGAGACTTGCGTATCGCATAAGTTGCGTATATTCAACTAGAAATCTGCGTTTGATAGAAAAAGCGGGCTTGCGAGGGCGAAAGCACTTACACTTAGTCTGATAGCAGCAATACTAGGTTCACAACGACGTAAAGTAGTCTAGGTTCACCACGTAAATTAGCGATTACATTTAAGAGCTAGGTATGATGTGAATAGTCAAACTTTTCCCAAGGCAAAAGTTCTTCGCTGCAGCGATGGGACCGATGCGACGTAGCCTTCAAGTTTAACAGCAAAAAAGAATGCATATAGTCAAGTCCACTTACAATGAACCCCAGGATCAGGCGGATTTCGTTAGTTATATAAGATGTTCGTGGAAAGTGGTCTTTCCGTACAACCGAAAATATCAAGTGCGCCAATAGATGTGCCTATTTCCTAAAAAAAAAATGCGTTATGAGCGTCTACCTTTTTAAACCAGACCTAGCCGCGGCTCTTTTCAGGCTCTCCAGGGCAGTAATAGTTTCCTCGAGGACGGCCCTGCTGCCAACAACGAGTTTTAAGCACGGGATGTAACTATTCTGCTTATACGTGTCCACCGCCTACCTTACTCACCTATGGGACAGAAACGTGGAGGCTTACGAAACGGGTTCAACTTAAGTTAAGGACAACGAAACGCAACGACCAAGCTATGGAAAGAAATATCAGAGGTGTAACGTTAAGGGACAAGAAGAGGGCAGAGAGGGGGAGGGAACCATTGCCAGTTAATGACGTCCTGTCAAAACCAAGAGACAGAAACGGGCTTAGGCAGGGTATGTAATGTGAACGCAAGATAACCGATGGTCCTTAAGGGTAAAAGACTGGATTCCATGAAAAGGAAAGCGTAGCAGGGGACGGCAGAAAGTAGGTGGGCGTATGAGATTAACAAGTATACCGGGGCATGGTGGCCGCAGCTCGCAAAGGACAGGGTTAATTGGAGAGACATGGGAGGTTCATTTGACCGGCATTGGGTGTAGTCAGCCCGATGATGATGATTGAAGCGTTCATGGCAGCTTATGGTCACATTACTCAGATTCCTACCGGCACGGGAATGCTCGTATTTGGCGTTCAGTGGCTCCGCCACACCTCACGGCTCAGCCATGTTGTCTGCAAGAACGCGGAAATCAGAGGGAGCACCTGGTCAGATATATATCAACGATTTGTTGCCATTTATCTACATGCGTCCAATTACGTGTGTTTTCTAGAGCTGCATCTATCATTCATAGGCACGTACAGCAACGAAAGTAGAGCAGCGCTCGTGGCACACAATGTATCAGCTGCACTGGCCGCTCTTTCACGCTTCCTGCACGTGGTAGCAGCGCAAAAGATGGAGCTGACTGGGCAAGTAGCATATGCCACGTGAACAGCATGGCCGCCAAGGCGTTCAAAATTTTTACCGCTACTCTTATTTCATCCGTGACCATGGGCAGTAGTTTCGATTTCGAAAATGCTCCTTTATCGCCCACCGCGCTCCCTCTTCCACTATGGATGCTTTGCCCAGCCGGCGAACGCGCAGGCAACCATCCCCATCGCAGGCTATTGTTGCATACTTAGACGGCGGTTACTTACTGTTTCATTGCCGCCCGTTTATTGCATTTGCATTTGTTATTTACGCTTATTGCAGTGGTGTCGCGAGGGCCTCCTAACTACAAGCAGATTTCACGGCGCCTGCTCGTTCGCTATAAACGAGTGGAGTGAAAGAAGTTGTTAATTGTATCGAAACGGATTTTCATTTTGCTCACGTATATTTCGACGGTAGCACTGCACTCGTTCGCAATAACCAGGCGTTCCTTATATCTGTAGCCGTTATATGTCGGCTGGGCCGGAAACGCTTTACATGTTCCTTTCAAAAGCGATCAACGTAGCCAGAAGGGAATACTTAAACAAGTTGATCTAGGTCTAGCAACAAAATGGTTGGTTCGGAGAGAATCACGCTTGGCTGCGTGCAGGTATATGAAACCGCTGGGCGGCTGCATTCAGCTGTGTGCCTGAGAGCGGCCTGTTTCTTTTCTTTTTACACGGCACATAACGCCATTGTGGCTGTGTTTCAGACGCACCACGGTAAAGAAGTTAAACTGGTGAAGATGGGTTGAGGATGTCATCATCCAGCATGACACTCTCATTGCGGACAATTATTTCCTTCTCTGCAGCGCAAGATGATAGCGTGTTCAGATTTCTCTCGTAAAAGGCAGTGTAGAATCAGTGCATTCAATCTGCGAAGCGAACTAGTCACCAGGAATGCGTGCCATACGCGCGCTCCTAAACACTCCTGGCTAGCAGTCGACGTCAGCGGGCGTCCACTCTGATGTGGGTTCTCCGCAGTGCCGCAAAGTGACGATTGTGGTCAACATCGCAGACAATCGTTCGATAGCAAGATGCAAGAATTGTTCGGCCTGTGTCGAGCATTGTCATAACTTAGTAGTCTTGGTTCCTTACATTCTCCACAGACGGCAGCATTACCAAGAGCACAAAATCAATTTTGGCCGCCGCGGTGGCTCAGCGGATATGGCACTCAGCTGCTGACCCGGAAGACGCGGGTTCGATCCCGGCCGAGGCGATAAAATTTCGATGAAGACGAAATTCTAAACATTTGTCACTTATGGACAAAAAACACCATGCTGCTGCTGCGACGACGATATTGTGCAGCAAACAAAAGCACCTCAGAATGTGCTTGAAAAGGGGCTGCAGAGGCGGTGGAGGTGAAAACATTTCTATAACCATATAGAGAGGTGTTGTGGGCCGTGACCTGAAGGGCCATGCCCTTACAACTACTAGGTGGTATGCAAAGGCAGGCGCCCCATTGGCGGTTGCAGCAGCCCGGGCGCGCTGCGTCAAGGCTCGTTGAGCCTCGAGGGTACAGCAGCCGGACAGGGTCGCACCCAGTCCTTTCGGGTGGGGTTCGGGATGGGGGGTAGGGATGGGGTCTGCTGACAGGCCCACATCATGTGGTGAGAGTCAGACCCCTCCGCAGAATGCGAGCACCGCCCGTCGAATTGAGGATCGAAATGCTTTAGAGTTGCCGCTTACAGCATGGTGTTAGTGAGCAGGCACAGGAGTACCCGCCCGTTGGCCTCCCCAGCCCTTTCCGCGGGGCGGGAGGAATCTGGTGCGTGGATTTGTAATAATAGCATATATCCGTAAAAGGGTAAACCAGATTGAAAACGGAGTCCTGTTCGGCGTCGGGTGCCGTGGGAAATGCCCGGAGAGAGAGAGAGAGCTGATGCTCGAAATTTCCTACTTCAGTTACCCTTTCGTGCTTCTTCGATGGAGCTTGAATTCTAGGGACAAAGAGAATGAAGAGTGATGTGAAATGTGGGAAGCAAAATTTCTTACCCATTTCAAATTATTTCCTTCTTTTTAAATTTTTGCCGACACCATCACCCTTAATGGAAGTTTATGGCCAAAACTTTGCATTAAGCATTCCAAGTGTTGTATAACAGCTGAAGTCTTAAGGTGCGATGGCAGATAGTCGCACAGCTCAGCGCAAGCATTATGCAATGCTCACAGCTTCGAAGAACGTGGCGTAATCTCATGCAATATGCTGCAACACTACACTTCTGTACGTCAAGGCTTCAGTAGGGCTGAGACCTAACGTCTTTTCTCTTGATAACTTTTTAGTATCTGGAATAGTAAATTGAGGAGGGTCTGTAGAAGTAATGTTGCGGCTTCAACTGGCAACTGCAAGATCCATCTATCCTTTACCCAAAAAAAAAGCTTCTTTGGAGGTCTCCACACTGCAAAATAAGAAAGTTTTTCGTTAATTTCTTTGTTGTCTATTGCTGTAACCAAAACGTTGCCTTTCGAATTTTTCACCAATTGAGCTCTGAAGGCCGATTTTATACTATAATTGTAAATCAACTAATAATTGCAAACCGAGCTTAAACTGTTTACTGCGTCGTTATGGGGCCTCAGGGATTGTAAAAACACGGAACAAAAACATCTACGACCAAAATAAAAAATCCAAGGCCGAAAGGGCTAAACTACGGCATACTCCCACGCTTGCACATCTGCTTGCACATCTTCTTCTTCATCAACTAGCAATACTGAAATGAAATTTATTTCAGCAGAATCGGGGTACATATACTTGGGGATTTTTTGTTTTTATATCTGCTGAGGTTCACGAGGCAGAAGGCGTCCAGATGGCGCCTGACGGGGCCTCGTGACCTTCACGCACGCTGTGCGGCGAACAGTGCCAGTATTTGCTGAAGGAGACCTTGTGCATTAGAGAAGTCACATCACATTCAAGCGCAGACATTTTTCAATTCAAAACAAAAATAAATAAACATAAGTAATAAAAGCAAAAACAGAGCATCGACAAGAAAAAGCCAACAAGACAATAAAAAAAAGAAAGAAATATACATAAGTAATAAAAGAAAAACAGAGTATCCACAAGAAAAAGCTAACTGCACAAAACAGTTTCACACATTCTTTGGGGACGTCTCAGGTAACATCAGGTTTAAAACTTTATCAGGGTATAACTCGCCAACAACAGCGATTGAAGGCCAGTCCTGGTTCTGAGTTAACATTCGATATGAGCCAGTTCATATTGGTTGCCTTTTTTGTTTTTATTTCAGGTTTTTCGTTTCAGGTCACGATAAAATGAAAATATCATCGCGACATTTGATAATAATCTGTAACCTTTAGCAGTAGTGCTTCTTTCACTTGTTTTTTAAAAGAATAGTGTGTTTTAGAATCATTTGCGATGGAATGCAGTTCCGGAAACGTGTTTAGTAATAACGGTAGCTGATAATCAATTGACTCCTCACCGTTGGTTGTTCTAGCGCATTGTTTCACGTATTTTTCGTCTCTTAACATATGACCACAGTCTGGTCTTCTATATCTCGTAACGAAATTTTGTCCGTGTCATTTTATTTTTAAATAATGTAGTTTGCCAGACTCTGTTGGAACACACAAGTAATGGGTAATACTTTATATTTTAAAAACAAAGGGAATGCATGTTCATATCGCGATTTATTTGCTATAAATCTCATACACTTCGTTTGCAGGCCGTACAGTTTTTCTAAGTTACCCCTACCAGTGCTGCCCCAAACTAGTATGCAGTAGTATAGGCGGGAGAAAATCATTGCGTAATAGAGTTTCTGTTTAAACCAAGCTGGCAAAATAAACCTTAATCTGTTGAGGAGGACAAGCGTGTTTGAAACGTTTATCCGCAGTTTTGATACGTGATGTGTCCAGCTCAGATGTTCATAGAAGTACACGCCTATACTCCGTTTCATACATCAGGTGCAACGCTGTCAAAGCTAGCGCTCTTTTTTGCGCAGCCTGCATCCATGACAGAAAATAGTGCGTTGCTTGTGGTGAGCGAAAATTAACAAATGCATTGAAGATAGGCTTCGTGGATAATACATTTGTCATCAGCGTGACAAAAAACGATGTTATTGCGAGCGAATCCGTCGAGATCTGTGATTTTGTATTTTGCGTTTGTCGTCTTTTTCCATTTCACGTTTTCGCTGTCCCCGCTGGCCGCCGTGTTTACTCTTTCCGTCCGCCTTCCTTTCACTTTTGAGAAAATGGCGTCCAGCTGAGCGGCCGCGGCCAGCTCTCCTGCACGCATTTTCCCGAAGGTTCGTGCATGCCAAGCAAGTAATTGCGAATGTGTTCGGCTGCACCGGGATCCGTTTTAAGGAGAAGTCTGTTCGAGAAGTACTGAGTGCTGTGAGCGAGGACACCGGAGTATCTCCCTGTAGCGTTGCCAAAATCAAGGCGGAGCGTCTGTGCGGGCCTGTGGCGTCTCCGAAGAAAAGACCTCGCGACGTTAAGATTTCAAGCTCGCGAATAGTCAAGAATGACAGCTTCACAGTCCATACCATCCGTCTGAAAGTGCACAGTATGTACGCGAAGAGGGAAGTCTCAACACTGGGCAGTGTGCTAAAGGCTGGAAATGAGGACGACGACCTGCTGAACTTCAAGAAAACCACATTTTGGAGGTTGATGAAGGACATCGGATTCACATTTCAAAAAAGAAAACGGAATCTTGCACTGACCGAGCGAAGTGACATCATTGTCTGGCGTCGCAGATACCTGCGGGCGATCAAGGAATTCCGAGGACAGGGCAGGTACGGGTCGTTCCTTGCTTATTTTCTTACGCAGCACGTTTATACTGGCTTCACATAGAGCTTGATGTTAGCTTTGCAACCTCGTAGTCGGAACAGTGAGTGTTGCTTCAGGATAACACGTATAGAAGAAATTGTCTTCACCACGTTGCTGTTGGCGACCTTTTGCGTAGTGTTGATGTTTCACGACCAGTTTTGCGCTGCGTTTCGGTGGTGCACGTGTCTGCATGGGTGAGATTAAATCGCTAAATCCCAATTGGTGCGCCAAGCAAAAAGAGCAAAACTGCCAAAAATGTAGCACTGCAATGGGTAGTGCCATCTCGTCGTCGCCGTAGGAACGAATGGACACCCACTGTGCACTGCCAGTTGCTCCAGTGGTGCGAGTTACTGGCGCTACTGCTGCGAACGTTGGCAATTTTTGTTCGCAGTCGCCGCGAGTGAAGATATTTCAAACGTTGCCGAATTAGTCAAGTACCCCATGCAAACATACAGTGAATATAAGCTGGCTACCAAATGCCGCCTGGGCGTGAAATATAAGCCCGGACAAGGGAGCAATTAAGCTGAGATAATTCTGTTTCTCGAGTGTCTTTGAGCGGCTGTTTGTGCGACAGGGGTCAGCAGTGCGTTTGTTGCAGTGCATTGCCTACTTACATGCTGCAGCGTGTTTGTTTACTTACAAGCATTGACTCGTGTACTCGGTTGTTTTGCATTTACAGGTGCATCGTCTACCTAGATGAAATCTGGGTCAACGCAGGGTACACAAAAGAATACGTCTGGCAGGACAAGACTGTAAAGTCATCTCAGGATGCCTTCCTTAAAGGTTTAACAACGGGATTGTCTGCGCCTTCGGGAAAATGGGCCTGTTTGATTCTTGTACATGGTGGGAGCAGTCCAACAGGATTCGTGGAAGACACTGCTGACTTCTTCAGAGAAAAAAAGGGAAACCACGCTGACTACCACTCTGAGATGGATGGCAACTACTTTGAGAAGTGGTTCACCGACAAGTTTTTGCCAAACATTCCGGCCAATAGCACTGTCGTCATGGGCAATGCTCCACATCATAGCGTGGCTCTTGAAAAAGTACCACTGGCTGTTTCCAGAATAAACGATTTCTCGCAAACGCGTTGTACAACTTTTTCTGCATTCTTACTTGACGCTCCCACAGCTTGGAACACTTTTTACCTGACTGCACGGGAAAACAGGCCATATCGAGGTGGTGTGTAAAAATAATTTGACCCGAAAGTTACAGACGGCCACTTGTTAATCGGGCCACGGCGGAGCACTCAGCACTGTGCTAATTAATTAAACCCGACGAATGAACGTCATCTTTCGCACAAACCTCTAGCTTGCATCTAAAAATTATAGTCACAATGCTGCAGAATCGGGAAGAAAACCGCTACTAGTGACCAAAAGCCGGTGCGAGCTCATTGACAACGAATTTCGGACAGCTCCCATTTACGCGGTATGCATCAAATGAACAGATGCATGCAGTTCATTTCCGAACACGCCATAATATTCAAGCGATTCTGAATGAAACGTGTTTTCCCATTCAAGTCACGCGAAATTCAACTTGCAATGAAAAAAAATGTGGGAAAAAAAAAGTTTTATCACCCGGGATTTGAACCCACGCACCCCCAGTGCCTGTCGACTCCCCGGAGCGACGCGTTAGACCGCACGGCCACAAAACAGCGCGGAGTGATACATTTCTCTTTATTTTTTTTTCCGAACTACTTCCGTAGCCTTCACGCCGTTGCACATGATGTATGAAACGGAGTATAGGAACTTGTGTACATCCACTCTATTAATTTGATGGCCCTCAAATGTTAACTTTATATTATTGTGAATTAACTTATTCCTTGCTCGGAATATTATATAATTGTTTTTTTCTACATTAAGCGCTAGTTTGTTAGAGGATAACCATGTCGACAGAATACAAAGCCACTCATTTGCCGTATCCATTACTTCCACAAGATCGGGACCACTGAAAAATACATTTGTGTCATCTGCGTACAAGATAATGTTAGGTGTCTGCGGTATCATTACAATATCGTTTATATAGAGAAAGAACAGTAATGTTCCTAAAATCAAACCCTGTGGCAAACCATATTTTATAACTTTCAAACTTGATTTAACGTTACCCAACCCAACGTACTGGAGACGATTCTGCAAATAACTCTTGATTAAACGTAGCGAAGTTCCACGAACACCGTATCTTTCCAGTTTATAGAAAAGAATGTCAGGCTTTATGGAGTCGAAGGCCTTCTTGAAATCTAAGAATATGCCTACTGTGTAAAGTTTAATTTCAATGTTCGAAATGATTTATTCTTTTATGTTTAACAAAGCAGACTCTACTGATTTACTTTTCTGGAACCCCTACTGCTGCGGTTTGATGACGCCCTTGCTGTATAAGAAGCGACCCAATTTACTGTTGATTACGTGCTCCACTATCTTTGAAAACATCGAAGTACGGAAATAGGACGGTAGTTACCGAAAACGTTCTTGTCGCCTCCCTTGTGTACCGCGCAGACGCGGGCGATTTTCATTTTTTCAGGAAACAAACCATCACGCAAGATACAGTTACAGATGTGTGAAAGAGGTAAGCTTAGCAGGTTAGCCACCGCTTTCACTGGACGAGCTGCTATTTCATCGTACCCGATACCACAGTTGCAGTTGTCCTTGAGACCTTTCAGCACGGATTCAACTTCGTACGGCGTAGTTGGAGATAAAAATATTGTATCTGCCAACCGATCATCAAAATACAATTCAGAGTGGGCGCTATCGCAATTTTCCGTAATGCCCGACGTTAGAAAATGAGTATTGAATGTTTCAGCCAATGTGGAGCCTGAATAAGCAATGCCATCAATTATGAGTTCTTGTGGGGCAGTATGCGCATTTTGCGAAAGAAGGGATTTCATTAGAGGCCAAGCTTTTTCAGCGCAGCCGTAAACCGTCGTAAACTTGTTAACATAATATTCTGTACGGGCTTTCTTCAGGTCAGTATTAAGCTTGTTTCTAATCTTCTTATATTGCAGAAATTTACTTACATCTTTAGTCCTGATAAATTCTTGAAATAACCTGTCTCGATTATTTATTCTTTCCAAACGTTCCCTTGTAATCCATGGCTTTCTTGCTTTGCGATATTTAACGACTTTCTCAACAGGAAATGCTGTTTCATAGAATTTAATTACATTGTCAACAAAAGCATTGTACGCACCATTGGCATTCTGAATGCTTAAGACTTCACTCCAATCTGTATTTTAATACCTCTTTAAGCTATTATAATTGTGTTTAAGCTGCTATTTATGCTCCACATAGCTCTTTAAAATATGTGGAGGTAGCGTCAGAGATATGTGAGCTACATGCATTGGCGTCGACAAAGTTCAGGCTGAAACACTCCACTAGACGTATACGCATTGCCGCTGACAACAACATTACAACAGAAAACCGGTATTGCACCTTAGACCGCCAGATTACATTGGTTAAATTGGCACTGACAGAAAAGTTGAAGACGCTTATAAGTGGCTCCCTGAGTCAGTGGGCACCCCACTCGCGCTTTCGGGTATGTAGCGGTTTTATCCACCTGAAAAAAATTGTCCTTGCGCTCAATACTTCGTGCTTAGCAATGCTAAACCGCAAGCCAATTTTTTTCAAGGCGCCCGCAGCGACGGTAAGTATTTTTCTTTCTGCCTGTTTTCGTTTTAAGTGTACATACATTCACCTAGTCGTAAGCGTATTCATTTCTCGAGCGATTTCTAAGCTGTTGTTGTTTCTTCGGTGATCAGACCCTTTAAACGGAGTATGATTAGAGGCTTTTTTCTCGCTACCTCCAGTTCATATGTACATATTGAAATATGGCAGGATTGACTGACTCCGTACTCAGATAACCTCTGTCCAGCAAAGAAAACTATAATGACATTACAAAAGGCCCTCGTGTGGGAGCGAAAAAATTGTGCCTTAAGTGTCATATAAAATAAATGCGCATGCGGACTGGTATGTTTTGATGTTTCTTTCTTGGAAGGAATCAACTTTCAGTGCCCATAATCTAGAACTGTCAAAACATACCATAATCTGGAACCGATTACTTCTAGACAAAAGTGGGATAAGTGTAAGACGATAGTTTACCCGTCGTTTCAGTTCAAACATTTCAGCTTAAAGTTCACTTCTTATTGCAAAAATTGTTGTAATATAAAAGTGGAGATCACATAAGTGCCCCAAAACCCTTAGAAAGCAGAACCATGATACTGTCTGGTTTAAAAGTGCAGGGAGCTTGCACAGAGGGAAAGCCATCACACTTGGCAGGAATGGTGCGTGCCTTCTTTTGGAGCAAGAGAGCGCCTCCGGTTTAGGCTATGCTGTGGAGCTTATCTCTCATTATGCACATTCTTGTCAGAAATTCCATTCACCTCATGTGAGAAGTAGTCTCAATTGCTAGGTCTTTTCAGCAAATACAAACGAAAAATGGAAAGTTTTAGCTATAGGATGAAAAACGTACTGGCGTTACTTCAGCACATAATATACTGTGTATGCGAGGCGTAATGTGGCGTGGATACATGTTGTAGCCTTTATTTAATGCGCATAGGCCTATGATCACGCCCAAAGATAGCTGGACGCTACGAGAGTGCTACAGCTCCCTTGTGAACAAGCTTTGAGTAACCCTTCCAAATCGTCATTTTTAGTAAAGAAGCACAGCTTATTGGGCAATTTATTGCGCTTTTACGAAAAAAAAATACAGGAGAAAAGTATGCGTTCACAAGAAGAAAGACTAGACTCGATGACGATCGAACAAAGAGCTGAATTTTCTTTAGTGAAAATCGTCTCAGCAGGGCAGGGCGCTGATGTGTGTAAGCAGCAATGCAGACAAAAAAATAGTTTACAGGGAAGGTTCTCATATCTCGCACGCGAACAGCTATGCGCCTATCATGAAATTGTATTCTCTTGCTGTAAACTAGATAAAGCTGTAACTGACGCATTCAGTGCCTAAATTCTTTATTTTAAATGCTTCTAGGATTTCGCGTTCTCTAGGGTTTTTCAGCGCTGGTGTTTTGAGCTACGGAAGAGGGAGTACTGTCTTTAGGATAGTTGCAATGTTAAGGCATATTGGCTGAGTTACGCGGTTTGAGCGAGGTGCGGTGCTTTTTTAAGCGATCCTTAATACGTTGGCCCGTGTGGCCGATGTGGGCCTTTACACCACTCAGTTGGAGAACATACTGTGGTGCTTGACGATACATCTCTTTTTGCTTTCGTTTCTCAAGATACGGGCACACAGTGACGAGAGCTCTGTGGGCGCAGAAAAGACGACGCTGACACAGTATCTAGTCACACCCCGTTTAATATTATGAGAGATTTGTGGATAAAGTAGTAGTAGTAGTACAAGATCTTTATTCAGCCGAAATTTACAGGCCGAGCATGTCGACCGCCTGGGCGACCAGAAGTCGCAGTTCTTTCCCCCCTTCAGCGCCAAGCCAGTCGAGCCAGGTGGTGATGGATAAAGAACGTGGGGGGTGGGAACCCGATTGCTGGGCAGCCGGGCAATAGAAGAGGCAATGGGCCAGGTCCGCATAGATACAGGGGCAGTTGGGACAGTGAGGGTCCGATCGATAGCGATAGAGAAAGAGGCGAGACGGGATTATAACTGCATTCATTTCGATGTGCCGAAGAAGGCGAGCCTCCGGCACCGTGAGTGATGAATGAGGGGGAGGGTAGAGACGTTTGTCTAGGCGGAGCTCGAGGTAGACCTCTTTTATGGTGCGGCGAAGGGTGAGGCCCCCACTGGGCTCCTAGGGTTTGGGCAAGGGGATCAACAGTGCCCGGAAAAGTGTGTCGCGGGCGAGCTGATGGGCCAGCTCATTGCCTTCAATATCTGAATGTTCAAGGACCCAGCGCAGGAAAACGGTGGAAGGCTGCAATGCGGAGACCACTCGTTCGACCTCCTGTTGGAGAGAAATGGTTAGGGTGCGTTTCTGTATGTGGTGTATAGCGGCTTGTGAGTCTGAATAGACTGTGTACTCTTGAAGAGAGGGAAGGAGAGCAAATGACTGGAGGGCATGCGCAATGGCGAGGACCTCGAGGGACAATGCATCCGGAGGGTGCAGATACGGCCCGCTGGTGTGGGTTTCAGGAGCGGGGAGGTGGGGATGGTACAGAGCGTAGCCGCAGGAAATTCGAGGATCCACGAAGGAGGCATCCGTGTAGGCTACACCCTGGGTATCAAAGAGAGGGGAATGGTGCTGCGCGGCCGCATGACGACGGCCGGCAATGCATGACGGGGGATATGTTGGTCTGGAGGGAGAGGATACGAAGATTGGGAACCGGGGTCGGAATAGGAGAGGTGAGAGGGGCGATGGGAATGGGCGAGATACCCGCTTGAGTCAGTAACCACTGACCCTGACGGGCAAGGGAAATGCGGGCAAGCTGCGAGTCACGATGGAGAGAGAGAAGAGAACAGAGAGGGTGAAAGAGGCATGTGGCAAATATCCTAGCGGTAGAGGTAGTAATAGGGAGGTTAAGAGCTGCCTTGTAGAGGCCCATAAGGGCAGTCTCGAGAGTGTCGAGTCTGATGGAAGGAAATGTAGGGTGCAAAGTACCAGACCTTGTTGAGGGCCAGCGCGTGGGCAACTCGGCACGCATGAGCCTCGTGGAGACCTGAGCGCCGAGTGAGCACGGGCCGCAGGAGGTCAGTTACCGAGTGGCAGGTGGTGACAGCGTGGTGGAGGGCTTGCACGTTCTTGGCCGCATGCAAAGGAAAGCCAAGAACTTTGCACTGCGTGACGACAGGAATGGGAGAGCCAGAAAGGTGGAGAGAGACGAAGTGGTTGTATATGGCATTATTTGCTAGAACTGACACTTTTAAATTTTCCTTTTTCCCGCCTACCATCAGTGAGTGGAATTCTCTGACATGATAAAATGTAAGCGCATAGTCATCCTGCATGCCTTTTTATTTTTAGTTTTTCTTTTTATTTTACTTGTTACCCGTGTATCTGAGTTATCTTGTTCTGCTTGGATCTGTAAGATGATCTGCAGTATGAAATAAAAAAAAAAACAGGACCAACTTGTTGACACCGCGCACCGTCTTAGTGAGGCACGCGCTGTGACTTAAGCTTCTTAGTTTATGACTGAGCAATAGTAACCAGAAGGTGCTCAGAAAAGGCCCTGAACAGGATGCCCTATCGAGAAAAGGCCTTAACTTTGCGTAGAACCTACTGTCAAAAGGCACGAACTCCTGGCTGCCCTCCGCCATAGTATGCAGATATTTAAAACAGCATTTTTTGAACGAGAAATTTATGAAGAAATTGGTACTCTGGCAACGAAGCCCTTAAATGATGTTCTTAGCCTTTATGGTGCCGCCTCGTCATTTAATCTTTAATCAGTGCTTGCAGGCTGCTACTTTTCCCAAACACATCTTGCGCGCTCGAGTAGGAGTTTTGTATACGTTGGACGCTAAGATTGATTGTTCAACGTCTCGCCGTGTGACATTGGACCCGTCATGAACTCAAGTTCCGGTATCCATTGAAGGTAGGGAGAGTGCAATAAAATTCAATAACACAATTTATACTGAGAATCAAGACGAAAAAGAAAACACCAAAAGGTTACACCAGAGATGTAGACGACACGTTATAAATTTGTTTATTAGCGCATGGCGAAATTCTCCAACAATCCGCTTAATCTCCACTATCGAACTTTAGTCATACCGTAGCGCATGTTTCTCAGTGATTATTCATGTTAGTAAAGTGTGAAGCGTCAAATACGTCCGATATGTTGCGCGCCTAGCGAGTCCATGAAACCACGTTGAACACCCAGCTGTCTTTAGTGCTCCGTCGCACCACTCACGAAGTTTCGCCTTCAGGTCTGATCGGCCGCCGCGGCAACTACATCACTCTATCGGGCAGCTGTGTCGGCGGTTGCACATGCTGCACGTCTTCTCAGCACGACTGCGCACCGGCTCAGAACTTCCGTATTACCCTATTCCTTCTCTTATTTCGTCTACACCTTCAGGCCAACTTTTTTCGTCACTGATCCGTCATCATAAGGAACACATTCCCCACAAGGTTCTTCATTCACAAAGAATGAAAATTGTTGAGACGACCGCATTCAGACTCCTAGTTGCTCTAAACACAATAACTTTAAACACACGTTCACGAAGTTCGTAATAGAACACAGCCAAATAGCACAACATAAGTAGAAATCTACAATCCCCGAAAGACAACGCTCTAAGTTCGCACATGACATTCAAGAAACACGAAAAGGTTATTTCAGTACTCTTGACCGCTTCAAGAACCGAAAAAATACAAGAACGAATCGCGGTCAGAGTCAAAATCCAGGGAGGCCACCAGCCACTCACTCTTTCGTGAATTAATTCCATCACAGATAAACCGAACATTGCACCACGGCAACATGTTATACCAGACACTACCTACTCTTCTAAAGACACTGCAAAAGACTCAGAAGGTGCAAAACTCAGATACTGCAACAGACTAGGCTAGACTAAGACTAAGCTAAATGGTTTATCACTCAGACTTTGAAGCACTATGTCTTTCGCAAGACCTGCAGTGCGCAGCATTCGGCAGCAGTGCGCGTCTTGCCACGTTCACTAACCTTCCTGCACTTTGCAGCCAAAGAATCCGGCATTTCATCGAAGCAAGTATCCCAGAGCAACTGTTCGTCGCCGGAAGCCAACAAGCCACGCATCTGATTCAGCACCTTACGGGATTGCGGACCTATCGGAGCTCTGCGCCTGCGCTGACGGTTGACCCGCCACCTGGAATCATCGACAAATAGCTGGAGCACAACTGACGGGGTTTCCATTCGGCAGCAGTGCGCGTATTGCCACGTTCGCTAACCTTCCTGCACTATGTAGGTAAGCGTCAAACATTTGGTACGCTCTCTGTGCTCGCGTTCTTGTATTTTTGCACTGCAGCCGAAGGGTTTATAGTGAATAGAGAACCTGCGCTGCCTAGGTGGCACTGCAGTTATTCCACTAGGTGCCTAAAAACTGCTGCCGTCAGTTGCTTGGGCCGCTACAAACGCCAGTGTACATTCTGAACGATTAGAAGCCCGCGTTTGATTGATAGCAGTGTTTGCCTCGCTTCTGTAGACACAACCCAGATAGCTCACACGCACCACGTGCGGCTTCGACAGAGCGCAGAAGCTCATGTCAATAAGCTCAGGAAGGTGGCGTGGAATAGCACCAAGAGCACCCCCAAAACTGCTTGCTCCTCTCGCTATGCTGTGTGTTACGGCGCTGCAATCGACACGGCAAACTTCAGCGTTGGTTCTCTATTGTTGAAGTTTTGTATGTGTGCATGCTAGTTTGTGCGTGGGGTGTGGAACAATGACTGGTCGCAACAAATGAGGTAGTAAGGCTAAAGAAGACGATGGTAAAGAAATTTGTGAGGATAGCGACTTCAGATCTGAGCTAGACGACTTCCGAAAAGAAGTTCCAGCTCAATTTTAATCCTTGCATACCAGCATCAAGTTTTGCAGTGACTCCTGAGACGAAATGAATGTAACAAACAAAGAAGTAAAAGTGCTAATGAAAGAAATCAAGACATTGAAAGAAACCAACAAAGCACTGAAAGATGAAAACCGCAAGCTAGTTGAGCGTGTAGAGCACCTTGAGCAGTACTCCCGCTCCAACAATCTGGAAATCAAGGGTGCGCCATCTGATCTTCAACCCAGCGATGTTGTCATTAATCTAGCCGAGGCGTTGGGTGAACCGATTTCGTTAAGAGGCATTGACACGTGTCACAGAGTACCCAGGTACAACTCAAGTGAAACAAACATTATTTTGCGTTTCATGCGTCGCGGTAAAAGAAACAGTGTACTAGCGAAGGCAAAGAAAAACCGGGTCACAACTGCAACGTTCGGATGCGAAACACCCAACGCAGTATTCATACATGAGCACCTCACCCGTTGCAGCAAGCAGCTACTCGGTGCTACAATCAAAAAGAAAAAGCAAGTTAGATGGAAATATGCATAGTGCAAAGACGAAAAATTTTTGCGCGCAAGGAAGATTGCTCGTCTGTGATCCATATCGCATCCATGAGTGACCTAGATGACATGACTAGCGATGATGAGAGAACGTAGTCGTATCTCTTCACCAATGAGCCAAAGTACGCAGAAACATGAAATGTCATGCCAGTGAAGCCCGACTGCCGTAAAAGCCTGAAACCTGATGACACATTGTTTTTTCTTCACCTAAATTCCCGTTCGCTGGAAAATAAGCACGATGGCTTTGAACTGCTACTCAATTCCGTGGATATCAAGTTTGATGCTGTTATGGTATCTGAAACTTGGTACACTGAAGCCTCCTGTACCTTTGATCATTCTGATTATAAAAGCTTTGCTCTTTGCCGTCCGCAGCAAAGGGGTGGTGGTTTGCTGCTCCTTTTAAAACACTGTTTTAACGCGCATATTGTTGAAGAATTTTCTCCGTCAAATGATAACTATGAGGCACTGACTATTCGAGGTGGCTGTAGATTTTTCACCGTGATTTATCGCTTACCGGATGCAAGCATCACGGTTTTTCTCCGATTTCTTGAGCAGCTTTTTGACTTCATAACTTTAAACAAGGATTTCTTATTTCTTAGTGGGGACGTTAACATTGACCTGACTGTCTCTTGAAACTATCGAACATGTCTGCTATCAGTTTTCGATGCATAATGTTTCGTCAACCTCATCAATGAGCCTACACGTATAACACCCTATTCGCAAACTCTAATTGATATCTTTGTTACCAATATCGACAAGCCTTCAACGTGTGGCACCCTTGGGTGGGACATTAGTGATCACTTGCCTATTTTCGCATTTATTCAAGATAAAACAGCAGCACAGATAGAAAACTCTACATGTATTTTGAAAAGATCACTAATGCTTCTTTAAACAGTTTTCGTGCTGATATTCAAGCCCACAACTGGGCTCATGTTCTTGAAAACACTGATGTTGATTCCATGTATGACGCTTTCTTGTCAGATATTACAGACATATACAAAAAGCTTTTTCTTTACGCGACACGCTCGAGTGCCAAAAACTCTCGAAACCCATGGATTACATACAAGCTGCCTACTAGCTCAAATTAAATTTAAAAATGCACTATACTAGAAATTCATAAAATCAAAAAGTGCGTCAGATTTTAAAGCATTCAAGTCGTTCAGGAATCGTCTAAATACTAAGCTTAAGAAGGCTAAAGATCAGTACTTAATGGCGCAGTTCAATTATGCAATTAAAAGCACTGATTTGTTATGGAAGCGGTTAAACATTCTTCTTCTTCGAAGTAAAAGCCCAGGTGTACTCACCAGTTTGAGTGTGGGTAATACTACTGTGGCTGAAAAACAGCTATCTGATATGCTTAATGACCATTTTATTAGTGTTGGCACCTCAAGTAGTAAACCAGCAATAAGCTCTGTCCCACTTCCTAGACCAAGTGCAGTTAGTAACAATATGGTGTTTTTCCCTACAACTGAGACTGAAATCATTGCTGCATTCAAGACAATGAAAAATTCTAAATCACAGATGTTAACGACATGCAGATTGCCCGAGTGAAATATATCCTAGACCTGACTGTACCTGTCCTGAATAAGATATACAACTTAGCTCTGGAGGGCAGCAGTTTTCCCAAGAACATGGAAAACTGCTGCCCTTCAAAACCTTCAAAACAGGGGCCAGTATGTCAGCCATAACAATCACAATTTCGACATAAGAACCATCACTTCCGGCGTATCGTAAGGGAGTATTCTTGCACCTTTGCTATTTGTTGTTTATATTGTGACGAAGACGAAGCTGGCACTGGCGCGGGACGGAGCGCTCGCGCTATGCCAGCGGCCATTAAATCATCTCATAGCCATGGTTCACCACGTCTCATTCTTCGGCTGGCCGCCGCGTAACATTTGGTGTGAGGTGCTGGGGTCCCTTCATCGCCATCCTGGTCACGGAGCTTCGGCGTCCTGGGCCTGCCGTGGACGTCGGCCGTGAGTACCTGGTCAGCGCCGCACGGCCTTGCCCCAGCCCGCCCGACCTGAACCGACCTCGACGCTCACCCCAGCCCCGTCCCCCGCCCGGACCACACTACACGACGACCCAAGACCCGACGGACCCAAGACCCCACCGACCCAAGACCCCACTGACCCAAACGTGAAGACACCGTCCCCCTGCCTCTGCCGTTCGGTGCGTCCAGAGACCTCGGCCGTCAGCTCCTGGCACCCTACGGCCCGGATGCTTCGTGGACCGGGACTCATTCTCTCATCTTTTTCATCGTGGCGGCCAGCACTGCACCATCTTCTACATATTGTTCGATCCTTTACTCAAGACCATCGCCATTTCGCCGTCTGTTCGTCACCGATCGGGACGATCGCTCGGAGGCCCCGGGTAGTGTGACGAAGACGAAGCTGGCACTGGCGCGGGACGGAGCGCTCGCGCTATGCCAGCGGCCATTAAATCATCTCATAGCCATGGTTCACCACGTCTCATTCTTCGGCTGGCCGCCGCGTAACAATATTAACGACCTTTTTTCTCTTCTAGACACAGCTACATGGGTTGGGTACGCGGATGATACTGCTGTTTTTCAGAGGGGCAAATACTGATGATCTAGTCTGCTCGGCAAATCACGCTTTATCATTAGTTAGAGACTGGTCGAAAAAAAATTACCTGCGGTTGAATACCAAAAAAACTCAAGCTATTCTTTTCCGTACTAAGAACACAAAGGTAAACATTGTTGAGGTATTAGCGGGGTCGCAGCGGAGCACCAGACAGAGAGACGACCAGCGTGGCAGGCTTCTAGTTCCGAACTGCCCGTGCCGGGCGTGCGCCACGAGCACGCGCTGTCCGTCTTTATTTTTCCTCTAGCGCGCGCTGTAACGCCGATCTCAGCGCCGGCGCTTTATAGCGTCGCCGGGCGCTACAGGGCCCCCCGCCTAGACGGAACGGCGAAATGTACGCGCCGACGGGGCAGAGATGGATTAGCCACAGCGGCAAGCAGGTCTGCAGGTGGGCCAGCAACATCTGAGGGGAGCTCCTGGGGAGGTGTCTCGAGGTACGCTGGTTTGAGTCGGTCGAGGGAGACGACCTCTTGACGACCATCGAGCAGGATTGTCGCTGACTTTGTCGTCCGGGTGAGGACGCGGTACGGGCCATCGTATGAAGGGGTAAGAGGCGCCTTTACAGCGTCTCGCCTGAGAAAAACGTGCGTCGAGGAAGCAAGGTCCGGGTGCACAAAGACTTGATGGGCAGTTGAGCGAGGCGGCACTGGGCGCAGGTGCTGGAGACAGTCGTGTAGGCGGTGAAGGTATTGCAGGGGTTGGGACGAGGGAGCTGAAGGTACGAACAAGTCGCCGGGAAGCCGCAGGGAGGTACCGAAGACGAGTTCGGCCGCCGAACAGCCAAGGTCACGACGCAGGACGGCGCGTAGGCCTAGGAGCACCATAGGGAGGTGGTCTACCCAGTGCTCGCGATCCAGGCGCGCAGTAAGGGCAGCCTTGAGCTGGCGATGGAACCGCTCGACCATGCCGTTGGCACAGGGATGGTATGATGTGGTGCGGCAGTGTTTAGTGCCAAGTAGCCGGGTGAGCGAAGTGAAGAGGGCGCATTCGAACTGGCGGCCGCGATCCGTGGTAACAATGCCGGGACAGCCGAAGCGGGAAACCCACGTCGAAACGAAGGCTCTGGCAACTGTTTCCGCAGTAATGTCCGGAATGGGCACGGCCTCGGGCCAACGGGTGAAGCGGTCGACCATCGTCAGAATATACTTGTAGCCCTGAGAGGGGGGAAGCGGTCCAACCAGGTCGAGATGGATATGGTCAAAGCGTGATCCAGGCGGCAGGAAAGACTGAGGGGGAGTCTTGGTATGGCGTGTCACTTTGGTGGACTGGCAAGCAAGGCACGAGCGGGCCCACTGGCGAACGTCGGTGTTAATGTTCGGCCAGACGTACCGCTGGGTAACGAGGCGCTGCGTGGCCCGAATGCTAGGATGGCAGATGTCGTGAAGGGAATGGAAAATGGCACGACGAAAGGCCTCCGGGATGAACGGTCGCGGTAGAGCCGATGATATGTCGCACCAGAGTGATCCGGGCACAAACGGATGAGGCACGAGCTGCAGACGGAGTGCTCGAGGGTGGTCACGCAGGGCGTGCAGCTCAGGGTCTTCAAGCTGTGCCCGCGCCAGGGAGGGCCAGTCCACAGCAGGTGGAGACACGCCGATGGTGGAAATGCGTGAAAGTGCATCAGCTGCCTCGTTGTCGGTGCCCTTGATATGTCGAATATCGGTTGTGAACTCCGATATGTAGGCCAGCTGACGAAGTTCACGGGCGACGTACTTCGAAGAGTTCGTACGGAACACATACACCAGAGGCTTATGGTCCGTGAGAACGTAAAACGGCTGGCCCTCCAAGAAGTGGCGATAGTGCTGGATCGTGGAGTAGATAGCAAGCAGCTCACGGCCAAATACGCTGTAGCGAGTCTCAGCAGGCTGGAGCTTCCGAGAGAAGAAACCCAGTGGGTGCCACTCGGAGTCAATCTTCTGCTGGAGAACCGCGCCAATGGCCACGCTGGAAGCATCCACCATGATGCGAGTGGGCGCGGAAGTCCTAGGGTGGATGAGGACGACTGAATCAGCGAGGGCTTGTTTGGCAGCCGTGAAAGCGGCCTGAGCTTCGGGAGACCAGGAAATCGCAGAGGATGAGGACTTCGTGGTGCGGAGAAGGTCAGTCAAGGGGTGAAGAAGCTCGGCGCAGTGTGGGATAAAGCGCCGTGAAAAATTCACTAGGCCCAGGAACTCACGGAGCTTGCGTAGGGTAGTTGGAGCTGGGAAGTCCGTAACGGCCTGGACATGAGAAGGCAATGGACGAATGCCCAGCGCCGAGATGTGGTGGCCCAAGAACTCGAGCTCAGAAGAGCCGAAGACACATTTCTGGGCATTGACGACCAAGCCAAACTCTTGGAGGCGTTGAAAGAGTTCCCGGAGGTGACGCTCGTGGTCCTGTGGAGTACGACTCGCGACGAGGATGTCATCGATGTAGGCGAATACCGCCGGGAGACCACGCGTCACTTCAGCGATGAATCTTTGGAAAGTTTGAGCTGCGTTGCGTAGCCCAAAAGGCATGCGCACGTACTCAAACAGTCCGAAGGGTGTAGTGATGGCCGTCTTCGGAATATCGGCCGGCTCAACAGGGATTTGGTGGTACGCCTTGACAAGGTCCACTTTACTAAAGATCTTGCAGCCATCCAGATGTCCAGTGAAGTCTTGGATGTGTGGAAGGGGATAGCTGTCGTGGACCGTGTTAGCGTTGAGAGCCCGGTAGTCGCCGCACGGTCGCCAGTCACCCGGATCTTTCTTGGGCACCAGATGGAGTGGTGAAGCCCAACTACTAGATGAAGGGCGAATAATACCCAACTGGAGCATGTGGTCGAATTCCCGTTTTGCAATAGCCAGACGCTCACCGAAGAGGCGGCGCGGGCGAGCTGCGATAGGTGGGCCACGCGTGACAATGTGGTGGGTGATACCGTGCTTGGGTGGCTGATGTAAATTACAAGGCTTCGTGACCTCGGGAAAGTCTGCGAGGACTTGAGCATACGGGCATGACGGAAGCAGAGTTCGGATTCCAGTGGAAACGACAGCTGATATAACGCCAGTGATGGAAAGGCGCGTCTTGCTGTCGATGAGACGATGGTGACGCATGCTGACGTCCAGATCAAAATGCGTCAGGAAGTCGGAACCGAGGATGGGTTGATGTACATCGGCGACGATGAAGACCCATCGAAACGTGCGCCGTAGGCCAATGTCCAGAGTGAGGGATCGGAGACCATACGTTGCGATGGAGGTTGAGTTGGCCGCACGAAGAGTAGGTCCATGTGACTTGGAAGTACGGTCTGCTTTGGAGGCCGGCAGTACGCTGACTTCGGCACCAGTGTCGATGAGGAAGCGCAGGCCAGAAATGCGATCCATGACGACGAAAAGGCGGCCAGGTTGAAGAGCGAGGTCACACGCCGCCGTCAGTGATCTCGCTGCGCGTTTCCCGACCAGTTGCATGGTGGAGTGCAGCGGCGAGCGTTGTGCTGGAAAGTTCGGTGATACCAGCAGAGACGCGGACGGCGAGGACTGGACGAGTGCGGACCACTCGGGGAAGACGAACGGCGGCGAGGTGTTGAGGATAAACCGTGCGGGGCATGAGAGGACGTCCGAAGGGCATCGATAGAAGCGGCCAGCTGATCGATCCGGGCCTCTAACCGTGAAATGACGGCGGTCTCCGGTGGAGAAGAGAGGGCGGCGACGGAAGGAGAAGTCGCGTCGTGGACTCGATCAGCGAGCTGGGCGAGGCGGTCAAGGGTCAAGTCGCCCGCAGCAGCCAAGACGATGCGGGTCGACTGCGGCAAGCGTTGTAGGAAGAGCTGCCGCAACAGTGCGCCATTCGGGTCTGCATTGGTTTCGCCCAGGAGCTGCCGCATACTATTGAGTAACTGGGAGGGGCGGCGGTCTCCAAGCTCTTCGTAGGTGAGCAGCTGCTGGAGGCGCGCACTCTCTGACGCCGTGGTGCGGGCCAGGATGCCCTGCTTTAATCGCTGGTACGGGGTATCGCCCAAGGGTGCAGCGATGATGTCCGCTACCTCTTGAGCCACCTCAGAAGGCAGGTTGGAAAGTAAATGACGATACCGAGATGCCTCCGAGGTGACGTGGTGCAGATGGAAGACGGCTTCCACTTGGGCGAACCAGGTCTGCGGACACTTGGGCCAGAATGTTGGTAGGCGGAGCTGGAGAGCTGCGACGTCCCGTGGGCGCAAGGTAGCGTCAGGCGGAAGGCCGCCTGAGGGCGGTAGGTTGCTGGGGTCGGTCATGTCTTAGGCCGGAGTCACCACTGTTGAGGTATTAGCGGGGTCGCAGCGGAGCACCAGACAGAGAGACGACCAGCGTGGCAGGCTTCTAGTTCCGAACTGCCCGTGCCGGGCGTGCGCCACGAGCACGCGCTGTCCGTCTTTATTTTTCCTCTAGCGCGCGCTGTAACGCCGATCTCAGCGCCGGCGCTTTATAGCGTCGCCGGGCGCTACAACATCAAGGGCAACATTCTTTTAGACTGCGAAGAGGTAAGCATTGTTAATGAAATTAAGACTCTTGGCGTAACATTATCGGAAACTCTAACTTGGAACAAGCATGTTGATGCGCTTTGCAACAAACTTAATAAGGTTTGCGGGATACTAAATAGACACCGCAACTTGTTGCCAACAGCAGTTAAACGCTTAATTTATAACGCACTATTTTTGTCGACCCTTAACTAGTGCCATTTAGTCTGGTCAACTACATCGAAGGAAAACATACAGAAACATAAAATCTGCCAGAAACGTACCTTGCATGCTATTGCTAATATCCCTTGTCATGCACACACTTCCGATTACTTCTTGCGCTATAAGCTTCTTCCCACGGAATACATTTACCCTTACCGTATAGCGTCTACATATCGCTCATCCGTATCGGAGTGCAATCAGAGCATCCTGAATTTGTTAAAACTTCGCCTCCGCACTTACATTTACAATACACGTCATAATGACGCATGGGTGGTGCCTCACTGTCGTACAGAGTACGGTCGCCAGTCCATTTCGTATCATGGTGCTACGATTATTCTAAATAGCTTATTCTATTATTCTATTATTCTAAATAGCTTTGCGCTCATCGATACTGTTGTGAACGTGAATTTCTAACAAGGAGGTTATAATAAAACTTCTGGAGTGGAGGCCCCCTATGCATGCATGCCGGAACAGGTGAAGCCAGCCATACCGACTGTCGGCCATCTTGCCAGGGGCAGAAAGAGGCCGTGGTGAAATGGGCACCTGCAGAGAACGAATAATTTTGCTAATATTTTTTCGCTTCATCCGCAAGATTAAGTGGGAAACATCTTATGGTAGGGATGTTGCTTCTAAGGGCACTAAATTCACTTGTATAATCTCCCCGATTTCCGCGTAAATTTGCTTGAAAGGCTGTGGTAGGCGATTTCTCCAGACAATGTTGCTGCCTTGGAAAGCTGATAATTTTCTCAATAAATCGCGTAAAGCGTGTCGTTTCAGCTAATCATGCAATTAAACCGTAGCAGTGATAGGAAGAAAAATTTACTGATAAACGTACTCTTTACTGGGAATATGAGAGAAGCCAACAGCCACAGAAACCAAGGAGCACAGGTGATTTTTTAATTAATTTATTTATTTGTGGTGTTGATCAAGTAAGAATATTACTGTCGCTTAAAGCTAATTGATTAGAAAAGCAGAATAACGACGAGGAAGGACGATAAAATTAGGCGTTTACAGTTCTCTAATGCATGGTAGAGTTCTCGAATATCAAAACATGCGGAAAGAAACGAAAGCAGCTGCAATGTTCCAGCATACTGCCATTGCCACCTGGATTAGGATCTGCCGCACATAGCCCAGATCACCAGTAAAATGGCACCATATGGCCTTGCAGTTTAATTTATGAATACCACTAGAACTGTATGCTGCCATAAAGCTGTGTATGCAGTATGTATGAACAAGAAAACCGCGCTTTACTTTCATTTAATCAGGGGTTACTCATTTTATTAAAGGGTTCCATGGCAAATTAAGATAGAAAGGCAAACATGAAAAGCAGCACTTGCGGAAACAAAAAGTGACACCTAAAGAGCACTCTCAAGAACAGCAATGCCGGCCATCTAAATCTGGCGTATGTATACTGCATTGTTTAACGCATATATACACCAAAGTCACTGATTCTTAAAGACAAAGTCTGTACAAGAGAGTGCGCACCTTCTCTTTGCAGTTTCCTCGGTTCATCTCCTTAGCAATGCGATGAATTCGGATCTTCAAATGGAGTTGTGCAGTTTTCTTGGATAAGTTGTAAATGTGGACACAAGACAGACACAAGAGAGACAACCAAGAGGACTGGCGTTGAACTAACGACTGAAATTTTATTGAAAACGACAGAGCTTTAAATACAAACAGGCCATCACAATTCCAAGATTCCAAGTTGCACATGCCTTCTCGTGATTATCGGGTGTGTGATATCCATTGGAGTGGTTTTGATGCTGGCATTATATAATCTTATGGCGGGTCATTATCTTCTTGGAATTGCGACGGCCTGTTTGTATTTAAAGCTCTGCCGTTTTCTATAAAATTTCAGTCGTTAGTTCAGCGCCAGTCCTGTTGGTTGTGTCTATCTAGTTGTCCATGCCTTCTCGTGATTATTGGGTTATTGGGGGGGGGGGGGGGGGGGGTGATATCCATTGGAGTGGTTTTGATGCTGGCATTATATAATCTTATAGCGAGTCATTATCTTCTTAGAATTGTGATGGTCTGTTTGTATTTAAAGCTCTGCTGTTTTCAATAAAATTTAAGTCGTTAGTTCAGCGCCAGTCCTGTTGGTTGTCTCTCTTGTGTCCCCGTTTTTTTTTGCGCTGCTATTACCTTCCTTAAGATCAATCACTGACTAGCTCATACAAAAATTTTGATCGACTGCAAGACATCCTTGGATGTTGCTATAAGCCCACCACGGCTCTTTGCACGAATGAGGCTGCTCAGCTCACTAGAATGCAGTGCTGCAACATAATCCTGACATTGTGTTCTAGTAGCAACTTTGGCAGCTACAATTCCTGCAATATGGGGAACTACAGAGATAAAGTGCACTAGCACAACCGCAAGAAAACACCACGGTGCCACTAAGCTGCACGGCGGTCGCTACACGTTCTGGCTGTTTTCTGCCCCTGGCAACATGGCGCCGCGTCAATGAGCGCCGGCTTCACTTTTCGAGCGCCCCCTCCACTCCAGAAGTTTTAATATAACCTCCTTGATTTCTAACACCGGAACGCTCCCAGTGTTGCGCGTTCGGCCGGTGAGCTACAGAGACGCTCCCCAAGGACGGCGTCCAAGCCTGCGTCTCTCCGAGCCCGCGCGTCGTCATCGTGGAGCGCGTTGTGCGTTCGGGCCGGACAGCTACCGGAACGCTACCGGGGTTGGCGTTCATGCCTGCCAGGCCAATCAGCCACCAGGACGCTCCTGATTGGACGAAAAGAGGCTGGAGTCTGTGCCGAGTCTATTTAAGGGCTCCCGTTTTCTTTGTCTGCGTCTTTTTTCCTGTTGGGATACATCGTGCCATGTATCATGCTTCTCGCTACTTGTAAATATGTAAATACATATACTTTTTTTTTTCACGCTGCTACTTAACCCCCCGTCTCTTCATTGCTCCGGCTGGTCGGCGACAGCGGACCCGCGTCCCGACGGCAACTGAGAGCCCGCGTCTCAACAACTGGATGGCAGCGCTGGGATCGAAGTCAGCTCTTCGCATCGCCTAGCAGCGTTCGCAGTTGCAAGAGCTCCCATGTTGGTGGACCCAATGATCGTGGCTCGGTGAGTGTCCGACCTTTCTTCCCTAAGGTATTTTGCCAGGCATTTGAATTTAGCGTCAATGCTGGCAGGCTTTCTTTGGCAGTGCTGTGAGTACTGATTGTTGTACGCATTGCTAAGAAGAGATAGGGGATCGGTCGAGTGTCTGAGCGCATCATGGACCTGAAATCTTTGCGAAAGCCGGATCTAGTTTTGATCAGCAAAGAATTAGGGGTTAAACTTGGGAAGGCCATGCGGAAACCGCAAATCATCGAGGCAATAATATCTTGCGGAGCGGACGATGAAGAGCTTATCGAGACATGGGAATTGATTAAGGAAAGGGAAGCGGCTGAGAAAGAACAGCGTGAGCTAGAACAGAAGCAACGCGATCGAGAGCTTCAGCTTCGAGAGAAGGAGCTCGAGTTAGCACTCCGACAGTAGGAAATTGACCTAAAGAAACTGGACGCGGAGTCGAAGAGAGCCGAAGCCGGCGTCGCTCGGCCACCATCCTCCAGCCCAGGGGGGAGGGAAACAATCAAAATCAAAGATTTCATGCAACCCTTCCAGCTAGGCGAGGACATTGGTATTTTTGTGGTGAGCTTTGAAAGGACATGCCAAAAAATGGCTGAGGCTTAACTTGGTTAAGCCTGGAGAATGCGAAGCATCATCGTGTCGCGTAATTTGGAGCCGCACAACCACAGCGACGGCGCGAGGTGGGCCCCCGTTTCTCCACTGTCGTGATGTCATCGTGTCACGTGGTGTGGAATCATCGTGTCATGTGATTTGGAGGCGCACAACCACAGCGACGGCGCGAGGTGGGCCCCCGTTTCTCCACTGTCGTGACGTCATCGTGTCACGTGGTGTGACGTCATGTAGCACGTGATTTGGAGGTGCATAACCACGGTGAAGGGCTGAAGTGGTAGCTAAAGTAGTATGCTTCGCATAAAAAACAATCTTGGGAAAGATGGGTGGCCACAGGAACTTATTGACCCAGTTGCCGTGTAAGGTAGCGGACGCGATCGGGAGACTGAGTGCGGAAGAATCGGAGGGCTATGAGACCGTGAAGGGAAACCTCCTAAAGAAGTACCGCCTGTCTGCCGAGGCTTTTCGCCAGCGTTTCAGAAAAGCCACTAAGTGTAAAGAAGAATCTTACCTCGAGTTTGGTTATAACTTGAAAACAAACTTAGTGGAATGGTTAAAGAGCGCAGGCGTTCACGCGGACGCAAGGAAGATCGTGGAATGCATGTGTCTAGAGCAGTTTTATGGCACAATTCCGGATCGAATGCGTTTGTGGATTCTCGACAGGGCCGAGGTAAACACTGTTGAGAAGGCTGCTGAACTCGCGGAAGAGTATGCGTTACGCCGCGTGTTGCTTGAAAGTCGTGGTACAAGCAACAGGTACAAGCAACGGTACCCCGCTAGGCATAGAGCAGACGAAACAGGCGCGGAGCCGGTTTTTAAGAATGCCAGAGCAGTAAAAGGGGACGACCGTCCAAAAGGAGAGGCGGACGTTAAAGTCCTAAGTGATGGAAGCGGGCAGCGCTCCCATCTGTGTGTCAGCGACCAGCCTAGGAACCTCGCTTGGTCAGCTGGGGACACAACCGTTGCTCAGTGAAGTAACGGCAGGGAAGGTTTAAGCCTAGAAGCAGATGTTGCTTTTATAAGTGAGCCAGTTGCTATCTCTCAGGGAGAGAGTAGTGAGCTCACAGGCCAGCGCAGTGAAGGAACCAAAGGAGACCCTCCTTCGATGCGGCTGGTGAGCAACAGTAGCCAATTATTGGAGGCACTTTGCTGTAATCTGAGTGACCGTGAGTCACCTGAGTGCGTCGCTGAAACGAAAGGCCAGAACGCAACGTTAGCCAAAGAGTGTGGTTCAGATAGAGTTGCGGGCCAGGTACTTAGTTTCATGGGGTCGGATAGCAATCCTCAGGAGAGCAGGTTGCTAGACTCAGCGGAAAGTAAAGTGTAGTCGGAACAATTTGTGGCTACGACGTGCAGTGACTCTTCGAAAGCGCGAGCCGATAGTTTAAATTCAGATGGGAAAGGCGGCTCGGCGCTGAGTCAAAAAGCAGATATGAAGGGTGAAGGCACCACGATAACGGGAGGTGTGCAAGAAAGAATAGCTAGGGCAGTTTCCGGAAAGCGGCTGCGCGCAAGGAGAGCCAAGCCAAGGGGCAGTCCACAGAGAAAGGACAAAGGACGGGCCAAAAACGTCATAAGGGTGAAGGCACGTCAACAATGTAATTTTGCAAGACTTTCACCGCGACACTCAAGATGCGATAGGCACTGCTTGAAGGGCAAACTGACTATACGGGTTAGAAGAAAGCGAAAGCCACCTGCCCCATTGTGGCGACACTGGAGAAGTTTTTGAACGAGGAGTGATACCGGCAGTGGGCCACAAAGAACTGCGCACTGCTACCACTTGAAAGAATGCAGCAGAACGCGCGTCTGGAAAAAAAGGAAAGAAATGGTGTTCAGGAACTGAGAAAGGAACGCACCCAGGCCTTTTTCATATTCGATCTTTCCCCCTTCGCATTCAACTTTTAAAGTACTGCTCAGGTGTCGGAGACGCGCGGCCGAGGGCGGTACGAATCATTGTTGCGCGGCGTCTGGAGCTCGCAGGGGTCAACGCGCACTTAAGACCTTCGGTTTTTGTTGTGTACCACCTGCTAAAGCTACTGTCGGTCTGCGACCGCGCAGGGCGCGGCTGAAGAGTGTCACGCTGCTAGAAAGAAATGGGCTGTTGTTTTGTCGCTATCAGGACAAGCATAGGTATCGCGATAGAAAGCCCCGAGCTAAGATAGCTCCATTTAGTAGACGCAAAATCAAAAGACCGGATAGGTGCGAACCTCACACCGAGCGAAATGGAAGGGTGCGCAAGAAATTAAACACTTCTGAAAGGTGTCACTTGCCACCACGAACAAAGAAAAAGAAAGGACGGTTCCACCGGAAGAGTTACGCACGCGAAATCGAAAGTCGCGTCTGGCGCGCAAGGCGTAAGGAAAGGTACAAGACAGCAAGAGGAAGCAAATCGTCCGTGGAAAATGGAGAGACAATCGCAGGGAGACAGACATGCGTAGCTCTGAGGTAAAGCAGCTCGCCATTTCAACGTGCCCTCCACCGAAAACAAAGGAAGAAGTGAGAGCCTTTCTCAGTCTTGTAGGGTACTACCCGCAATACATCCCGCGGTACTCGGATATCGCTAGCGCTCTCACCAACTCTTTGCGCAAAACTGAACCAGAGCGCGTCGCCTGGAACTGCGTGAAAGAAAAGTCCTTTCTTACTCTAAAGGAATCCCTGATGAAGGATCCCGTGTTAAAGTCCCCGGATTATTCAAAACAGTTCATAATCTAGTGTGACGCGAGCAACAGGGGAATGGGTGCTGTGCTTTGCCAGACCGATGATCAAGGGGAACGAACATCCAATCCTTTATGTAAGCAGGAAGCTCACTGCCAGGGAAGAAGCATACAGCGCTTCTTAAAAGGAATGCGCGTGCCTGGTGTGGGCGATACAAAAACTTGCCTGCTACGTGTCTGGTACAAAGTTCATCGTACAAACGGACCACTGTCCTCTAACCTGGCCAGAACGCATGTCGGGCAAAAATAGCCGCCTCCTGCGCTGGAGCCTTGCTCTGCAGCAATTCAGCTTCGAGGTTCATTACAAAAAAGGAAAGGCAAACGCCAACGCCAACGCAGATGGCTTAAGCCGATGCTTCTGAAAAGGGAAAGGAATAGAAGGGATTTGGACGGGCTGTTACTTTTTTTGCTGTTTTGTAATCTTCTCTTTTTTTTTCTACTCGCGAAGAAAATGGTCCGTGATGCGATGGTGCACTCGCGATTGAACCTGTCGCCTGTCAGCGAAATTATTGGTAGGATAGAAGCCTGGCAGATCTCTGGGGAGACGGAAGGGCATTTGCTGGCTGCTGTTGTGTCCGGTCCAGACCACCTCCATTCCAGACCTGAAGAGACCGGTAGGCGAGCCGATGACGGCCGGCGGACAAAGACTAAGCCCCGACCTCGGCACTTCGAGAAATGGCTGCGGACCTCTTCCCTTCGTGCACAATTTTCCGGGCGGGGGCGAGCTGTTTTGAACGTGAATTTCTAACACGGGAACGCTCCCAGTGTTGCGCGTTCGGCCGGTGAGCTGCAGAGACGCTCCCCAAGGACGGCGTCCAAGCCTGCGTCTCTCCGAGCCCGCGCGTCGTCATCGTGGAGCGCGTTGTGCGTTCGGGCCGGACAGCTACCGGAACGCTACCGGGGTTGGCGTTCAAGCCTGCCAGGCCAATCAGCCACCAGGACGCTCCTGATTGGACGAAAAGAGGCTGGAGTTTGTGCCGAGTCTATTTAAGGGCTCCCGTCTTCTTTGTCTGCGTCTTTTTTCCTGTTGGGATACATCGTGCCTAGTATCGTGCTTCTCGCTACTTGTAAATATGTACAGTCAGGCCGGAATGAAACGCGAACACGCATATGTCATACATTTCTGCTTTGCAGCGAGATATTCCTTTACAACCTATTTTCGATTATGCCTTTCAGTAGGTCCTTTACCCAGACACATGAATCAGGATAGTTATACATTTCAGCTGAAAGTAGGCAGGTAAAATATTTTGTTTTCTTGACATGCTCTGTTCGCGTTTCATTCCGGCCTGACTGTACATACATATACCTTTTTTTTTCGCGCTGCTCCTTATCAACCCCCCGTCTCTTCATTGCTACGGCTGGTCGGCGACAGCGGACCCGCGTCCCGACGGCAACTGAGAGCCCGCGTCTCAACAACTGGATGGCAGCGCTGGGATCGAAGTCAGCTCTTCGCATCGCCTAGCAGCGTTCGCAGTTGGAAGAGCTCCCACGTTGGTGGATCCCATGATCGTGGCTCTGTGAGTGTCCGACATTTCTTCCCTGAGGTATTTTGCCAGGCTTTTGAATTTAGCGTCAATGCTGGCAGGCTTTCTTTGGCAGTGCTGTGAGTACTGATTGTTGCACGCCGCGGTGGCTCAGCGGTTATGGTGCTCGGCTGCTGACCCGAAAGACGCGGGTTCGATCCCGGCCGCGGCGGCTAGAATTTCTTTGGAGGAGAAATTCTAGAGGCCCGTGTACTGTGCGATGTCAGTGCACGTTAAAGAACCCCAGGTGGTCGAAATTTCCGGAGCCCTCCACTACGGCGTCTCTCATAGCCTTAGTCGCTTTGGGACGTTAAACCCCACAAACCAAACCAAACCATTGCTAAGAAGAGATAGGGGACCGGTCGAGTCTCTGAGCGCATCATGGACCTGAAATCTTTGCAAAAGACGGATCTAATTTTGATCAGCAAAGAATTAGGGGTTAAACTTGGGAAAGCCGTGCGGAAACCGCAAATCATAGAGGCAATAATATCTTGCGGTGCGGACGATGCTGCGGACGATGCTTATCGAGACATGGGAATTAAGGAAAGGAACGCAGCTGAAGAGAAGCGGGAAGCGGCTGAGAAGGAAAGGGATGGGGCTGAGAAGGAACAGCGCGAGCTAGAACAGAAGCAACGCGATCGAGAGCTTCAGCTTCGAGAGAAGGAGCTCGAGTTAGCACGCCGACAGCAGGATCATATTCATCTTCGCCCCCGCACTTACATTTACAATACACGTCCTAATGACGCATGGGTGGTGCCTCACTGTCGTACAGAGCACGGTCGCCAGTCCATTTCGTATCATGCTGCTATTCTTCTAAATAGCCTTGCGCTCATCGATACCTACCGGGAAAAATTGCCATTACGAGCCCTACATGCACATTTCCGTCCAGCCAACATCACATGATTCTCTTGTATGATCCCGTTTTGTGTTTTTCTTGGTTCCTTTTATTTTTTATTGGTGCTTTGTTTTGCTGTAAAATGTCTTCGAATTTCTGCTACCACTAAAGGTAACGTTTTTCCCGTTCAGTGGAACAGGAAGTGAGTGCACGAATTTCTGGACAAACGAGTTAATATTGAAGTGGAAACTAAAAAAAAAAACTTGAAATTATTAAACTGAACGTGTTTCAATCGGAGTGTGTTTGAAATTTTTATGTTTAAAACCTGATGTGTTCTAGAATGTGTGTTTCGAATGTATTTAAAACTGCATGTGCTTCCATTTCGAGTATTGCTGTTCTGTAGGGTGCAAAATTTAGGTCTGTGAGATGAAGTGTGAAATTAAATCCTGTAAAATCTGTACGAGCACTAGTGCCGAACTGTACATAGAGGGGTCCGGGCTTTGTCAAGCTGCAGTTATGCGGCTTTTACCCGTCACCCCCTTTTCTCCTTGAGAGAGAAAATAAAGACTATTTGAAAGACGATTTGATTTGTTGGCATATCAAGCGAAGTTTCTCTCGTTGGCGGCAAATACGTTTCTACCCGCACAGACATCACTCTTGTGGGGTGACAAACGGAAGGTCGGAGCCTTCGAATTTGCTGTGTCTCTTCGACACTAGCACGCGAACACACCAGTGTACTCTCAACTTGGATAATTATCCACACGGCCTGATTTTGAATTATTTCTCTACTTTGCTCTTCAGTGGAGTCCGTTTTTCATATATCTTCTCTATTCGGTACCAGTGCACCTGAAGTTTTCGCACATCCGCGCCATTAAAACTTTGCGTGGATTAGCCTGTACCTCACCCATACCTCCTTCGCTGGATCCATCCTTCTGGGCGGAAGCAACCGCAGCAGTTGTATGCTTAGGATTCTCAGGCAGTGCAGACAGGTGAAACGAAACGTTAATGTCCCTTTAGTACTGCGGCAGCAGCTTTAGTTTCGGGAATTGTTTCCAGTTGAGTCTCCAGCGTAGCTATGCAGCAAGCGCTTGTTCAGTGTTTCCAGTGGAGCCTCAAACGCTTCGTACGTCTCCCGTATCTTGTTGTTTGTTGATGGAACTTTCTATGCGTAAACTGAGAGGTCCAGCGCCAAGTCTTCCCAATAATTTTTGTAAATAATTGTGGGAGCTAGCATTTAGTAGCTGATCATCATAGCAAGTAAAGTCATGAGCAATTCCAATCTTATTGGTTTTGCAATTTCTTTGGGTGCATTACTACAAACTAATATTTCTGCAACTCGCTCGACAATCTGTAACGTTTTTTTTAACGCTGGCATCACTACATTATCCACTAAGCACAGCGATCATGACAACCATAGCTAGTAATAGTATTTCACAACAGCTCACAGTGGGAGGAACTTGACCTCCACCGCTGGCTTTTCCAGTTGCCATTGAGTGCTCTCACCGTCACCACAAGAAGATAGGGTCACTTCGTACCAGGTAACTAGTGTTTACTCAGAAATACCGCTAAGCAGCATCCTAGCGCTGCCACCAACTGTGATTTTACAGTCATCAACTGAAAGGCGGTGGCCCATTGTCTGTGGCGAGAATTAAATCACATCCAAAACAGGGGTAGGAAATTTTATACAGAGAAAGAAGGTGGGATAGAAAGCATCAAAAGGTAAAACCAGAGACGTAGACGGCACTTTGTACACTTGTCCAAGGTCGCATAGGAACGTTCTCCGACAATCTACTTATTCTCCACTAACGAAATCTAGTCCAAAACCACAGCGTATGGTTCTTAGGGATCACTCAGGTTAGTAAAGTCTGAAGCGCCCGATACCTCTGTCGTGTATTCCATTCATCATGTCCATGACACCACGTCAGAGCTACCCTCAGTGGTACGTTTCACTGGCCACGGAGTTTTGTCCTCAGGAACGACGAGCCATCGCGGGTACTACATCACCGTACCGGGCCGCGGCCTCCGATGTTGCATGTGCTACACGTTTTAGTATGACTGCGTATCACCTGAGGAAACGCAGGAACTGGTACAAGAGCGTAGGATAACAGGGACAAGGTTTTCCTCAGGATGTACCAACTCGCTCAACTCACCGTTTTACTGATGCGCATCACCTGAGACCTTCCGTTTCAGCCTGTTCTTTTTCTTCCTCCGTCTCCACATTCATGGTAAATTCTTTTTCTTTAGTGACGAGTTATAGTCGTCTTCTGGTGCATCAGAGCCCAATTTAGGGGCAGCCTGTTTTCTCCCAGAGGCCGCAAAAAGGGATATGCAAGCGGATCATGTCATTCTGCGATAGGCACAAGATGCTATCAGAAGAGCACTTTGTGTTTCGTCTTGACAGGCCTAAACAGGGCGCAGTATCACATATCTAATTAAGTAAATGTTTTTCAAAAGCCAAATGGTAACATAAATTGCGTCTAAAACAAAGAATGGAGTAGACACTTAAAGGGATACCGAGGCGGTTTTCGAATCAGCCATTTTTGTAGGGTTTTGAAGTAGTGTCATTGCTGATCACGCCTGTGAATTTATTTTTTCGATTATGGCTAAAACAGTGTCGCAATCACCAAATGAAAGTGCGATGTTTAAATCTCCCGCGCCCCGCACGAGTGAGGAGAGGAGAACAGCGGAGAGGGAAGCCTCGTCCCTGTCGGCCAACGTGACGTCACGTTGAGGAGCCGGGGATACTTCGGCGCACCCGAGCGAGCTTTCAGCGCGCGTTGTTCCTCATACTGCGTGGGTTGTGACGTACAAAGCGTGTCAGCCGACCTTGAGAATCATGTTCGACACGAGGTACTACTCTGCGGTAGTGTCCACGAACAACCACGGCCGCGACTGTGTCATCTTCCACTGTTTTCCGCCATAAGCTCGCAGCGCAAGCGCTCGCTGCTGTGACGAAGAATTCAAGCCGACCAAAGCAAGCGTACTTTGCTCGAAGCACTTTCGTAAGTGCGGCTACAAGCAGGGCTTGTCCCTAATGTGATCTCTGGAGATTACTGTCGAAAAGGCGCGGCTGAACCATGACACAGTCCCTCCGGTTTTCTCGCGCATGAGAGGCGTGTCACCATTCCGAAGAAGCGCCTCTTCGCCTCTTCTATAAATAGAAACATGCTAACTTAGCTTCAGCAGAAACCTTACAGAGGCTCAAGCATATGTCGCTTTCTCAGCTTAGCTGATGGCCAGACCACCTCACGCGCGCTCAGCAAAGCTCGGTTAGTGATTTTATAGTGGGTTCGACGTGTCCAAGCAAGCAAGCAAAGCAAAGCACAATAAAGCAAAGCAAGCAAGCATCGAAGCTCTTCACATGCGGCATCTCGTTTAATCGTAGCTAAGCGATTAAAATGAAAGCGTTGGACAGCGCTCGACGTTCTGATTTCGGATGCAAACTTAAGAGAGAAATGAATGCCAACCAAGTTTTTTCAAAACATCATGTTTCGAAACCTTCATAGAGTTGTAGCAGCGGGCGAGTTGCAGCTAGCTTGGCTTTTAAACACGCATATAGATGGCCCCCACTTCACTGAACCTAAACTGCAAATCTAGGAAGGGCGAACGGTTCCGAGGGAGCGATTAATATTTTCTGGCATCTGCTGAACGCGCCACGAGTGAGGCCGCAGCCTTGTGCGCGTATTTGGCTTGGTTTCGAGCGCACAATGATTGCGTCACTATCCTGTGGTCCCATGCCTCGCAGTGCTTGGCCAATGCGCTTCGCTCATTTTGACATGAACTTTCTGCTGCTTCATCGTTTCCTTCAAATACTTCCTTGCTCCAACCTACAACGCCGGGTAATGAGAACAGTATTTTTTCTACGCAGCGCTTTGGTCCTTTTCTTTAGGATGACGCTCTTTCCGGCGAACCAGGAGGCGTCCGGTAGTGGTAATTGACTTGAGTATTGTTCGCACGCCTTCCTTTCCGAGAATACGAGCCGAGGTTGTACTGGCACCTTTTACGCATGGCCTGCATGGGCGTCTTTTACGCTGGCGTATGCTTGTGCTAGGCGTAGAATTTTTTGCTTGTGTCTTTATTGGTTTCAGGTGATATGTGGAATGAACAAACTCGGATACAACTTAAGAAGGCAGAGTATCTTCCCCGTCAAGGGACCCCCTCCAGCCAATGGCGTCGGCCGATTCTCATTGTCCTGCTAGCGTGACAATGCAGGGAGCGGTGCCACAACCGAGAGAGGGGTCTACCCCGACTATGGACGGAGGGGACTATCCCCTTTCATCCGCCACTCCCTGCATTGTCGCGCTAGCAGGACAATGAGAATCGGCCGACGCCATTGGCTGGAGGGGGGTCCTATGACGGGGAAAATCCTCTGCCTTCTTAAGTTGTATCCGACTATAGCATACTTTTCTTTGGAGGTCAGTAAAAAAATATTCGCCATATTCGCTTTTACAACACCACGGAAAGCTGCGATCTGCGCTCAACGCAGCGCCGGATCCGTATCGGCAGCTTCTCCAGTCCTCAAAATGTCGTCACGACCTCTCTTGACCAATCAGGGGCGGCAGTGCGCCGCACGGTGTGCCCCGCGGCACAGGCCGCATATTTCTGCTAAAAAAGGCAATTTGCGCTTGTTTTTGCCTTATCTGCATGCGATATTCCAGTATGCACCATAAAAAACTATAGGACGCCGCTGCCAGCCTGATTTTCAAAAAAAGTGCTTCAGTCTCCCTTTAAGGTCCGCTTTAAGGCTATAACGAGATAGCGTTAATGGGTTAATGCCCATATATGAAGAATTCGGAACTTCTAATTTTTTTCTAAGATAAGATAAGAATTTATTGGGTACAAATTGGTTACACAGACTCAGTATACAGGCGAGGGTCCCAAAGTCAATCGACTGTCACGGGACCCCCGGTAGATTAATACTAACTTGAATAAAAAACAAGCAACATCGCAGACAGGTACAATTAGCAGAAATAACAATGGTAATTTAAAGAAGTAATATTTACATAAAGAAAGTGTAATAGATTAGCGGGGCGAAACACCGACAAGCAAAACAGGAACAACAACCCGCTATAAATAATATTGCACAAAATACAGCGTTGTGAAAAGACATATAAAGAAATAATTGAGAATACAATGATGCAGTTGTCAAACCACAAAAAACAAAGCAGAAATTTCTAGCAAATAATTAAGGACAAGAATTTTCTAAAGTGAATAAAAGCAGTTCACTCCATATTTTGCTGCAAAAGAAAACCTTTTAAATTCGATTTAAACATAGACAAAGACATAGGCGATTTTACACTCAGGGGTCAATTATTCCAGAGGGAAATGGACGCAAAATGAGAATGACGTTTTCCATAATCAGTAAAAACTTGGGGAAGAAAGAATTTTTTTTGAGTTGCAAATCTCGTATGGTTACAATTTTTCAAAAAACATTTGTCAATACATTCAAAAGAAAGTGCGTTGTTAATTAATATAAAAAACATGATGGCTACGTTGTAACCAAATAAATTTTTAACGGATAAGATATTATATTGACGAAGCAAAGGAATAGCAGAAACAAGGTATGAACTGCGGGTAAGGATACGAATAGCCCGATTTTGAATGTGCTGGATCGAGTGCAAATGACAGTTGCAAGTGTTCCCCCATACTACAATGCCGTAATTAATGTGAGCGTGAATAAAAGCAAAGTGATAAGAGTGGTGATGATGGAAAGAACTGACGAGCTTTTATTAATGCACGAACTCGAAATGCAGTTTTTTTCTTCACATGGTCCAAATGATGATGAAATTTCAGTTGAGAATCCTGTTGAATGCCTAGGACAGTCAAGTTGTCGCAAGGGGAAATAACAGTATGACCAAGCGATAATGAAGGCAAGTGTGCTGTGATTATTTGTTTTGTTCTAAAAAGCATAAACTTAGTTTTAACAGGGTTTATAATTAGGTGATTATCATGGCACCAGGACACAATGCTAACCAAAGAGGCATTTAATTTGGCAGATAGCGAGATTATACATTTATGACAAGAAGAAATTGTAGTGTCATCCGCGTATAATGCACAATGAGTGTCAGTAAGTTCGTCAGCAAGATCATTAATATAGATTAGAAAGAGCAAAGGGCCAAGAATCGATCCCTGAGGGACACCTATGTTCGGGACCTTAAAATCAGAAAATGCATTAGCCACGAACACCAGGTTATGTCTATCTAATAAATAAGTTTTTAAAAAGGGTAGAGCGGGGCCAGTTATGCCATAAGCTTCAAGTTTGGTCCCTGAGAGTCCTCATAGCGGTCCTGGTTCAGTGGTGCAGCGTATAAGGTGCACGCCGCTGTCGAAGGTGGTGCTACCGGTTTGGCTTCTCGGACACAGGTTGCTTCTGGCATGCAACCTCTCGCGAGGAATAATTAATTTATGTGGCCGGCCGATTTTGCTTCTCTGGATATTTTTCGCTCAGAACGCGGCAATGACGACGCAGGATTTTCAGCAGAACGCAAGCCTTAAGGCTATCATGTTTAAAGGTGAAAAGAGCACCCAATTAAGGCAATAATGAGCGATATTCATCGATATATATATATATATATATATATATATATATACATATATATATATATATATATACACATATATATATATATATATATATATATATATATATATATATATATATATAGAGAGAGAGAGAGAGAGACTTTATTAAGCCCCCTGTACACATCACAAAGTTGGTTTTAAAAATACTGTCAGCCACCGCGGAGGCGCCATGACTATAAGCACTCGGCTCCTGACTAAAAAACAAGGGTTCCATCCCGGCCGCGTCGATCGGATTTCGATTGAGGCGAAATGGTACAGGACCGTGTACTGTGCGATGTCAGTGCACGTTAAAGAATCCTAGGTGGTCGAAATTCCTGGACGCCTTCACTACAGCTGAGTAAGGCATGTTGGCGGGCTATTGGTTTTGCATCTTGAAACTTAGAAAAAACAACCTAGGCGCCTGTCCGTTGTCTCCTCGTCTCTTTGTCCGTGTGAAATTATTTGCGCTTAGGTGGTTTTTTCCCTTCACTGTGCCGAACCTCATAGCGTGAGTCGCCTGGGGACATAAAACCCCCATAAACCAAAAATGCTATTAGTAAAATTGCACTGATCACAGATACTACACAGATATTACCAACCACTTCTGCCACCTGCAGGTCTTCCGATTGCACTGGCCCTCACGGCATTGTGAGAGTCTACGTTTTTAAGATGATTGCTAGAAATTATAAGGCGTCATTCAGAGATGAAAGTAGCGGGGGTCTTTAAGAAGTGAGAAGGAAAGAGGAGTGCTGTACAAAAAATTGTTACCCAGAATATAAATAACCACGTAGAGCCGCTATTATCGTACTTGCTAATATAACGTGCTTTGACGCATCATCGGTTGCAGAACGAATGTCACGTCATCTTGAAAAACCAGCGCTAAACGACATGGACTGAAAGAACAAGACAATACACACTGCCCTGATCTGACGACAGAATTTTATTTACGAAACACGTCCCTTTCACTTTTAGCGAAAGAAAGGGCATTTCTAGAGGGGAGAAGGCGAAGGAACATGTGACGGGACAGATTTTTATCACCTGTCCTGTATAAGAAATGCTTCTTCAATAAAGTTCAGCGCAGTGTGGGTGTGTCTGTGTGTCGTGCATTCAGTTCATGTCTTCTTGCGCTGCTTTTTGAAGAAGCTAAACCTGCTCACCCAGCAAGCCACTCTGCTCACTACGGCGCTAAGCACGGACCTAAGGCACTAAGCAACGGAGCTAAGGAACTAAGGTAAAGCGATTTTTTTTCTCTGTGCTCTTAAATAGAGCTACACCTGTGTTCACTACAATACACGCGATCTTTAAGAGTGAGCCAGCGTTTCCATGACCTCATGGCTACATTATTGGACCGCGAAAGCGCGCGGATAAAGAGGGTGGCTATGGACGTGTAAAGAAGGCAGCACTTGTTTAGAAAGAGAAGGCACCTTATAGGTTGGGTCGAGCAAGACTAAAAGAATGCGGCGAATAGGCACTTAACTGGGCAGCTCGAAACACGGTCGTATGTTGACCGCTGTTGCTTGGGAGTCTGTGGTCGATGATGTCGCGCTTTTCTTCAGTGTTGCCTTTGGAGTAATATGGACGAATTTATTGCTTGAGTACTTCTGTGCGCCGTTTCCGTTTTCTTCGAGTCCTATGTATACTCGGTGCGTTAGCTAAGACACCAATTTTTAAATAGAGCATCTTTGAGTTGAAAGAACGCCTTTTTCGGCATAGCGCTGCCAGTGGTGTATAGTATACATAAGAATACATTTAAATCGAGCTAAATAGCAAGCTCGTTAACTAATATTGAGTAGTTTACTTTTTGCTATTACTTTCAGGCTCATTAAGTGTTGAAAGGCGTGCAGACCGAAGAAAGTATTATCTGTATCAGTTTTAAGAATGTTGAAAAACTCGGTTAACTTCCGCGTTTTGACCTAACAAATTAGGCTATATTGCGCCGAAATACATTGCGCTACAAAAAGCTTTCAGGCAGATCAACCCTTCAATGCACGTAACTCGTCGAAATGGCCAAAATTTGTTCGACCACATCGCCGAGGTAACGGTGTTTTTGAAATTCTAAAAACTGATAAAATTGCGACGGGCTGAACACCCCTCAATAATTATGAAGCTTAATGGTAATAGTTAAAAAGCTAATTATTCAAGATTAGTTAATGAGCGTGCTAGTTAGCAGGTCTTAGCTTTATTGTTCTTCACTACACCACTGATAATGCTACGCCGGAATAAACGCTCTTCTGACTTAAAGTGCCTATTTTTTTTAATTCTGAAAAGTCATAGGTGAAACACCCTTTATATTCATACGGACGCAGGAAGCTAACACTCAGAGAGACTGAACCTGTGATCGTAAGCCGCTCCTCGCAATCTGTGTGATGGCTTTGTCGTGCTGCAAGGTAGATGCGCGACTGGCAATATCGTTTAATCTTTACATAACGGTCGAAATGTAAACAAAACATGCGTTAGTGTGCACCGTACGAGCTCGATTTAATGGGCGCCTCACCTCTGGAAACGTGTACTCGCAATCTGAGGGGAGAATAGGTTTATTTTTTTTTAATAACTGTGTTACCGCCTGTCTGGCCCATGGAGGGCTGTTCACTGGGAAGTTTGCTTCGCTTGTTACGTATAGGCGCTCGCTCGGCGCGCGTCCTGAACAGCTACGTTTGACCAATGATGTTTTGTAACTTTTAGACCGTAGCACGGGACGTTTCTCAACGTTGCAGACCAGCAGCTCGAGAGGAATGCGAATAGTGTGACGGTTGAATAAAAGCCGCTGCCGGCCCGAATGGCCAGCCAGCACAAACACCGCGATGAACCTACGAGCTGCATCCCCACTATCGACACGTTCATTCCTCTTATCCGAGCCGTTGGCATGCGCGCTCTTCATTTTTAAAGCTGAGTAAAGGTCGCCTCGACAAGAGATGGCTTACAATTCATTTCTAGGGGCTTGTGCTTGAACCGCGCTCACGCGTGCACAAGTTTCTCCTCCGGCATAAGTGCGAGTGGTAGAGTACGCATTTCTGATTTCAGGCTGCTACATTGCAAAAACACCAATGAACTCGGCGCTGATTTGCGCAAACTAAAGTGCTGTAGCTCTCTGGGTGCGCCTGTAGTTGAAGACGTTGTTTCATTGAAATAGTTCCTTTCAGATTTTTCTAGCAGCCTTAGTGAAGGGTAGCTGCACATAAGAGCCACCTCTTGACTAGAACAAAGTAAAAACTAAGCGAATTTGAGAGAGTATTACATCATGACGGTACTGAGTATAATGTCTCAAGCTCACGTGTACTATAGGGGATATTCAAAATTCCGCAAGTGCGCTTTCCCACATAACTATGTTGCCCCAGACAAGATGGCCGACTTCGCTATAAATGAACTACGTGGTCTACAGGACAGGCGCTAAAGGTGTGGATAGAATGTGAGAAACGTATTTTGGAAGAATCAAACAAGAAACCAGTCTTTCTTGCTTTGTTTCAGCTGGAAACGCATGAACAGCCATCTTGTTGGGGGCAACATTTTTATGCGGGAAAGCGCACTTGCGGAATTTTGGCGCAACTGCAGCCGCAATGTGGTGCTTGTGTTTTCTGGATAACGCTCGCGGCGTAGATGTGCTGCAACCCGCATGTTTCTAATAGCTCCCACTGCTGTACGGCAATCTTTTTCCATCTTTCTGCTTCATGTTATGGGCGGAGAAATCGGCTGAACTGTTCAGCATTCCGCATAGTACGATTGCCAAGGCTTCTCCCCGATTGAGTATTGGTAGTAGGTTTCAAGCAGCGTATTCTTAAAAGCGCTTGTTTAATGCCAGACACAAGAATAAATGCTGTAATATTCTCCTCTTTGGATACCAATGTAAGCAAACTAAAATGTGCATTTTATGACGGGCCCAATCTCAACGGCCTGTAGTTAGTGAATGCTGATATGTGGCACAATTCTTCAGTCTTCAATGCCATACAGAGAATGCCGAATGCCATACAGAGCCAAGTATTGGCAGTTCATTACCATTTAGTATAAAAGCAATCATCTAACTTTCATGCTTTAAAGCTTAGTTTTCGAAATTTTGTTAAATCGCGATAAACAACTTTTTCATTTATCGAGTATGCAAGTACTCACTTGAATTGTTTTTCTCTTTACGCATTAATATCCATTTACCCAAATTATGTTTCGTTTATATGAGCACCACCTGGCATCTCTGCGTGTTTACTAACTACTTTATTTAATCGAATTCAGTTTTATCGGTTGTTGTTTGTATATAATCATTTTTGCACGTTTGTAACAGGAGGTGTCCTGTGGTGCAGCCGTTGGCCTTGGCACCTCCTCCTATATTCATCAAATATGTTTACGCACCGAATAATCGTTTAAAATAAACTGATTCTGATTCTGTGTAGGTATTAAGTTCAGAGAGCGAGCGCTCCAATAATTGTGGCGATACAATGTTTTATGCAAAACATTTAGAATGTGCTGCGCATTTACTGAATCCATGAAGCCGGCGCAATGGCTCGGTGGTTATCTCGTTCGTCTGCTGACTCGAAAGACGCAGGTTTTATCCCGGCATCAGCGGTCGCATTATGGCATGGCACAGAACAACATGTGGTCGAAATTGTCTGAAGCGCTCCACTACAGCGTCTTTCATAGCCATGAGTCACTTTGGGTCGTTTATTCCCACGAAACAAATCAAAAGAATCACGATTTATTAAGGCGGAAGTCTTTAATGTCTCATCGTTGTAAGCAGGAGTTGTCGACAGAAATGTCACGCTTTTCAATTGGTCGAAACGGTCGTGAGGTCATAGTGCGCGAATTTCAAACGGGCCAATTGTACTTTGGCTAGTAACCATGCAACCAATTCAAGGGATCGTATACTGATGCTCCAAGTATGTGCGACTGAGTTTAATTAATTGCTTAATTATCCAATTAGCGCAATTAACGTTTCTAGTCAGGCCATATAAATAAATAAAACCGAGTAGGAAATTGGTCGAGCTCAGGAATCGCACCCCGGTCTTCGGCCGGCGTGCGAAACGAGCATGCTATCCACTCCTCCATGCCAGCTCGATGGTTTGGTATGAACAAAGGCGAGTCTAGTGAATGCGGTGTCTTCGCTCACTCCCGTCCTCCTCCCTTCCCTTCCGGCGAGGTTTAGGTGTCCACCAAAATATGAGAGACCGATACATTTCCTTTCCTCAAAAACCAATTTACCGACGAGCGAGGCGTAGAACCGAATGGGCGATGGCGTTCTATGGATTCCCTGGCAGCGTTGCAAGATGGTGTCGCGTTCCACTCTTAGAGGCGTAGCTTAACATCTTAACCACACATTAGTGACCGCACTAGGTGAAAAAAGTGCCCCCTGAATTTTGACGGGTGTCCACCGAGATATGTGAGACAGTTACTGCGTAATTTCCTTTCCTCAAATACAATTTACAGTTTCTTTATTACGGACCCTCTTTCTCTCTCTTCTTTCATTCGCACGTTCCTCCGTTCCTGTACGGTGCGGTTCAGGTGTCCACCGAGATGACAGAAAATTACTGCGCCGTTTCCTTTCCTCAAAAAGCGTTGCGTTCAAAGGGCAAGGCACCGCGCCGATCGGGTGGTGGCGTTCCGTGGACTCCCTGGCAGCGCTACAACACGCTGTTGCGTCCCACTTCTAAAGGCGAAGCTGAAGCGTCTTTAATTAGCAGTTAATTAGTATCCAGACATTAATCAGTAATTAAGCATTAATTAATGAGTTGTCATCACTTAGTAATTAGTACTCGATTATATGTGACGCCACCAGTGCCACAGAAGAGCGAAAGTGGTGCGGAAAACGCTTTCGCCTCTACGCACATTAGACAGTGAAAGTGCCCCTGAATTTTTTTATAGAATCGGTTAGCCAAGATATGCCTTGCTTGCTAAAGACGGTACGTAGAGATCGAGTAGCATTTTTGTCTTACCTATATAGTATTTTTTGTTGTGCGCTGTATAGGTCAGCATGCCCGGATGATTGACAGCCGACAACACGCAGCATGAAGGGTTCCGGGCTAACTAGCCGGATGGTTACTTTCAAATTTTAGTTGTACAATTTGGTGCATGTGGTGCGCATGTTGTGCAGTGTGGTGCATATTCGGCAACCGGTCGAAGTGGCAAAAAACGCAACGGCTTTTTACAAGTATTTTTCATTACTGTATTCAACCACTAACATTGGTGTCTCTTCCATACGTAATTTTCCAGTGACCTCCATCCCAGAAATAGAAATCAATGCTGATGAATTAGCTAACTTATTAACTCCCTCAAAATATCGTCAGCTGGATGTGACCAAATTAGAACCAAAATGTTAAAGAATGCTAACGCAATATAAAGTAATATTAAACCTGTTGATCTTGCAGTTCCTCAGTAACGGTGAAGTCAATCATGATTGCAAAAAAAACCAAAAATAATATAAAATATTATAAAATATGAAATATTAATAGAATATATTTACTACCGACCAAATTCGCTCACAAACATCCCGTCCAAACACCTTGAGCACCAGACAGCATCAAATTTAATAACTGACTTTAAATCACTAAACTACTTTTACCAGCACCAACAAGGCTTTCGAAAGCTATTATCATTCGAGATACAGCTCGCCGAATGCACTAACAACATTCTTCGAGACATGGGCAATCGTTTACAGATGGATGCCTTATTTCTCGATTTTCCTAAGGATTTTGACCGTGTTCCGCATAATCATCTGCTAGCCAAACTAGCCTTACATGGAATCCCGTGCACATTAATCATCTGGCTAGGGCCGTTTTCTAAAGGAGCGTGAGCAATTTACATTCGCCAGATGCTGCAGCTCATCGCATACAGACGCCACATCAGGTGTCCCTCATAAACAAACCTCTATTAACTGCACATGCAGTATTAATTAGTTCAACTCCAGCTGCACGAACTTCCTCTTACAAATACCTTAGAGTTGACCTGAGGTCATCCTTATCAAGGGTCAATCATATTTATTCAATATGCTAACAGGCCTCACGCACTCTCGGTTTTCTACGACGGAATCTAAAATCAGCACCACCTAAAATAAGACAACTGGCTTATCCCACGTAAGTACGCCCAAAGCTCGAATACGCTTCATCCATCTTGTACACTTCACAAGGATACCTTACAAATGAATTAGAAGCCGGTCAAAACCGAGCTGCGCGGTTTATCATGTCAGAGTACTCGCTCAATACTAGTGTCCCTGCACTAAAATGAGCCCTTTCTCTCCCAAGTCTCCAATCACGACGCATCGTGTCACGCCTATGCCTCCTTCATTCCTTTTTCTGCCACCCTATTAACAGGCGCCGTTTGCAACCACCGGCATCGAGCATATCCCAGTGCCTAAACCACAGTCATCCCATAGCTGTCATGATAGTCCGCACGTCAGCGATGAATGATCCATACTTTGATGATAAAATAGCCGATGGAATGCCCTGCCAGATAATAGTGCTTCTTGTACTGATCGAGCAATTTTTTGCACTAAACTAGCGAGTGACCTCTGGTGTACGCGATGTTTTTGGCCCTACCAAATAATCTGATCCTGTGCTACCGTCTGTTCTCATTGTTTTTTCCTTTGTTCTTTTCTATTGCTTTTTGTTTTTCTCATTGCTGAGCTGGTATTAATATGTTGTTACACAGTGTTGTTGCCTGTTGTTAATCTAATGGCCTCGGTCCCTTATGTCTTCAATAAACGAAATGAAATGAAATATTAGTCCATGAAATGACTATGGAGAGTCTAAAGGTCTATGTCTACTGGACCAGTAGACTTCATTCTATAGGCTGTTCGCATGAAGAAATCAACAAGGAGTGTCGGGCCACAAGCGCAGATTGTGTATGGATTGTCCATAGGCCTGTGCCTATTAAGCTTTTTTAGACATTTGTCAATAAGCTGTCTATAAAAAAACTGCTAAAAGTGAATAGCCATATATCTGGTTTGGTTTGGTTTATCGGGTTTAACGTATCAAAGCGACTAAGGCTATGAGAGACGCCGTAGTGGAGGGCTCCGGAAATTTCGACCGCCTGGGGTTCTTTAACGTGCACTGACATCGCACAGTACACGGGCCTCTAGAATTTCTCCTCCAAAGAAATTTAACCACCGCGGCCGGGATCGAACCCGCGTCTTTCGGGTCAGCAGCCGAGCACCATAACCACTGAGCCACCGCGGCGGCTCAGGCCATATATCTATAGTTGTCTAAAAAATAGTCTATAGGGTTTGTCAATGGACCAGCTATAGACTTCAAGGACAAACGTCTATATGCAGTCTATGAACTCTATAAAGAAATTTTTGTAAGGGCGTTAGAAGTCGAGGCCAATTTCCATCATATCTATGAGGTTCCACCGCTAGCCCGCCTTCGTGAGGAAGCGTTTGTGGAGATAAGCGCTTGCTGGACTTTCCAACAATAACAGTTCCACATAACAGTGGCGGGGCGAAGCATTACAGTGGGGGCACTTGTCATCCGTTGATAGCCGGCTTTTACGGCGCCTGTGTCGAACAGATATATTAATTATCGCTCCGGTCCGAATACGGTGACGTATACCTCTTCCTACTCAGTCAGAGTAGTTGGGAGATGGCGTGAACACGCCGGAAATGGTAAGCGGATGTGGTGGGTGTGGCAAAGGTCGCGGGACGTCTGGTGTCTCAAGATGAGTCACAGAATTCACGTGAAAGTTATAGGGCTCATGATAATTGAATATAATGTAGCGTGTGCGCATAGGACATGGGTACTGAGAGCTGGACAGATCAATGAATTGTCTTATTTCGAAGGGGGAACGGAGGGCCTTAAGCTGCTCTGGGGCTGAAAAAAAGTCGATATTGAGGATAATTGAATTAAACTTTGGAACCAGCGGAATAGAACCTATGCAACTGCAAATCGCTTGAAGTTCCACTGCCGGAGCGGTGCGCGCGAATTAAGATGAAGCTGGCAGGGTTTGTAGGCAGCGGTTAACTCGCCACTTTGCTGTGTAGATAGAGCCGAGACTGATACTGGCGGGTAAACTGTGGGTGGGTTGTGAGCTACAGTCAGGGGGAAAGTGACTTTAAACGATGATGGGGTATAGAGTCTGTTTGCGAGATATGTTGTGGCCTGCATAAACTAATCAATAACTGTTTGATTTGGAGCAGCGCAAGGCCAAAAGCCAAAGAAGAGAGCAGAGAAAGAAACGGACGACACAGCGCTGAATCAATAATAGATTCGAGGCAGCCAGAATGTCGGTGGGCGAAGCGTCTTTTGTTTGTCCAGGTGTACTGTCGTCGCCTGGTAGGCTAGAACGTACAAGATTTCGAGCCGTATGATAAAGTACGCGTATAAAACGCACACCTATGCGGCGGCTAAGATCACGTAACGGGAACTATTTCCGGTTGGGTGTTAGCCTAGGGGTGCCGGTCCTGAATTTATCAAGAAAACGAATCCGAACTGTTTCTAGTCGAGGGTTCGGACAATTATCCACGGTAAATTTGAAAGCAGGAGTTCTGGGTAAGACATCTTTATTTCTTACTCAAATGCAACATGACTTCGTAGGTGATATGGCCGGAACAAGAGGAGGACGGTGATATGCCAAGTGAGCCAGTGCGTGCTAGCTGGACGCCGGTTCATGGACGCGTCTTTGAGGCAAGAGCAGAAGATGGTGTCATCGGCGTATTCAAGAGCCCGTATAGATGGGATGTTCTTAATGGCGTGTGTAAGAGGAATAAGGGCCGCTTTGAATAATGCTGGTGCAAGATTTGAGCACTGGGAAATTCCTCTTTGGCAAGAAAATAGCCAAGGGGTTTCCTGAGAATGCTAACACTCTAGGCTTCCTTGCTTAAAAAAGCAGGAATGAAGGAAGAAAAGCGGTGCGGCAGGCTTACAGTTTGGAGGGAGTCAACTATGGTAAAATGAGGGCTTTTGAGAATTTAATATAATGTAGCGTGTTCACATAAGACATGGGTACTGAGAGCTGGACAGATGAATGAATTAACTTATTTGGAAGGGTTACGATCACAATGTGAGCAATGTGAACTTTTGGTGAATGTGAAGTATGTAAACACAAAATGAGGCATGAATATCATCCACTTCAAATTGTGAACGCATACCTCTTTGTGTAGAGAGTGAAAATGACGTCCATCCCTTCCAAGGTATCGGGACAACTACTGAGGGCCTCCACTCTCCTGGCAGTTATGGTAATTATCATCGCCGGCTCGCCGTCCTCTGTGCAAAACCTGCCGTCTAAAAATATTTCTACGTTCAGATCAACTATATCTCATCATCTTTGCAAATAAATGACATCTATCGATTATTCGAGATTCCTGCAGTGATCTGAGCACACAGTGCCACTAGCACGAAATAGAAACTGCGAAGACTAGAAAGGTTTGCCCATTATTATTGGCTTCTGACGGTGGAGTAGTTTAGGAAAATCTCACCTGCTAAACCTCTTCCAGGGCGCTGTGAATATTATCAGCGTTCGACAGAGTTTTTCAGCGGCTACAGAATAGTAAAATTTCAATATACGATAATGTTTAGCAAGTTTTCGCCAACCGCTCATATGATAGGCTTGCTCGCTGCTGTTCCCATGATCAAGTTTTTTTTCTACCTCCGGGTGGTTTCCGCTGCCTAGTTGGTTTCCACTGCGAAAATTGCTGGCTCGAAAGGAAATTGGGCGAAGCACCACAAAGACGAGCAGTGTGCTATGCGAATTGTGACCATTCTGCATAATTAATCATCGTCATGACGAGACGTCCCAAACTGATAACGCTACTCGACCGAACAACAGAAAACAAAAAATACTAAAAAGCAGAGAACCTGATGTTATTAGGCCACAAGCTGCACTTCAAAAAAAAATTATAATTTCATAGCAGTGCGAAAAACCTCGTTTGAAAGAGGTCCATATAGGAAGCTCGTAATGAAAGCGCCACTCATCGACCACGGCTTTACCAGAGGGAAGGTTTGACACCCGGAGATAATGTGGCCTTTTTTTTAATAATAATAATAATTCTTTATTGCGCCAAATATTTAAAAAAATGTACAGAAATCCGGCCTGGCAAAGCCTCATAGGGCTTGAGCGGCAGAGCCCGACAGGCAGCGGAACCGCGCAGACATACACACAGGCAAAAAAAAAACACATTCAAAATAACGGACATCAAATTAGTATGACGGTGAGAACAAAATAGACACAAGACTCATGTTACATGAAGGAAAAAAAAATCCTCATCAGATTAAATCGCAAGGAAGAAAAACCAAAGTGGCATAACAATACCTCAGATCAGTGCAATAAATACAGCAGTAACCAATGACATCACAAGATTTACTTGACAGGTGGTAAAGCACATGCATGATGTCGTAAACCCTCTAATTAATGTATCGCAGCATCTTTTTTATTTTGTATTTAGTTTTTGCCCGGCGAACACTTGGAGGTAACCTGTTAAAGTGAAAGGGAACGTAATAATCTCTTAAACGCCTTCCATATCTTGTAGACCGTCGGGGAATACAAAAAGGTTCCTTCGGTCGAAGAGACCGTGTGGGAACATACGGAATCTTATAGCCACTAAGCCAAAAATGTTTCAGGACGATCGTTTCCATCAAAAGGCGGTCAAAATCAGGTAGAGAAAATACCTTGAAGAGATCAGAATTGGAGGGAAGGCCTAAATCATAGCCGATATTTTTTAATAAAGATCGTAGGAGAGAATTAATCCTGCACTTCCAGCGAACTGCACAGTGACCATAAATCGTTATGCCATAGCACAGTATGCTATAACCAAGGGCGTTTACGATAACTTTGCGTATTGAAAGCGGCATGTAGTACCTGATGTTGTAAAGCACACAGGAGACGGTTCGGAGCTTTTTACAAACGTGGGACAAGTGATAATTCCATGAAAGAGCACTGTCAAAGTATAATCCTAGGTATTTCACTGTATTTGTATAGCTCAAGGGTATACATTGACATTGGGAACAATCAGATCCGTGCAAGAAAAGGTGATGGTTTAAATCTACCTTCTTCATCGGGCTGTGAAAGCATATAAGCTGAGTCTTAGAGCTGTTAACTTTAATTAGGTTGTTTGAGAACCAGTCCATAGAAATTATTGCTGCAGCTTGAAGAGAAGAAATTGAGTCAGAGTAGTTCGGTGACTGGGTTACAAGTACAGTATCGTCAGCGTACTGGTACAGGCCTACAGGAACAAAGTTTGAAAGGTCATTCACGTAGACGTTAAATAACAGGGGACTAATTATAGAACCTTGCGGGACGCCAGCTTTAATTAACAAAGAAGCGCTCTTTGCCCGGCCAATGGAGATATATTGCGTTCTCTGCAGTAAAAAATTTTCCAAAAGCGAAAGAAACGCTCCACGGAAGCCTAGCTTGGACAGTTTACACAATAACACACTGTGACACACGCTGTCAAAAGCCTTGCTGACATCCAGAAACAGTGCACACACCACTTGGTTACGTTCAAAAGATCGATTTAACATGTCAGAAAAATCCTCCAAAAGCATTTCCGTCCCTTTACCTTGTACAAAACCATATTGACACGGTGACAAGATTTTGTGCTTATCTAAAAAACTTGTCATTGTAAACAGCAGATGTTTTTCTAATATTTGAGTCAAACAGGGCAAGACTGAAATAGGACGATAATTCTCATACCTATTACGTGCACCACCTTTGTGAATTGGGGTAACTATAGCCGCTTTCATGTTCACCGGGATCATGCCGCTTGAGATAATGCTGTTGAACAGCGACAGCAATACGCCTTTAAGTATGTCCAACAAGGTTCGCAAATCATCAACTGAAATGCCATCTATTCCCACAGATCTATTGCGTTTAAGACCAAAAATAATTGAACAGAGGTAATCCTCACTTAGCAAAGGTAGGTGTGCAAATTCAACTGTGCTGTTCTTCAGAGTACAAAATAAGGGATTCTGTTGCGCACTGCCCGAAACTTGCGAGAAGAACCTGTTGAATTCATTAGCTATTTTTTCTTCATCAGTGCCGAAATACGACACAAAATCTTTGCCATCATTGTCACGCCTTTTGACACCTCGTAGATTGTTAATCAAAGACCACGTTTTTCTAGTATCAGAGCCTGCATTCTTGAACTTGTTACGAAAATGTACTCTTTTAGCCTGACGAATCATTGCGTTTACTTTATTTCTTGCAACCTTAAACTTGGACCGTAGCAGGATAGATGCAGGTGCCCTTTTCGACTGGGCCCAGAGCAAATCTTTTTCTTTTATAGCTGATAGTATATTTAAGGTCATCCATGAGTTTTCTTTATTGCGCTGCCTGATTTCAACCACGCGAGTAGCCGCTTTCTTAAACTCTTGTAATAGCTCAACAAGCTTATCATAAATGTCTTTCGGGGGCACGTTTTCCAAGAACACTTCCCAATCGTATTCCGATGCCAGTCGGTAAAAGATTTTGGGATCGCAGATGGAAATTTCTTTTTTACCGCTATCTGCTCTTGGAGGGTTCGATTTCCGGGCTAAAGAACAACAGACAAAGTAGTGGTCTGACAGCTTTGCTTCGACGATAGCAGATTGTAGGGCACAATTCGGAGCTCTTATATTTATGTGGTCGATGCAAGAGACGACAAGTTGCCCTGACAGAAATTCTTCTCGCGTAGCTTTCTGGATAGTTGGTTGCAGTCCCCATTTTGATAACAGATCAAGATAATCTGAGACCAGAGCCCTAGAAGGGCGAAAGGTATCTATGTTAACATCGCCTATAACACAGATATAATCTTCATGCGAGTGGGCTGAGAGGGCGTTGTCAAGTTCGGCCAAAAAGAGCCTGCCATTGAAGCAGGGGGCTCGGTATACTGAAAAGAGTATCAGAGAGAGAGCTGGCGTGCTCAAACGCAATGCTACTACTTCTGCTTGCTGGAAGTCAGAATTTAGCTCTGTGACAGTCCAACTGTCTCTCACAAAAACTGCGACGCCACCCCCTTTTCTAGCAGGTCGGGTACAGGAAATTGCTTGGTAACCTGGTATTGCATACTGATTGAAAATATCGGCTGAAATATTGATTTCCGTCAGTACAAATACGTCAAATGTAGAACGAGAAGGTGAAGTTAGTGCCATGAATTCATCCCAGTGCTTTCGGATACTGCGGATATTAACGTGCGTCGCGCAAAAAGCAGGTTGTGCGTCACTTGTGAAAAATTTTGTTACTTCGGAAAATGTTGTACATGCAAGGAATTCGAGATCACCCATGCTCAGCAGATCTTATCCAGGTCAGACATGTTCTCAATGCGGATAACAGTCTTGACTTCTTCTGATTTCTTGGCCAGAACTTTGCCGTTACGTGTCCAAACAAATTTGTACTGCTTTTCTTTTCCCTTAGACCTGGCCAATCGGAAAAGCTCCTTGTTTGTCCGTGTCAAATTTTCGTTGAAATACAGCCGAGGGTGAGACTCATCCGTAGGTAAATCGCGAAGCTTTTTCCGTAGAGCAAGCCATACTTCTTTAGACGCCACGTCACGCATCTGAACAAGGATAGGGGGAGACGAACTGTCCTTTTTCGGCAGTCTGTGTATTGAAGCGACTGTATTCGCTTCAAATTTTGGAAACTCTAATGTCTGAGCTAGATCGCCCATGAAAGAAACCAAATTCTCATTAGGGTTGGTTGGGAGGCCATGTATTTCAAAGTTGCATCGCCTGCTGTACTGTTCAAGATCATTAACTGCGCACCTTGATTGATCCAGCAGCTCAGCTTGAGCGACAACAGTCTCAGAAAGTGATTCCACTCGGGCATGTAGCTGGGTTAACTCAGCTTGGTTCGCTTCTAGGGTAGACATGACAGAGTCATATTTATTAGAAAGGAACTCAATTGACGTTTGGATTTCAGTGACGGTTTCAGCCATCTTTTCACCTGTTGCCTTAAATTGGAGCAGTTCCTCCACTTTAGTTGTGAGAGCTTCAACCGTAACTCTCAGTTGGTCAAGTTTGCTGTTAACTGCAGAGAATTCATGACCAAAAGAAACGTCACTATCATCCGAGTCTGAGTGATTGCTTGCACTGGATTCGCATGATGGGCATGTCCAGGTTTCACGCTTAGCAGTCGACATTTTTGAAAAATAATTTTTCGTGATACCAGAACAGCTCTTTCCAAAGTGGTAGCTACTTTTGCAACGAGAACAAGTCAAACACTTTCCGTCCACGGGTTTGGAACAAGCAGAGCATGTAACAGGCATTTTTGCAGTCAGCGGCGAAAAAATATACAATATATCCAGTTTCAGCAATTGGCAAATCAAACTCACCTGCCAAGAGCGAGAAGCAGGGTTAGACAAAGAAGCGGATTGCCGCTGACTGCGATGATGCCTGGGTGTTGACGGTTTATATAGCTGTTGGCAGACACCACGTGATCCTCCACCCGGCTTCTTGCATCCGGGTACTTTGGGCTTGTCGGCTGCACGTGGATGATAACCGACCAGGTGGACGCATGCGCAACGGGACAGTCCTAGTGGCAGCGTCCGAGATCGCCGTGCGGGCGCAGCCGCCCCTTGAAGATCGCGGTACACCTGATCGGCCTGCCAAGAGCGAGAAGCAGGGTTAGACAAAGAAGCGGATTGCCGCTGACTGCGATGATGCCTGGGTGTTGACGGTTTATATAGCTGTTGGCAGACACCACGTGATCCTCCACCCGGCTTCTTGCATCCGGGTACTTTGGGCTTGTCGGCTGCACGTGGATGATAACCGCGATTTACGCGATTTAGAACTATGTCGCACAAACTTGGGCTATATTGGAAGAAAACGATCCGGTTACAGGTCGCTACAAAGTCAATAATTCAGGAGAATATTCCTAGGGACAGGTGGATGTCCAGTCGTGTAGTTCCGCTCCTGGAACTAGGAAAGTCGCCTCTTGATCTGACATCATACCGGCAATTGCGCTGGCTAGTTGCGTTGGCAAAGTACTGGAAAGGAAGGCACTTACACGTATTGAGTGCTACCTAGAGCGCTACCGCATATATCCGGCTATAGTGTCCGGATTTCGACGTGGACGCTCTTCACTTGACAACGTGGTCGACCTCGCGTCATGCATCAAGCGACAAAAATGCTTGAAGCGCTTGACCGCGGCATTGTTCCTGGATATAAAGGGCGCATACGATAATGTAACTCACCAGGATATTTCGGACGCTCTGGAAGCTGCCGAGCTTGGTGGTCCCGTATTTTGCTGGATACGCAGTTATTTATGCAACAGATCTCTCTTTATGAAGACTGAGGATGGCCCAACATCTCCTCATTTCACTTCCCGTAGAGTCCCACAGGGTGGAGTTTTCAAAGTCGTCAAGTGTTCTTACGGGCTACCTTCACCTACAAGGCCTACAGACTTCAACCGAAAAGTGCTCACTTGTAGTCTTTATACGCAAGAACATGTCTCTTTATACAGTATGCATGAACGGCACAGCAATACCCTACGTAAAGAGCCATCTGTTTCTGGAAGTAATCATCGACCGAAATCTATCATGGACCTCCAATATTTCATATATGAAAAAGAGACGGACAGCGATTTCTCACGTCCTCAAATTTCTTGGGGCAAAGTCCTGGGGAGCGTTATTGCAGTTGATTATGCAGCTCTGCAACGCCTTATTCATGGGATTTCTTTGCCACAGCCTGCCTGCACTTGGAAACATTCGGAAAACAAACATACGATGTTTCCAAAGGGTCCGAGCTCAAGCTCTCCGGACTTACCTAGAATTGCCGAAATGTGCCTCTACGGCCTCATCTTTACTCATCGCCCAGGAGCATTCAATTTCTACCTACCTAACAGTTAACACACTGAGGCCACATTTCGGACACATATACCGGGTTCCCTCTCACCACATTCCCAGTCTTTCTATTACCAGGCTGCGCACATCTTTTTACTGACACTATTGATGCACATCGCGCCATTCGTCCTTCGCAGTTTACACCCGCCTCTAGGCCGTCCTCGCCGCTTTGGAGCCTGCACAATCCCTGTGTGCTCCTTTCAATCCTGGCATCAGGAAGAAGACCGATTCATCGCCGACAGAACTAAAAGAAGTCACTCTTGAATATTTTCATCAGCAAACTGCAAACCGGGCGCACGTCTACACCGATGGCTCAGTGAACCATAACAGTTCTTCGGGCTCCGTGGACATCCCTGCAAGGACTACAGAAATCAGAGTTAGGATAGCTCACCAGACTTCTTCGACAGGCGCAGAACTCACCGCTCTTAGTGTCGCCGTTTAACGCATCAATCAGCAGCGCCCTCAGCAGTGGTCTATTTTTCACCGATTCTAAAGCTGCCCTCCAAGGCTTGCAAGCTGTACTTCGCTGCAGCCCATGAACAACTGGTCGCGGAAATTCGACAACTGCATCACTCTGCCATCAGTGCAGGACATGACATTATCTATCAATGGCGACCGGGGCACAGCGCATAGCAAGGAATCACCGCGCGGATGAGGCCTCGCGAACTGCTCACCAGGACGGCGATTTTGTGTCGATCCGCCTTTCGAGATCATACGCAGCGGACAGGCTCCGCGCACTTGCGCGGGACATCACGTTTGTCGCGTGGAATTCCGGCCAATTTGCCAACTCACGTTTAAAATCCTTGGACCCAGATCTGAAGCTCCGATTTCCATCCGGCCTACCACGACATGAAGAAACTCTACTGTGTCGCCTGTGGCTTGGTGCAGATTTCACCAACCACTACTCCTGCTTAATCGGAATGGCTGATAGCCCTGCATGTGTCATCTGCGGGTATGAGGAGCATATATCCCACATTCTTTTTGACTGCCCTGCCTACAGCGCCGAAAGGCAGTCTCTCAGCCGTGCGCTGGAGCGTCTGGGTCCACGCCCACTGATGGAAATGAAGATTCTCGGCCACTGGCCGCGGCAATCGTCAGCGATGAAGGCCTCCAAGGCACTGCTGTGCTCCTTGCGTTCTGGCCTGCACGATAGGTTGTCACTTTAACGAACACTGACTTTCCACATGACTTCAATTTTCTGTTACTCTCTTTTCTCGTTCTTTTTTTATCCCCTCAACCCCTTTCCCCCTTTAGGGTACCAAACCGATTATTCTTCGGCTAACCTCCCTGCCTTTCCTCTTATTCCTCCTCCTCGTTCTCCTCTAGGGCGCATCAATTTTAAACATTCATTTCTCACAAAAGCCACTGGGCTGCGCGTTTTTCCTGGTATAAAGCTAAAGATGCTGTTCTCAAGGAAAAGTTGTGCGCTCACGTCCTTGTTTCAAAATCTGATCGGCTGCGAATAGTGTAACTCAAAACGTAGTTCAATGCCAATACTGTAGTAAAAGAACGGAAACAACTGAGTCACAAGCGCGCACGTATAATCGCTACATGCGGCGTGCCACTGTAAACAGCCGAACACATTCATCGGCGCTGAGGAAGGGCGCTATAACGTATGAAGTTATATCGAAAGCAAAAGGGAAGACTCCACAGTGACCATCACTAAGTGAACCAAAGCGGAGTCCGTATAATAAATGTACGATCGTCATGTTGTGGGATTCTGAGTTGGCACAGGTCACCAACTACCGCGGGTTCGGGCTTCGCGCGAGCCAAGGGCCCCGATCAGCCGTCACCACACACACACTGGGGCACCGCTGCGACGCACTCAGCCTCCGCAGGGAGGAGAGCGATTCGCCGCAAAGAAATAGGCCTCCAAGTTCTCAAAGGAGACGTTTATTCAGCTCGTCCTTCAGCTGGTGCACACACACTCAATCGTCACCCCGTCCCGGGGGCGCGCGAGGAGCAAGGCTCCGCTGCTCGCACGAAGCGACCAGAGCAATGCGCGCCGCTAGCACGCCGCTGCAGGAGAATGTCCCCGCGGCAGTGCTGTGGTCTCTCTCTTGTGTCGACCGTTCGGCCGGTTGCGATAGAGAGTGGGCAATCAACGCAACGTACGCCTGTCGGAGGTCGCTGGACCCCGCTGTACAGGATCGAGCCGCTGCAGGTCAGAGGACCCGTGCTGGCGAGCTCGAGTATGCACTGGTCCGAACGGCAAAGGCAGGAACGGACAAGCAGTAGCGTACGCACCTTACGCTGTCTCGGAGGGGTGTCTCTCTGGGCCCCGCTCGCACGGTCGCGCGGCGCGCGGCCGCACAAGCGCGTCCCGAATTCCCGCCAAAAGGCGCCAATGGGAAAGGCCCTCGGGGAGCCGGGGCGGTGCTGTGGCCAAGTGACAGTGATTAGTCACATAGCCGCCTCTCTACCGCCTGAGGCGGGAGCAAGGGAAAGAGCGGAAACAACGCGGGAAGCCGGCAACTGCCGCGCAAAGGCAACGGCGGGAAGCCAGGATTCCCACATCCCCCTTTCCTTAAATGCCCTTCTACCCATCGGCGAAAGCACGTGGCAAAATAAGGAAATCAATACACAAAACAAAATTAGCTACACTTCAGTTCCAGCCATAAAAAAACACCAACACACGCACAAACAAAGTAAAACAAGGCAAACAAACAAACACTGGCATACGCTTCAAGAAACTAAACAGCATGCAGATTATATACATATATACAGTACAATGTGCGGTGCATGCAACAGCACGTTAGGCAGTCCGTTCCAAAGTTCGATGGCGCGGCCTACTCGTCGGCTGTTCGGTCCCTCACTTCCTTCAGGGTGACCAGGCAGAGCTACAATCGATGACGGCGGTCCCATGTCCTCAACGAGGTCATCAAAATCCAGCATCAATATGTCGGCGCCGCTCGACGACCCCGAAGACTACCCGCCGCCCGATAGTTTCTCGCCCATAGTGGTAGATACTGGCGACCCGCTTGACCGGCTGCCGCCAGGCGCCGGCACTCCGGCACTCAAGAACGCCGTGAACTCCGGGTTGGCCTCGGCGCGCCGGCGGCAAAGCTCCGCGAGCTCCCGGTCTAGGAGTTGACCCGCCGCCGGCAGCTCCGCCAGGCTCCGGCCTCCAACGGCAGCGCTCCTCTCAACCTGTTGCTCTGCCTTCTCCGCCTTCGCTAGCCGCTTCAGTTCGCGCCGGTGCACACGCCCTGTGCAGTGCGCCGGAAAATACACGGCCACCCAGCACATGTCGCAGTAACCCACGCCGTCGGGCACTGGTAGGCGTGCTCCAGCTGCCGCCTTTTGGTGTTCCCTCACCGCGTGGCCGTGGAACGGCGGTGGCACGCAGTCCAGTGGTGTCCTGGTCTCTACGCGGCGCTGGCCCTTCCAAGGGGCATCGCTGAAATAGGTCAGCGGCGGTTCCCGGTCTTCCTGCCACGTCCATACGGCCACGGTGCGTTTTTTGGGGGCCGGACTGGCCTTGGACGGTGACGCCACTCCGGTAACCGTCAGTGCCGGACGCCCCTGTCGACGTCGACGGATATTTGGTCGCCTCTTCTTCACCTGCGACGCCGTCGCCCCACCGCTCAGTGCCCCGCTTTCCTCCTGCGTGTGTGCCATCTTCGACTCGTTGAGACGATTTCTCGACGCAGCAGCACGATATGAAGACACCGCCAAACTGCGGGACTTTCAGCGGGAACCCCAGCAGGAAAGGGGCGCTGTCCTCCTTTTCCCCACTCGTCAGCGCTGCCTCTGATCTTGGGCACGCGCACCTCACCACAGACAAACACCAGCACCGAAGCGGACATCGATCAGCGACAAAGACCCGCTCATCAGAAGCGTCGCGAGGCGCCGTGGCTGGGGTCAAAGGATACATCTTTCACGCTCCACACCGCACCAACCAACCACTCCACACCGGCCGCACAAAACTGGGGCCGCGAGACACGGCGTCTTAACGAGCCAACCACCCACAGTCCGAACGGAAATGAGAAAAGGCGCGCAGTACAAACGACACCCGATCTATTGCTTCCAGAAGATAAGAGCAAGAACGAGCGGGCTGAAGTTTACCTATGTACAAGCCTGGCAATAAAAAACTGAACGCCAACACAAACTCATATTGACTATGTACACCTCGGAATGTTGGAAAGAAAACAGAACACAAGGCTGGAACTGAGCATGCTGCAAAAACAACAACAAAAAAAGGAACACACCGTGCTTCACCCGGGTAGGGCCTGACGAGAAAGCTCGCCAGCTAGCTTAGGCTGCGTGCCTTCGGTTGCGGAAAAGTCCGCCGTCCGGCATCAGTCACACCGGTGACCGTCGCCTCAGATTGTACCGGTGCTCGGTACGCTTGCGTTCCGCAGCACCAGTTGTGCCTTTGCGCTTGCCTTTGATACCAATGGGTACCGGCGCAAGCTCGTCAGACCGTGACGCTTAGGCCTTCAGGTCTGCGATGTGGGAACGGCTGGTTTTCTCCGTAAGGGGATCCTCCAGCAGGTACGCGTGGGGAGACCAGACAGTGACCACTCGGTACGGACCAAGCGACTTAGGAGCGAGTGAGGCTGAGAACCCCTTGCTCGCATCGCTAAGAACGTGGTTGCGCTTCAGGACAAGATCACCCCTCGGAAAAGTCAGGGGGTGGTGCTTGCCGCCATACTGAACCTTCTGTTGGGCTCTGGCTGCCGCGAAACTCTGCATTGCTCTCTTGAGAGCCCGAAGGAGCCGATCCCGAATCGCCGATGCATAAGCAGAGCAGTCTGCCCGCGTCTGCTCATCCCCGAGCTGGCTCTGCACGACGTTTGACATCGGATTCGCCAGCTCCCTCCCGAAATTGAGAAAGGCGGTAGAGAAACTAGTTGAGCGATTCTGAGCTGTTCGAATGGAGGACGCGAACTCACTCAAATGGTGTGCCCAATCCTTTCAACACACGGCAAGGGCCGCCAGCGTTTGGTGGATTCGCTCGGTGAAGTTGAGCTGGGGATTTTGTAGGGTGAAGTGGTGTAGTGCTCGATTCCGAGGGAACGGCACGTGTTAAACAGCCGAGCGGTGAAACAGGACGCATTGTCTGTGATCAGTCTTTCCGGAAAGCCGAACTGACAGAACACTTCTTGGAGTTTATCGAGGACCGCTCGTGCTGACACTTTCCGAAGGGGGTAAACCTCGCCCCATTTGGAAAAATGGTCAGCGACTACCATCAGGTAAATGATCCCCTGCTTGCTCCTGGGGACAGGCCCCATCAAATCGCAGGTGGCCATCTGCCACGGACGCACACTGTCAATCGGTTTCATGATTCCGGGCGGCTTGCCGTTCCGTGACTTCAGTGCTTGACAGACATGGCAGGAACGGCAATGGCGGAATTTCCAGGACTCGCCGCGACACGCGCTGGCTTCTCCCCCCTGCGCCTGCTACAATAGCAGTAGCGTCACGGCGCTCCGTCTCCCTGAGACCATCGCTCACCTCGCAACAAAAGGGGTCATTTTGCTGGCCTTTTAGTAGCTCTTTCCGGCTGAACACGATTCCAGTCATCCCAGAGGGGAGCCTGGTCTCGTCCCCACTCAGGTTTGCAGCCAAAATTTCCGTTCGCATCGGGACCTCCGAGGCGCTCACGAGGAGCTTTGCCTGTCGTCCGCTTTTGCGAAACGCTGCTTGTCTGGTTAGCGGAATGGGTTAACCCGTTTGCGGGCTCCCCTTACTTGCCGCCCGGCGGCTGGTCCGCTGTTTCGCCCCCTCCGCTTAGTGGCGTCAAGGCGCCGCTGGCGAGTGGGGCGCGCGATAGCGCATCAGCTACTACGTTCGTGCTCCCCTTTCGATACTGCACCGAAAAGTCGTAATGCTGTATCAGGAGAGCCCAGCGCGCCAGCCGACCCTCAGGCTCGCGGAGCCGCATCAGCCAACTGAGCGCACTGTGGTCTGTCTGCACCACGAATTGCGTTCCATCAAGGTAGACGTCGAATTTGCGCAGTACAAACACGATGGCGAGGCACTCCTTCTCAGTCACAAAATAATTCCTCTCGGAGGGCAGCAAGGAGCGGCTGGCAAAGGCCAGCGGTTGCAGCACGCCATCAAATTCCTGTAGAACTGCTCCTAAACCCAGATCGCTCGCGTCAGTCTGGACTACGAACTATCTGACCAGGTCGGGTAGCCTCAGCTGCGCTGTCTCGGCAATGGCACTAGACAGGAGGCGAAAAGATCGCTCTTGCTCGGGCCCCCATCGCCACGCGGTAGTCTTTCCCAAAAGCATGGTCAAGGGTGCCTGCACGCGGGCACAGGACAGGATGAACGACCGATAAAAATTGGCCATACCCAGAAAACGGCGGCGGCCGCGAACGTCTTTGGGCGCGGGAAATTCGATTATGTCTCGACGTTTCTCCGCATCAGGCTGAATGGAGCCCTCGCCCAGCGTGAACCCTAGTAAATGAACCCGGGTCCGCGCTATTCGGGCTTTCGCTGAATTTAAAGTCATCCCAGCAGCCCGTACCCTCTCGAGCACGTCGGCAATGTGGCCTGTGCTCATCGAAGGTTCATGAATAAATCACGATTGTCCAGGTAGCACATGGCGTGGTACCGTTTCGCTTCCCCCAGAGCGCGTTCCATGAGCCTCTGAAAAGTCGCAGGACCACTGCAGGGACCAGAGGGCATACGAGTGAACTCAAACAGCCCTCTGTGGCACGTGAACGCGGTCTTAGACCGGTCAGTGTCAGTCATCTGGACCCGTAGGAAACTATGGAGGCATCTAGTGTGTGAAAGTACCGCGCACTGCCCAGCTAGGTTTCCTACGATTGAGCTCCAAATCTCGGAATCGGCCGCCGCGTAGGTACGTCGAAAAGGTCGGATGTGCCTGCCTGATCGTACTTTCGACCGCTCTTCGTTCGAGGCTCTGGGATCGGCGATTGAGAACAGGTCCTTCATAGCACGAACATACTCTTGCAGCGACTCATCCGGAGCCTGAGTACGGAGCTCCAGCTCTCGCCGCATCCTACGCTCGTAGTCAGCGGGCAGAAATTCGCGCAGCAATGCTGCCCCGAACTCCTCGAGAGTCGCTGCCCGGTGGCCAAAAAGCCGATGCCACCGACCTGCCGTGTCAGTCAGTGCTGCGGGGATGATGTGTGCAAGCACGACCTGCTCAGTGAGACCCATAGTTATCTGGTAATGGGTGAGGGACTCAAGGAAATCCCGGGCACTGAGTAGGTCATCATACCCGCGGTATATTGGCATGGGCAACTTGACCGCGGGGTGAGACACTTTCGGCGCGGCCAAAAGCGTCCGAACAGCACCTGACAGCGACTGGATCATCTGGGCAGCACTGGCTAGCAGCGACTGTGCCCCGGACTCAGTGGAGGCTTGGGCGGGCTGCACGAACAAGGGAGGCAAGGCTCCAATAGTTCCATGAGCGGCGCGGTTTCCGCAGGGAACCGAGCCAGTGCCTCGGCGTTCCCAGAGCAGAATTGACTGCTCGCGGGGCACGGCTGCTGCTGTTCGAAACTGCCGGTTGCGGCAGCGTGACACGAACTGCTTTCGCACTGGGCGGAAAGCTTGCACAGCTGAGGCATGTGACCAGCGGATGCACCGCAGGGTGCTCGCGATACAGCTCCAATGGGAGCCGCGTGATCGACATTTTGGGCTGTGTCGCCGTAAACCCCATTCGGGGCCGCGGCAAACCACGGTGTCTGGCTGTTCGAAGGAACAGCAGCCAGCGGATCAAACGACGCTACAGCTCCGTAGGGAGCCGACATGTAGCTGCCGTGTGCCCCGCTGGGGGCGGTAGACATGGTGCGCAAGCGTGATCGTCAAGGCGACCAGCTCGGCTAATGTGCCGTCAAAGGCGTAAGCGCCAGTGACTTAGAACGTTGGGCGCCAAGGGCGCCAACTATGAATCAAGGAAATTATGTCAAAGAAGAGATTAAACGTTACTTCTGAACTTAAGGAAAGAGGTAACACAGAGCTGTGTGTGAGTATACACAGCAAGGAAGGAAGGTTTTTGCAAGTGCATTCACTTGCAAAAACCTTCCTTCCCGCAATTGATAGGAAACTGCCTGCCTGGGTATATATTGTTTCAATCTTGTGGCCATACCCCCAGTGCTGCCAACCTCCAGACCTGCTCTTCCCCCAATTTGCAACCAAAAATTCCCTTGATTTCCCTAGATACGACAAATAGTGCCCAGCTGCGAAAAAAAAATATATTTTTCCATAGTTCAGTAGCAAGTTTATCATGCAACTACCCTATTAGCAGACGTTTGTAAGCAAATGAGCTGTAAATTTGAAATGAATGATCTAAAATGACGAACTTCTAAATGAAGCTACAACACAAATAATAGCGCTCTTTAGAAATTATAAATTACAGGCTTTATATCGTATCTGTGTTTTTTTCCCTGTACGCAAGAAATTAGTAAACATGCATCCGCATGTGAAATTAACTGAATTTTTTTCCCTCATTTGTGTCGTTTTATACTTCAGCCGAAGGATACCACGTCCAAAATGCCTGGAGGTCGCTTGAGGAGTCCTCGGAAACTGCGATATGAAAGCTCTTTGTTCATTTGCTGCGATTGCTCTAGAGGGTAGCTGACGTAACAGTCTGAGTCATTTAAAACAATGAAGCAGTGATTTTTACAGCTTTTGAATGCCTCATGTGACCTCAACTACATTTGTTCGCCGTGGTGGAACTGGGAATTATGGCCTATCATTTTGGAGGGTCTAACGTCTCAAAGCGAACGAAACTCCGGAACATTCGACCATCTGGGGTCCTTTAACGTCCACTCACATCGCACAGTACAGGGGCCTCAAGAATTTCGCCTACATCGAAATTCGGCCGCCGAGGCCAGGATCGAAGCCTCGTTTTTCGGGTCAGCGGCCGGGCACCATAATCACTCAGCCTGGGAATTGGGAATTATTCCCCTAGTTAGACTATAGCTAAGGTTAAGGTAAGGCAGTGTTAAGAGAAGGCAGTGGCGCATGTTAAGGGAAGGCAGTGGCGCGCCAAATCATAGCAGCGGGTGCCACTGGTCATGTGAGGGACCATACTACGTCCGTGTAAAGGCTGGTTCACATGCATGCAAGCGACTGAAAATTGAGCAGCGCAGCGCGGCGAAAAACTCGCAACTTGTTGGAATATCGCCGCTCTGACTGCTGGAGCCTCCGCGAATGGCTCTAAACAGTCTTTGCGCCGCAGCAACAAAGCGTTTTCACTTGCATGTTATACAGGCCTTACTCAAGCGCGAAAAGCTTGGACTGTCTTCTCAATTTGAGAGAGAAAAAAAGAACTCTCCGAGCAAATGACATTTCCCTAGATTATACAAAAAATCTCTTTTCCCTAAACAGTGTCCAAATTCTCTAGATCCAGGAAAAAATCCCTAGGAGTGGCAGCACTGCATTCGCCTATAGCGCCAGGAGGCTTCGCATTTACTCCTCTTGCGTGTGATAGTTCCGAACACATTTTTTTCAAACGACTTTAGCTGCCACGAGCGAATGTCTTACGGAATTAAGATTTCTCAGCTTGAGTGATGAGTGCCTAAGAGCAGCAACACAAGGAAGGCACTACCTCGCGCTCCTAGATTCACCTAAGGCGAGAGGGACCTGTGGGAGGGAGTATATGCAAATGCATGGAGAACTGCACGACGACTGCTCCTGATATTAAGATTTTGTACAATTGTATGTTTCTTTTGACTGCACGACGATTCCAAACTTATCTCCAACCACCCCCTCCCTTACCCCCTCCCCCCAAGGAGAAAGAAGGATTCATGCATCGTAAGTGTTAGGTTAAACCGTAAAACAAAAACACTCCACGAAACTAAAGTCACAAACTTGCAGCGTCTATTCATTACCCAGAGTGCGGCTTGAGCACGTGAATAATACTCGCTGAATAAATGTTCTTGACCAAAAAGGTATTCCAACGCAGGTGCAGAAGGAAGTTTACGCAGTGAGCGGTCGATCTCGAGGGTTGGTGGCAGGCACCCGAGGACACGTAATAACGAATGCTGAACAGACCGCTTTCCCTATCGACAGCACCACCATCAAGTGCTTTCCGGCGCTCGCGGCAGTCAAATCAAGGCCGCCCTTATCGATTGACCACTTGCGGTGTACCGCGCTATTTTCTCAAGATCAGTTCACCTCACAGTTTTTGAATTCCGGCAAATTCGCTTCCGATTAACCGAGAAATACCCAGTTTTCAAATTTCTGAAATATACTAGACTACTGAATATGCTCGTGTGTAGCGTAAACTCCGTGTCAGACAGTTGTCCGCGTTGCTGGACTTCGGTAAGGCTGAGATCTGGGCGAGTTGGTATGCATTCATACTGGTGAACAGCGCAAAAAAGACCGGACAACGAGAAGACAAGCGCTGACTCTCAGCTGGGTTTATTGAAGGACGGAAGGGTATATATACGAAAATATAACTCAAAAATTAAGATGATAGTGTGAAATGGCAGTGAACATCAAAACCTATGTCACAAACCTGGACTTCACCCACGCCTGTGCTTGAAGTTGAGGACACTGGCCGAGCTATGTGCTGGCGAACTGGAAAGCTGTGCTCATGCCCAAAAAGAACAGGTTCCTTCTGAAGATAATGCAGCGCTTTCAACGTTGGTGATTGTAGTCGACCGACAACTAGCAACGCGCTGGTTCCTATAATCGTGTCACTGGCTGAAGAACAACCGTTTTCTACAGCTTGCGGCACCAGTTGATGCTAGTAAAGCCCGAGTGTGATTGAAGATTTTGGGCCCATCAATTCATTCGCATTCACCGCAACACCCGCTAGGCCGTTCCGTTGCTCAGCTGCAAGGTACTAGATGGATTTGAGGAAGAGCTCGTCACCACAGGCATGCTTGTATCCGTAGATAAGACGCAATACCTTAGAATAAAGGGTAAGGCGGCTGAAGGATTCAGGGTGCAGCTACTCATGGGAAGCAACCAGCTGAAACTCCCGCACGCACTCTGGGCCCATGTTGTGAGCTTTCATGTTGGTGAGAACAGAGGAGTGGTGTAATGGCTCCGACAGCTGAAACCGAAGTGCACGGTAGCAATTGCTCCAGCTCCCGCATCGGCATCAGCGCCGTAGTGTCGCACGCGGTACAGTCAGCTTAAGCGAAGACAGCGAGTCTCTCCGGGTGGTCGTGGACGGCTCGTGGAGGCCCACCGCCTTAACAGCGGCAACTGCTGCCTAGTGCGAAATTACTCAGATGTAAAAAACGCACGTGCCATGCCGAGGGCAGGAATGAGTGACTACTGAACTAGAGCTTCGGGTTGTCTGGCACCGATGATTACGGATTATGGCCACGAATCAATGCGTGCAACAGACACATACAGAGATAGTACAGCAGTACTTGGAGACCTGCACGGACCACCCAGGCGCGACAATGTAACGCACCATATCAAAGAGGCATGCAGACAGCCGGTGCGAGAGGGTGGCATTCGGACGACTACCAAGTGGGTGCCAGGCCCCGCCGAAGTATCACCCTAGTGACCAGAAATTTGCGGCAACTCCTGTGGGATTGCGAGGTGCTCCACACTGTGTGGCAGAAGCAGCATCCCGCAACAGTCACGTCTTATAAGTACTGGATGCGGCTGTAGTCTCCGGTGAACGAATCAGCGCACGATCGAACTTCGCTTGTAAGGCTTTCATGGCGAATCACACCTTGCCCTGTTCTACCTTCCTTACCCCCCCCCTTGGCTTGAGGAAACCTTTTTTTCAACATTTGTTCTCTCTGTTCCATTAGAGACTCGAAAAAAGCATTATACTGTATCAATTGGGTATGCTCAGCATACTGCACAACATGGTTAAGCGCAGAATGCAGAGTTTACCAGCAATGACAGAGTCCATCGACATTGATGCCATATTAGATATTTGTCATCTTTTATTATCATTCCCAACAGACGGGAATTTCGGGAATGATAATAAAAGATGACAAATATCTGGTATGGCATCAAGGTCGATGGACTCTGTCGTTGCTGGTAAACTCTGCACTCTGCGCTGAACCATGTTGTGCAGTATGCAACCAATATTTTTGCTTCTGGTTTGCAAGTTATCTAAAGAAAGAATTACCGCTGGCACATTTCCGAAAGGAACACACACTTCAAGCACATCATTAAATTTTCTACAGTGGTGACGCACTAGTTTCTTTGACGAGATTTTGACATGCGTGTATACCTCCTGATGCCTGCATCTCTAACCCGAAAAAAAACTTCTGAAAGAGAGACACAGTGGTATTTGAGTGCTATAAGAACTTTCTCCGCGGATGATGTTTACGTACTCGCTGTGGCAGACCAGTAAAGGTGTTGGGGCTTCGCTGTTGGGCAAGCGAGTGCTTCAAAGAATTTCAAAGAATTTGGAGGAAGTTAGTTTCAAGGAATAAGTTTGAGCAGATGAATCTTAACGTCTCATTGATAAAAAAAAATTAAACGAGTGATCAAGGCTGCTTGCTTTAAGATTGTGTTTATGCTCCCGGCTCTTCAATGACGCGCTGTCCGCGTTTTATTGACAGTCTCTGAATAGATCTGCACTTGAGAATTTGTTACTTGTGTCTTAATCTTCGCTTCTTTCATTGAATAAATCAGTAGTGACAAGTAAGTCTGTTTTATTATTTACAACGTTATATCGGGCGGTCATTTAAATTTTCCCAGGTATGTATATTGAAAACCGTCAAATATGCGTCGGTGTGGCCTCTAAATGGATTGTCGAGCACGGCCAGAATTATGTTCCTAATTTGTCTCACTTTATAGCAAGGCTTTTTCACAGTTATTGTATACCGATCACCTTCAGGATCCGTCCGGATTTTTTTTATTTTTTCTAAGACCTTTATGAACAAATACAATCAATTCGATGTCCAGTTATAATCATAAGGATTTCAACATTTAATCTACTTTCCTCTGACTTTGTTCTTGTAACTACCCGGGATTAATATACTGGACCTGTTAATTATTGTCATTGATATGCGCCCTCCTATACTCACAGGCAGCCAAATATTAATTGATTTTTACCTGAGAGGTTCCCATGACCATATTGCGCCCTCCGCAGTTTTGTCAACAGGCGTCAGTGATCACATGGCTATAAATTTCTTCATGCCCATCGCTCCAGAAAAACAAGTACTTCAGACTGCCTTATCGCGAAGATCTGTCAATTCAACAATCATACCGTGTTTCCATCACGTTTTGCGTAATGTCACTTGGGAAGATATTCTAACTGCTCACAATAGGAACGATGCACGGAGTACCTTCCTAAATACAGTACGTGAACAGTATTCTGAGCCATTTTCTATCAGAATATTGCAAAACTGATAAATGCCTAACCCTTGGATTAGGGATTCCTTAATGCAAAGAAGAAATGCGCGGAATGAATAGTTTAATATGTTTCTTATCAATACAAATTACAACAGACTTTTATAACACAAAAAATTGCGAAAAAAGTAAAGTGGCGAGTTGAAGAAAGCCTGCACAGCGTAATATGCAAACAAGTTTGCTGCAGTGTACAACTGCCTTCAAAAGACATGGACCCTGTTGAAGTCAGTTACTATATCACATGAGTTGGTCGTCGATGGCGTCACTTATAAAGGCGAATCGTTCGCAAAGCAGTTTACCAGTCATTTTATTACATGTGGAGCATCTCAGAAAAACTCGGCTTATTCATTTTTAAGCCTAGGCTATAGTGAGATATTTTCCCTTTTGTTTCCTCCAAACACAGGAGATGGAAAAAAAAGGAGCAATAAAATGGATGAAATATTCCTCATCTTTTGGCTGTGATGACTCTGCTCCCCATGCAGTGAAGGCAGTATCATACATTCTTTCCGCGTCCCTCTCCAACATTTGCAAACAGCGTATTACGGAGTGCTATATTCCCAGACAAGACGACAGTTGCTCTGGCCTATGCAATGCATGAGGCTGGATCTGAGAGTGCTGTCGCAAATTACAGACCTATCTCTGTATTGCGCGTGTTTTCAGATATTCCTGAGTGCGTAATTAATAACAGGCTTTAGCGCTTCGTACCACAGAAAGACATAGAAGCGAAACAACAGTGTGTGGTTCACAGAAAGAAAAATCAGTGAGGATATTAAAGAAGAAATCGTAACTAATGTGGAAAATCAGGTTTACACGGCAGGCAGACTCTCAGATTTTAGAAGATTTTCGATTCGATTAAACTTGGCTTGTTATACAATAAATTTCATAACTACGGCATTCGGGCCAGCGCGCATAACTTAATTTAAATTTATTCGCAAAACCATGGCCAGTTTAGAAATATTGACAACTTTACATCAACCTCTGAGTTCATACAGTGTGGCGCGCCGCAGGGGTCAATCTCAAGTCCCCTTTTTATATCACAGTTTAATGGCATTGTACGTATACCATGAAATCTTCATATTATTTAGTATGCTCTTGACGCCGATCATTTTTTTCATGACTCCGAAATAACGAGCGTATTAACGATGCGTATACATGGCTTGAGCAACTGTATAATTGGTCCCTCCATACTCAGCCGGTCCTTAACAAAGATAAAACAAACTATATAACTTTTCGAGCCAAAAACAAGTTAGTAAACTCTTGTCTAGAGTTGGAGTTTTAAGGAAAAGCGATAGCACAAGTGAACAAGCAAATATTTCTAGGCGTGCTTTTCTGTGAAAATTTAACTCGGCAAACACATTGACAGCTTTTGCACCTTCATATAGAAAACTATCGGTGCCCTAAACAAATTCAGGTACATATTGTAGCGTGCAACGCGAAATAGAACACCGGAGCTGAGACGCAAAAACTGCGGCGGTCCCTCAGTGGTCAAGCGCGCTAGCGAGAGCCAACTAACTTGTTCCTGTTCTCGTGCACGCACTACTTCTGTCTCTTCAAATGCATGTATCAATATTGTCCTATTGAATCAAGCGCCGGTTTACTGCGTAATGATTTACTTACGGCTACAATACTGCATATTCTCGCACTACACTGGACCGTTTGTTGTGTTAGAGTGTATAAGCCACCTTAAATACGTTATATCACGCCAAACTGCTAGTGTTCGACGGTCACGCAAGTCTCAGGTGTAGCATTGAACCTGCCTCAAACGATTTCATCCCGAACGTTCTATTTAACTCGACTGACGGGCTTCGTCTGCGATGAGGGAAATGTCATTCGCTTTCAAAGAACATCAATGAAAGAAGCAGAAGATCAACGGTCGGACTGACCAGTCGAGCAAAAGGAAGAGAAAGCGCTGAAGGACGCTTGCAGGCTTCGTCGCTGGCCTGCATCTATCGATCCCATCTGTAAATAAACCCCCGTGCGTGCTAAACATGTAACATTATAAGTACGGGGCACGACTTCCGTGGATATAGGGAACTGCTTCATACCATCAAAAGTATTTCCTGTGTTATTGAAAAAAATTGTTTGTGAACATAGGCGAGGGTTTCTCTAGGACCACAAACTGCTTCTTTTTACAAACATATTTCGCCAGCACTTAGCGCGACGAGTATATGGAGAAATAAAATGCGATCAACCTCAGGAAAGTAAATTAACCCACGAAGCGGCTCTGAACATCTTACGGAATGAAGTCAAATAGCTACCAAGTTCCCGCAGCGTTGAAGTTGTTTCCAGAAGAACTTGGAATGGCTTGCAATGCAAAATGATGAAATCGATATAAAAGAAAAATTAAAGCATTCTTGTTGTATAAACCTTATCAACTTTGTCGTGACCTATGCTGTGTTGCCTTATATTTCGAATGTTTTGAAACTATCCAGAGAACGATGCGGTTGCAACATGCCGCCGGCTCTTAAACTTGGACTGAGCCCCTCACCTTTTTGCCTTTTTGACTGTATGCGGGGTGTTTCACCTAACACTTTACACAACTTTTAAAAATAGACATTTTAAGGCGGAAGCCTTTAATGCCTCATCGTTGTAAGCAGGAGCTGTCGACAGAAATGTCACGCTTTTCAATTGGTCGAAACGGTCGTGACGTCCCAGTGCGCGAATTTCAAACGGGGCCAATTGTACTTTGGCTAGTAACCATGCAACTAATTTAAGGGATCGTACAGTGACGCTCCAAGTAAGTTTGAGTTTAATTATTTCCCTACTTAACCAATTAGTCAAACCTTTCTAGTCAGATCACATAAATAAATAAAACCCAGTAAAAAATTTGCCGAGCTTGGGAATCGAACCCCGGTCTCCGGAGTGCGAGTCGAGCACGCTACCACTCCGCCATGTCAGCCTTTTTTTTATTTATTGCCTTCAAAGGCGTGGGAATACAGTGCATTACAACATATGTGACTATTTACATGGCTATTTACATGGTGTGGTGGTGGTGGCAAACATTTATTTGCAGATAAAATTCGGAAGGTGAGGTATGAGCTGACCCAAAGGGGGCCAGCCCTCACAAGTACTAGGTGGAGGTCCCTAGTTCGGGACCCCAGTGGCGTCGGTCGCTGCCCGGGCTCGCGCGACCAGGGCCCATTGGGCCTGCATGTCAGAGCAGCCAAGCAGGGTCGCCTCCCAGTCCTCCCGGGTTGGGTTGTGGTGAGGGGGGATAGCAGGGTTGGAGGGGCAGGCCCACACCATGTGGTAGACGTCCGAAGACTTCTCCGCACAGTGCGGACAGCGGCCAGAGAAAGAAGGGTCGAAGTGTTTTAGGGCTGCCGGGCGCAGCAAAGTATTTGTATATAGGCGAAGCAGAAGCCGCTCCTCCGTCTTTGAGAGACCTTTACACGGGCGGGGATAAAGACTATGGCCAGATTGATAAAGTAAAGAAATGTCTTTAAACGAGTAAGCTGGAGTGAATTCGAGTTCCTGATCGTCGGGGTCGGAGGGGAATGTCCGGTGAGAGAGCGCGCGGGCGGCGGCGTCAGCTGCCTCATTTCCCTCAAGGCCCATGTGAGCAGGAGCCCAAACGATACGCCGGTGAGTGGGGTCCCCGGTATGGACGCTGTTTTGGAGAATGCGGTAGGCTAGATACGGTACCCAGCCCTGCTCGACGTTCCGACATGCCCCTCGCGAGTCGGAAATAATTGTTTTTGAATTGGAATGAGATGCAGCCAAAGCAATGGCGACCTCCTCCGCGTGTGTTATGTCACGGGCTCGGAAAGTAAGGCCGTTCACTGTTTTGGATTCGTGGACGACTGCGGCCGTGAACCATCCCCCATGGTGGGGGCCGGAGGCATCCACGTAGAATACGCCGGGTTTCGATTCATAGTGGCGGGCCAGGCCTTCCGCCCGCGCCAGGCGCCGGCCATTATAGTCCTCACGGTTCATGTTCGCGGGAAGAGGGCGCACGTGGAGGGCGCATCTCCACTGGGATGGAATACGTACGCGATCTTCCATGAGAGTGGTGTGTTGGATGTGTAGTCGGGCAAGAAGGCGGCGACCCGACGATGTCTTCGAGAGGCGTGTGTATTGGTTGGTCAAGTGAGCTTCCCGGAGCTCCCGAAATGTGTTCACCATGTCCAGCCCCAGGAGGCGTTTGTTGGAGGTGGTCACGGGGAGGTCCAGAGCCCGCTTAATAATTTTGCGGAGGATGACTTCGAGTGAATCCTCGTCTTGCTTCCGCAGGTGGAGGTATGGTGTCGAATATAGAATTCGACTGGTTACAAATGCATGCGCCAGCCGCAAGGCGTCCTGACATCGTAACCCCCCGCGCATGTTACAAACCCGGCGGACTAAGCGGCCCACCTGGTCCCCCACCTGACGGAGTTTGGCCAATGTTGTTTCTGACCGTCTGTCTTGATGTATAAAGAGCCCGGACATCGATTTTTTCAGGCATTGGACCTGTCTCAAGAGACAATGAAATTTTGGCTGTGCACTTTGGTGAGGGGCGTATGTGCACAAATTCAGACTTTTGGGTGGAGCATTGGAGGCCGCAGCGGCGAGCATAACGGTCCACTATGGTCGCCGCCTCCTGCAGGTTGGCCTCAATGTCTCCAAGGCCTATGGCCAAGGCCAAGGCCTGTGTGGCCCACAGGGTGATGTCATCGGCGTACAGCGCATGCTGTACACCGGTGACAGCGCCCAGCTGGGCCGGTTGGCGCATCATAGCCAGATTGAATAAATGGGGAGAGAGCACCGCGCCCTGTGGTGTACCCCTGGTTCCTAAATTAAAAGGGTCATGTTCCTTATCCTGGATTCGAATGTAAGATTGTCTGTCTGTCAAAAATTGCCGAATGTATTGAAAGGCGTTTCTGCCGCAGTTAGTTTGAGAGAGGTGGGTGAGAATGATCTCGTGGGTAACGTTGTCGAATTCTCCCTTCAAATCCAAGGCGAGTACGACCTTGTCATTGTGAGCGCATTCGACGGGGTCGAGGACAGCCCGATTGAGTTGTAGCAGGACATCCTGTGCAGATCTCTGTGGGCGAAACCCGAACATGGTGTCTGCGAAAAGATGTTTGGATTCCATGAACACGGACAGCCTGTCGCGTACCTCGTCTCCATGAGTTTGCCCACACAAGAAGTCAGAGAGATGGGGCGGAGGATGTCCGTGTTGATGGCCTTTCCAGGTTTAGGAATGAAGGTGACCAGGGCGGTCTTCCAGTCGATGGGGAGTGGTATTTCCCCAAGCCAGATTGAGTTAATGTAATTCAGTAAAGACAAGTATGTCGGGTCGGGGAGGTTGGCTAACAATTTGACTGTAATTTTGTCCCGACCCGGAGCGGTGCCACGTTTCATTTTTGCCAGGTGGTGGTGGTGGAAAACATTTATTTACACATGCACTACTGGAGGTATTGCATGAGCTGACCCAGAGGGGGCCAGCCCTTACAAGTACTAGGTGGAGGTCCCTAGTTCGGGACCCCAGTGGCGTCGGCCGCCGCCCGGGCTCGCGCAACCAAGGCCCGTTGGGCCTGCAGGTCAGAGCAGCCGAGAAGGGTCGCCTCCCAGTCCTCCCGGGTTGGGTTGGGGTGAGGGGGGATAGCAGGGTTGGAGGGGCAGGCCCACACCATGTGGTAAATGTCCGAAGACTTCTCCGCACAGTGCGGACAGCTGCCCGAGAAAGAAGGGTCGAAGTGTTTGAGAGCTGCCGGGCACAGCAAAGTATTGGTATACAGGCGAAGAAAAAGCCGCTCCTCCGCCTTTGAGAGACCTTTACACGGGCGGGGATAAAGACCATGGCCAGATTGATAATGTAAAACAATGTCTTTAAAGGAGTAAGCGGGAGTGAATTCGAGTTCCTGATCGTCGGGGTCGGAGGGGAATGTCCGGTGAGAGAGCGCGCGGGCGGCGGCGTCAGCTGCCTCATTTCCCTCAAGGCCCATGTGAGCAGGAGCCCAAACGATACGCCGGTGCGCGGGGTCCCCGGTGTAGACGCTGTTTTGGAGAATGCGGTAGGCTAGATATGGTACCCAGCCCTGCTCGACGTTCCGACATGCCCCTCGCGAGTCGGAAATAATTGTTTTTGAATTGGAATCAGATGCAGCCAACGCAATGGCGACCTCCTCCGCGTGTGTTATGTCACGGGCTCGGAAAGTAAGGCCGTTCACTGTTTTGGATTGGTGGACGACTGCGGCCGTGTACCATCCCCCGTGGTGGGGGCCGGAGGCATCCACGTAGATTACGCCGGGTTTCGATCCATAGTGGCGGGCCAGGGCTTCCGCCCGCGCCAGGCGCCGGCCATTATGGTCTTCACGGTTCATGTTCGCGGGAAGAGGGCGCGCGTGGAGGGCGCATCTCCACTGGGATGGAATACGTACGCGCTCTTCCATAAGAGTGGTGTGTTGGATGTGCAGTCGGGCAAGCAGGCGGCGACCCGACGATGTCTTTGAGAGACGTGTGTATTGGTTGGTCAAGTGGGCTTCCCGGAGCTCCCGAAATCTGTTCACCATGCCCAGCCAGGGCCGCCCTCAGGTCATGGAGCTGGAACGGTTGATCCAGCTCAACGTTCTCAGAACCTGCATAAGAGTACGCCGGCCCGCGGGGGTCCTGGGTGGTGCACAAGTACTGGTCCCGGAGCTTGTGCGCCAACTTAGTTGTTTTGCCCTGAAAGATGTGTATGGCTCTTTGGAGGTGTTTTTGAGTTTCCGTGCGTGTTTGCGTGGGGTCAATTAGGGCGCGAAAAAGTCGCCACGTGTTCCGGCTGAACATTTGCCGCGCGGCCGTGTTGCATCGTGCCACCCAGTTGGAGTCGGCGAGTTGGGCCACATACTCAGCCGCACGTGGAGTGAGCTCGGCGATGCGAGCTTTAAGTTTCCGGTTGTGCTTCTGCCGACGCCACCGACAGACGAGGCAATGCCGGGCCTCCCAGAGGTGGAGCAGGTGGTTGTCCACATCAGAAACCGCCTCTGAGAGCTGAATTTGAGTTTCGGAGGAGCGAACGCTAGAGACCAATTGTTCTGACCAAGACTGGTAGCCTTGTTCATATATTGGTGTGGCAGTGTTATAATTTTGCCTGAACTTGGTCCAATCTGGGAGTCGGGCTTGTGTTGTTTGTCGCGCGAAAGGATAGGTCCTAATCGTAATGTTCAGGAGGCAGTGGTCGCTGCCGAGGGTTTCCTCGGTGTTGACCCAGTCAGCATACTGAATGTTGTGGGTGAAGGTCAAGTCCGGACACGTATCCCTTGTCACGGAGTTACCTATACGAGTTGGATGGATGGGGTCAGTGTGAAGAGTGAGGCCCAGCGTTGACGCAAGCTCCGCCAACTTGCGTCCCCGCTTCTCTTCACGGCAGTAACCCCACATCCGAGAGGGAGCGTTGAAATCGCCCACAATCAGGAGGGGATCCCGACCCGCAACTCTCAGCGCGCGGCTAAAGAGGTCCGCGAATGATACATTCGGCAATTTCGGATTGCAGTATATATTGAGTATGTGTAACGGTGGGTCCTGCTTGCGGAGTGGGAGGAGGGTCACCATTACATAGGAGTATTCAAGTTGTATGTCTACGTCGACCTGGTTGGCTGTATAATTTCTATGAACGCAGAGACAAGACGAGGGGTCCTGCTGGAACGTCGTATAATTTGTTAGTGTGGCGCCTTTCCCTGGCTCTTGGAGGGCAACCACCGCTGGCAAATACTGAAAGGTTGATAGGAAAAGCCGGAGGGCGGCGCGCTTGGAACGGGACCGGAGCCCCTGACAGTTCCATTGAGTAATCGTAATGGGGGAAGCCGATTTGGAAAGGGGGGAGCGCCTACACCGAGGGTGTCCCGCCATGCTCAGATTTTGACGTGATGGGTGGTAGTGAGGCTGCCCCCGAGCCAGATACCAGGGGCTGAAGCTCAGCACCTGGAAGGGGGCAGCTGTCTTCGTCATCGTCGAGGTTATTGACTCGCCGGGATAGTCTAGAGGGCCGACCAGATACGTCCTTAAGGGGACCGGCTCTGCGAGAAAGGCGGGGGTTACTCGCGACGTGTTGAGCGATCATAGAGGGGATAGCCTCCATGACTCGAGCTATAAGGCGTTCCATCGCTGTCTCCAACAAGGTTTCAAATTTGGCATTGAGACGGGCTTCGAGTTCAGCAAGGGAAGGTTCCATAGCCGGTGTCGCCGCCGTCTCGCTCTCCATAGCCTCTGTGTCGGGGTTACTAGGGGGATGGGGAGTTGTTCTAGCCTCTAAGGCCTCAATTTTGGCAAGTAGCATCTCGTTTTGGGCCCGGAGAGAAGCTACAAGGTTGTGGAGCTCAGCGTCAGCCGCCGAGCTAGGGGCAGGGGAGAAAGGGTGGGAGGAGGAGGCAACCCTGCCTGAACCGCTCACCTGTTTGCCATTTTTGACAGCGTTGGCCCAGGAACCGGCCGCGCCATTCTTGTCTTGGGAGCGGGCTTGCTTCTCCTGGCCGCCGTGGGGGGGCGGTGGTAGCACTTGACAGCCCTTGACGTCCTTCCCGCTGGTAGGCGTCTGTTGTTTTGAAGCGTCGCTGCCGACGCTACCAGGGTGATGTGGCTGCCTGCCCGTCACGCTGGATTTCCCGCCCTTAGGGGCGGCTGGCTTGTTGGGACGGTATTTTGCAGTGCAGTCCCGCGAGTTCGTGGCATGGCCACCACCACAAACTGCACACTTGGCCATACACTGGTGAGGGGCCCGCACCCCCTCTTTTATGGGTGCCTGCTGTCCACACAGGCCACACTTATCTTGTGCTGGGTTGGGGCAAGCGTCTGCCCGATGGCCGACAGTTCCACACAAGCTGCAGGCCGGAATAGTGCGCAAATATGGCTGCACTGAGACGATTTCAGAGTTGTAGTGGACGTATTTTGGCTTAACCGTGCCGGCAAAGGTGAGCCGGGCCTTGTTTGAGTTGCCGAACTTGCGGATATCCAGTAGAGTGCTGCTCCTCCACTGCACGCTAGGTTGAAGAGATTCGGACGTCTCATGGTTGGCCACCGTAATGACTCCATAACAGACGTCCTCTTCATGTTCTTTGAGATGGCCGGCGAGAGGCACATCTCCTATGGGCGATTTGATGGAAAAATCTCCCAGCAGACGGTCTGCGACGTGGGCGTTCCGGGTGCTGGCGAGTATCAAATTTTGGTCCTTGCATAAAAGGAGGCTCAACTCGGACGCCTTAGGCGCCCCGAGGAAAGCGCCGAACGCGGCACCGAGCTCGCAGTATTGAAAGACGTCCCGGATGGCCAATGACTTCCGGGGCTTTATGACGATGACAAAGTCGTCTAGGTGAAATTTTGGTGAAGGCTTGGGCCTCCACTTGGTAACAGGGTTGCGGCCCTTTGGGCCGGCGTCCTTCGCCTTTTGCGAGGCGGGAGCTTGGCGGGTAGCAGCAGCCTTGTCGGTGGTTTGCGTGGCGTTCGCCGCTATCTTGGCCTCGCGTCTGGACCGGAGCTCAAGCAGACGCAGAAGATTTGCATTGCGGATCGAGTCCGCGGGGGCCGATTTCGGTTCCACAGTGACGGGAACGGTCGACCAAGACATGGCGTCCGGGTCATAGCCGCGTTGCAGAAGTGTTTCTTCCATTTTGCCGAAAGAAGCGGCTCCCTCACAGCCGAACGCCGGCGCAGCCGTTAGGCTTAGCGTCGGCGCCGGAGGCGGGAAGGAAAAACCGCGTTAAAATTTGTAAAAGGGGGCCCACCTATATGAATATGGTGTCCACGGGTGCCGATTAACTTGCCGAATCCAAAGGGAGCGAAATTGATGGGATCCAATGACTTGAATCGTGGCTCCTGTCAAAAAATGACGGAGCCGAAGCGCCACACGTCTTGCAGACGCCCGCCAGAGGGCGTTTCCCCTTTACATGGCTACAGCACTCCTCGCTTCCAGCGACCATTCCAACTTCTTCAGTTGGGATAGATTCTGGAAAAGGGATACAATTTCTTCGTCGAAACCTCGGTCTTTTAACACATCGTAAATTTTCAGGACACTCTCAACAAAAAATTGATACACAGATCTGGCTCCAGGATCGGAATGACGATATGCCATGGCACTACGCCACACTGCATGCAAGCCAAGTAGAAAAATGGTGCCATATGGAGCTCCATCGTCTTCGACAGGCAGAAACCTAATGCCGTGCGGAGTGAGCGCCAAATCTTTCTTTATAGTTCGCTGCAACACGTCCCAAAAGAATATTGCATTATTACAGTCGACAAAAACATGGTCAATTGTTTCCTCCTTCCTACACAGAAGGCAATGGGTGCCCCACGGGACGTGCATGTCTCTTTCATGTAACCAGCGTTTAACAGGTAAGGTACCTGTGTGCAGCTGAAAGAAGAAAGTTTTTGCTGAAGGCGTTACCCACATTCTTCTTACCCTCTTTAACACATTTTGTCCCGGTGAGGCCCCAAAGTCCGACCGATACAAGGGAGCGGGAAAAAGGACGTGTAATAAGTCTTTCTTAAGTTGCCTTTTCTTCACAGTTGTCAAATATTCTCTGGAAAAACGGGTGACAAGGAATCGATAAGATGCGACAACCTCACGGAGGTAACGGGACACACTGTAGCGACCCCCTCCGGCAGAGGAGATTACAAAGTCTGGGAGTGCATTTGGCAACATAAACTGAACAAAACACTGGAGGAAAGGGTTTCTTCTTTCGCGGAGAAACATGAAGCGCATGAGCACTTGGCTTAAAAACAAGTGAGAGAGGGAGAGACCCTCCTCGGCGACTCGCCGAAAAAGATTCGTTCGGGAGGTTCTCTCCCAACTGGACTGCCATATAAATGTCGCAAAGATGCGATGGAACTTCTGTATATTAACCCGTGTACAGTACAACACCTGCAAGATGTACATTACCTTTGCTGCTAGAAAAACATTGCATACCCTGGCACGCGCGAACACTGAAAGGTCACGCCCACGCCATTTAGATGTCATCTCTCTAATTTCACCGGCCTTCTTGCTCCAGACCGAATCGCTTTCATGATAGCAATCAAGAGGCACCCCAAGATATGTGCTCGGTGTAGCGGACCAGTGAACATTTTCCAATACATCTGGAGTCATGTCCCATGCGCCATGCCACAAACCAATGCACTTATCTGTGTTTAACATGCTCCCACTCTGGGCACAAAAATCTTGCGTTGTTTTCAGTACAGCCGTAATGATTTCCCTGTCCGATGCAAAAAAAGGCAACGTCATCCGCGTAAGCAAGCACACGAACTTCACACGTGTGGAAGCCAAAACCGCGTATTTCTTCATTCTGCAAAATTTTCTGGCAGAGTGGTTCAAGGAACAGTGAGAACAACAGCGGCGGCAATGGACAACCTTGGCGTACAGATGAGCGTACATCTGTACGGCGCGACAGTTCACCATTTATGACAAAATTTGTGGTGCAGTTTCTGTAAGCCATTTTTACACCATCGCGTATAACTTTACCAACACCAACATAGTCCAACAAATCAAAGAGGATGTCATGTGGCACCCTGTCAAAAGCTCGATGGTTTGGAATGAACAAAGGTGCGTCTAGTGAATACGGTGTCTTCGTTCTCTCCCATCTTCCTCCCTTCCTGTTACGACGAGGCTTAGGTGTCCACCGAGATATGAGAGACAGATACATTTCCTTTCCTCAAAAACCAATTTACCGACGAGCAAGGCGTATTTGTCCGCGTTTCAGATTGGTCCAAATATTCGTGACGTCACCACGGGCGAATTTTGACGGGTGTCCACCGAAATATGTGAGACAGTTACTGCGCAACTTCCTTTCCTCAAGTACAATTTTCAACTAGTGTGTACTGAGATATGTGAGACAGTTAATGCGTAATTTTCTTTCCTCAAATACAATTTTCATTTTCTTCATTACGGCCCCTCTTTCTTCTTTCACTCACACTTCCTCCCTTCCTGTATGGTGCAGCTTAGGTGTCCACCGAGATAACAGAGAATTAGGGCGTGGTATACAACGCCTATGATATTGGAACACCGGAAGAAGTCCGCGAAGGATTCATCAAACGCAACCCGGACATCGTAGTACTCAACGCCAGAAGAACTGGCAAGTCGAGATCTATTCTCATCACCTTTGGAGAGAAAAAGCTTCCCAGACAAGTCTTCTACTGGGGATCAGTGTTCATCGTCTACCCGTACCGAGAGCGGGTAGAGACCTGCTACAACTGCAGGAAGACGGGACACAGAACGGATGTGTGCTATAAGCCATGGGTAAATCGTTGCCGCAGATGCGGCGAAGACCATCCAGACCCACCGGAGGGAGAACTGCCGACATGCAAGCCCGAATGCATCGTATGCGGGGGGCCACACAACACCGGCAGCCGGAATTGCAAGTATCGGCTGGCAAAGAAAGAACCTTATAAAGCCAAGAACGACCTGGGGCAACTGGACTCCGGACACCAACCAAGACCGAAGACCAGGGACCACAGCGGCACCCGCCAAGGCCACCGGGGGAGAAGCAGATCGAGCTCCTTCCCACCATTACCGGGGACCGGAGGCGCCAGCTCGGGTCCTGACAGAGAGAGCAGCTCGAGCAGAGGAAGAGGCTCAAGCAAGGACAGAGACGCGGGCAAAAACGTGAGCTGGCCAGATAAGGCCTCTTCTTGGGAAACCGCTCGGGAGAAGGAACTGGTAGAGCAGCTCGCTAAGAGAGACAGAGAGCTAGACACCATAAAGAAGGAGATGGCGGAGCTGAGGAAACTCATTAACGCTAACACAAAACAGCCGAAGGTGGTCGAAAAACCACCTTTGCAACAATCACAAAACGCGAGTCAGGCGCCCCCGCGTGGCACATATGAAGGGGGAGACATTCAAAACACAATGGACACAGACACCAGAGTCCCCTTGAAAAGACCTCTACCCAGAGAGGGAAACACAAACGACAGTACTCCCAAAAAGGCGGCAGAAAGTCCTAACGAGGACGCATCGGCTAAAACCAACATCAAGGTTAGGTCAGACATGAACACACTATTGAAGCGGGTTGACGCTCAAGACGCTAGAATTGATGCCCTCACCGCTAGGGTAGACAAAATAGCCGAACGTGCTGACAATCTGACGGCGGAATTCGTCATGTTCAGGGAACGAACCATGGGTTGCTTCCAGCAAATTCTGGAACAACTAGCAAACACAGAAGCCAGGCTTCCCCCTGTTGCAGGCAACACCCTCCCCTCGCTGCAACCGCAGCAGCAGCCTCTATAGGACATCATGGCCCCTCGCCAACAAATTAGAATCTGGCAGTGGAACTGCAGAGGCTTCCAGTCCAAAAGATGGAGCCTGCAGGCATACATTCAAAAAAACATAACCACACCGGACGTAATCACGCTGCAGGAGGCAAGCGGCATTGTCAAATTAAATGTCTACGCCGCGTACACCCCGCTAGAAGTGCAAAAAGAGCACAAATCCAAGTCGTTCACGGCCACGCTAGTGCAAAGAAATCTAACGGCAACGCAACACGCACTCGAAAACACAAGCGAGGACTACGTGATGTTAGAAATAACCCCAAACAGAAAAGGGGACAACAGTCTCTTTATTCTGAATATATACAACTCACCGAAAAACCGGGGCACAGGGCTGGCGGACCTATTACGTAAAGCCATTAGACTATCTTATAAGAAGGGATTAGTAATCACGGGGGACTTCAACGCCGCGCATCCGGCATGGGGATATCGGACGGCCTCCCCTAAGGGAAACAAACTATGGACAGAAATCCAAAACCTAAGGCTCACGCTACTAAACAACGCGCAAGACCCCACGAGGATAGGCAATAGCGTCAGGCGGCCCTGCTCGGCTGTCAGGACCTAAAGACCCAAAAGGCCTTGGTTCACCGGACGCGGGCGGCGTTGCTTGCCAATGGGGCCCCGGAATAGGGGCTCCACCTAGTATTGTTAGGGGAAAGGGCCAATAGGGCCTACCCCAATCACCTCTCTGTAAATATTTATTGCATTATAAATGTTTTTCACCACCACCAGCGTAGACACGTCCCCAGACTTGACGCTAGGCAAAGACCTCGAGGGTGAAAGATGGTCAAACACAGGACACACCTTGGGTAGCGATCACTACATCATAGAGATTGAAACACAAACCAGGCCGATGAAGGGGAAGCTGCGCGAAACGAAGCTGACAGACTGGGACACCCTCCGAAAAGTCCGGGACAGAACCGCTCCGAGGGAAATATCGGATCTAAATCAATGGGTTGAGATACTCAAAAGAGACGTAAACAGTCACACTAGACAGACCCCAACCACCGAACATGACATCACAGACTCGAGGCTGGCCCACATGTGGGAAGCCCACGAGAGCCTCTTCAAGAGGTGGAAAAAACAGAAACACAATAGAAGGCTAAAGAAGAGAATATCGACACTCGAAAAACAGATAGAAGACTACTCAAACGAGCTTCAGCGTCAACACTGGGGACAAGTTTGCGATGAAATGAATGGAAAGCTAGGGTGCAAGAACACGTGGCATCTTCTTCGCCACTTACTAGACCCAGGACAAACAAAGTCGGCGGCACAAGAGCAGCTTAAACGATTGATTCACAAATACCAGGGAACAGCCGCGGACCTAATAGAGGAACTGAAGAGCAAGTACCTTAACACAGACAAAGGGGGTTCATCTCCAGCTTACCAAGGAGCAGAGAACACACAGCTAGATGAGGACATCTCGATAGCGGAGGTATGGAGAGCAATGAGTCAACTAAGAACCACGTCGGCAGCGGGGGCAGATGGGGTAACCAACAAAATGCTAAGGAGCCTAGATCTAGTCTCGGTCACGGCAGTCACAGATTACCTAAATGAGATATGGAAACGAGGTAGTCTACCTTCACAATGGAAACATGCCAAAGTAATCTTTATTCCAAAACCCGGGAAGAAACTTGAAGTGGGCAACCTCAGGCCGATATCGCTAACGTCCTGCCTGGGGAAGCTGACGGAACATGTCATATTAAACAGACTCCAGGAATACGCAGAGGAAAGGGAGGTATTTTCTGAAACGATGCTAGGCTTCAGGAGCAAGTTGTCCACGCAGGACGTCATGCTCCAGCTCAAAGCAGACATCATAGACCCGCCGAACAAAGGGGGCGCCAAAACTATACTGGGCCTAGACCTACATAAAGCCTTCGATAACGTCAAACACGAGGTCATACTAACTAATCTGGCGGAGATTGCCCCTGGGAAGCGGACCTACGATTACGTAAGGGACTTTCTAACCGGCAGAACCGCAGAAATAAATCTGAGACATCCAGTCAGAAACTATTAAGCTGGGAGACAAGGGAACTCCGCAGGGCTCAGTGCTCTCTCCTTTCTTATTCAACCTGGCGTTGAAGAACCTACCGCCGCTATTGAAGACTGTCGAAGGTATAAACCATACGCTATATGCGGATGACATAACAATATGGACGCATACAGGAAACGATGGGGAAATAGAACAAAATCTCCAACACGCGATCGAGATTGTCCAGGATTACGCGGAATGGGCAGGACTAAAATGCCTGCCAAGAAAATCCGAACTTCTGGTGATCCGGTGGGGCTAGGAAAAGCGATACCAACGCAGGAGACATTCACGTACTGGTAAATGAAACTCCGGTAGCCAGAGTTGACAAAATCAGGGTCCTAGGACTTAAAATACAGGACAATAGAAAGAACACAGAGACAATAAACAGGCTTAAGTCCACAATTAACATGACAACCAGGCTCATAAGGCGAATAGCTAACAAAAGACGGGGAGTCAAAGAGAAAGATCTCTGCCGAATGGTTCAGGCTTTCGTGATAAGCAGAATAGTTTACGCCGTTCCCTACCTCAAGCTAGGGCTGGCGGAACAGAACAAAATAGATGAGATCATAAGGCAGGCATATAAAGCAGCATTGGGGCTGCCCCACTGCACTCCTATGGAAAGACTTCTTAAACTGGGGATCTACAACACCACCACGGAACTATGCGAGGCACATATATTTGCGCAATTAAGGAGGCTTGCGACCTCACCCCCGGGGAGAAAGATCCTGAGCAACCTAGGATTACATGATGGAATTCCGGAAAGAAACGCGCAGGCAAAATTACAGACCAAAGTTAGAAAATTACTCACTACTAAACCACTTCCAAAAAACATGCACCCTGCTTTTCACGAAGGCAGGAGGAGAGCCAGAGCAAAGGCCCTTGAAGCCAAGCTCGAAGGCTCAGAATACACAACCTATGTAGACGCGGCGGAATACGAAGGAGGCGACTCCTTTGTGGTCGTGGCCGTGAACGACTCGGGTGAAACATTAACGGCCGGTTCGGTCAAAACAAAAAACTCAGGGACAGCGGAGGAGGCGGCTATCGCCATGGCAATGGCCAGCACCAAAGCAGTCACCATAATTAGCGACTCCAAGGTGGCTATCAACAATTTTGCGCGGGGTATGATCTCCCAGGAGGCAGAACGAATCCTAAGAGATAAAGACTGGGGCCAAAGAGAGGTGGAACTAATATGGGTGCCGGCACACTCGGGGAACAGGGGAAACGAGTTGGCTCACAGTATAGCTCGAGGTTATGTCAGCCGAGCAGTGAGCCGGGTTGAGTCCCCAAATTTCACGAGAGATGCATTCATATGATTTCACGAATACACCAATCAGTTTAAACTGGAAAGGAGGATCTATCCGCCACCAGACAAAAAGCTCGACAAAAGCCAGGAGGTAACGTGGCGTCGGCTCCAGACGCGAGCCTTCTTTAGCCCGTCGAGACTAGCACACATGTATCCAACACAATACAACGCTACTTGCAAACAATGCGGCGAGATAGCCGGATATGACCACATTTTATGGAGCTGCAAAAAGGCGCCGCCACCGGCGGACCTACTACCAGTCCCTTCTCTAGAGCGGTGGGAGGCTATACTGGCCAGCTCAGACCCGTTGACGCAAGTCCGGGCCACTGAGTGGGCTCACGAGGTCGCCAAGAGCCATGCGCTCGAAGCCACCTAGTAAAATGCCCACTAGGGCTCAGTGCTGACAATAAACGTTTTCCAATCCAAACAGCCCCATTTCGTTTCCGCAATAAGCGTTGCGTTCAAAGGGAAACGCATAGAGACGAACGGGTGGTGGCGTTCCTCGGACTCCGTGGCAGCACTACAACACGCTGTCGCGTTCCACTTCTAAAGGCGAAGCTTAATCGTCATTAATTCGCAGTACATCACTGCACCAACAAAATGTGCAGTGAACAATCGCGTAGCAGAATGCAGCACTCAGGCTTTCGCCTTTCACCACTTTAGCCGCTAAAGTTCCTCGTATTTTTTTAGTTAGAATAGCGCTTTTTCTGGCACAGCATTGTCAGTGGAGTAGTACATCAAGATACTGCTTGGACGTTCTAGCTGGCAAGCTGGTTAAATAATATTCAATAGCTAACTTTTAACTATTACTGTTAGTCTCTTTAATTACCGAGAGGCGTGACGCACACCGTAAGTAATGTCCATATCAGTTGATGGAATTTCGAAAACCCTGCTACCCTCGGTGCTGTGGCCAAACAAATTTGGCCACATACGCCAAAATACGCGTGCTTTCGTGAAGATTGCAGGCAAATGAACCTCTCCAGTGCACGTAATTCATCGAAATAGCTAAAATTTGTTGGGCCACAGTGCAGAAGGTAATGGTGTTTTAAAAATTCGAAAAACTTACATGGATACTACTTACGGTGGGCAACACGTCTCTTCATCTTCAAGGAGCCCAACAATAATGGTTTAAAAGCTAACTATTAATTATTAGTTAATCAGTCCGCTAGTTACCCGTCTTAGTTGTATTCTCACGTACTACAACGCTGATACTGCTAGGCTGAAAAAAGCGCTCCTCTTACTCAGAAACCCAATTTTTAAAAATTGTGTAAAATCTAAGGTGAAATACCCTGAATATTCTGTATAATGGATTGGTAAAATTGACTTTTAATGTGCATTGTCAGCGCATGTGCGTTGTAAAAGTGATTGGCTCTTAATGGTTTATGGTTGTCTTTTTGCATGAACGAGCATTAGAATATGAAGTGGTGCAATGTATAGAGAGACGAGGCCTCATCAGGCGTGTGCTAATCACCTTTCGCCTCGGTGACCATGGCAGTACCTTATAAACTATATTTGACTCTTGCTGTTTACCTACTGGTTCTGCTAAAATAAACAAACAAACAAACTTATGAGGCGAATATAAAGCAAACATTAAAGAGTCACTTTTTGCATATTTGATTGTTGGGCGCATGGCTACAGGGTCTGTTCTGAAAGTAGTACGACTGGTTTTTTTCTGGGCGAATGGGGGCCGAGAGGCGGTCGGCGCGTGCAGGATAGTTGAAGGGGAATATTGGAAATTCTGGGGAAAATCGGCAGTCGGCTCTCGGCCGTTGAAGAGAGCAGATCGCTTGTACTGTTAATCCTTGTCGAAACGTCTCGTCACGCAGAATCATGGAGCGTTTCTTGGATCAGCGATACGCGGTGTAATTTTGTGTAAATCTTGGTAGAACGGGCAAGAGACTGACGACATGAATAAGGAGGCCTACGGTAACGCTACCATGGGTAGATAAGGTGATTTTTTTTAGTGGCAAGAGCTGTTCCGAGAAGGTAAGGAAAGAGTAGAAGACGACGACCGCTCCGGACGCCCTTCGACAAGCAATACCAATGAAAATATGTAGCGAGTGAAACATTTACTGAACAGTGATCGTAGGATGAGTATCAGAATGATTGCTGAAGACTTGAGCATTCCTCAAACCCAAGTTTTCGAGATCTTGGCAGAAACCTTAGCCATTCGGCAAGTGTGCGCGAAGTTGGTGACGGGAGTGTTGTCAAGGGAGCAAACGACCAACCGGAAAGCGATTCGCCAGGATCTTCATCATGTGAATGACGACCCCAATTTTCTGCCCACAACAAGGCGGCAGCGCTGCCTCAGCTCCCCCCCCCCCCCTAAAGCCCTGACTTGCCCCGCCAGACTTTTTTTCTATTCCCGAGAATAAAATCGACGCTCAAGGGGAAACATCACGGATCGGTAGAGTCGGTTCAACATTCCGTGACGAGGGAGCTGAACAGCGTTCCGGTCCAGGCGTTCCTGGAGGCGTACGAAAACTGGAAAACTCAATGGCAGCAGCGCGTAGGTGCGGCAGGGTGCTTCTTTGAAAAATTCTAATCGTTTGTACTATTCTCAATAAATAAATTTTGTAAAAAAAAGAGTGCTACTACTTTCAGAACAAACCTTGTATATTTTGGGAGTGATGTCCGCCATCATTGAACACGGGACCTGGTTTTTATATTTCCCAATCCTCATTGTGCTTTCAACTATCGAGCGTCAAAACTGCGTTTCTTTTAAAGGCAGGTCAAGAATGTTTTCTCGCCTTGCACAATTATCCGAGAGCTTCGCCGTGCGTCGTATTGTTGCCGTGTTCATGTAAGCTACTTCAAAATCTTAGCATACACAACATGCATCGGTGTTCTCTGCTTTAAAAGTGCCAGCGAGGCCTTTTATAATCGTAGGACACGGAAACGCCAACTAAAAGAAATTTCGGAAGTGTATTTTTGGCGCTCGACATATGGCACCTTAATAGTGATTCAGAAAATTAAAAACTGGCCTTCTCGTGGAGAGTGAAAGCAATCAGTTGCACAATATATACCCGCGTTGGATAGCTAAACAAACTAGGCAAATTTATTAATTTCTTTTCCTCCTATAAATTTGACCTCGGCCACTTACATTTCTCCTTGCTGTACAATGCAACAGCACGGACCACACCGACATATCCCGCAGGCTTATGAAATAAAACTCTCTGAGGATAAAACGAGTTACCCGGAATATTGAAGCAAATGACTTTTGTTGGAACAATGTATGGTGCAAGAACATGCATTCTGTACGGTGCCGGTGCCCAGGACAAGCACAGCAGTACTCCTGCGTTGACTAATGCTCTGTGATGGAATGAGAGTGAGAAAACAAACCATTGTTATTGTTATTGTTTATTTATTTATTTACGTTGCCTCACAGGCTCCAATCATGGAGTATTGTGTGAGGGGGGATTACATAAATAGGGGTAATAACAGAAGCATGAATGACATGATTATATAATGCTGATTGACTGTTAGTACTCATTAAACAGTAAGAACATCATTACACAATGCCAAATAACTGTTAGTACTCACCAAAAAACAATAAGAACATCATTACACATTGCCAACTGACTGTTAGTACTAACCATAAAACAATAAGAACATCATTATACAATAGTTATTGACCCGTCAGTAATTAGAAAAAATGGCTGTTATTTCGGTCCTAAAAGAAGCTGGATCACGAATATTGACGATGTGTTCCGGAAGACCATTCCAGTGAACAATAGCCAGCGGCAAAGCGGATGAATTGAATGCAACGGTTTTACCTGAAAGGCGTTGGAAGCTGAGATGGTTGTTTAAACGGCGCGAGATGCGGTGAGGTTGCGCAAGAGGGAGAGTCGAATGATTAGTGCTATAGACCATCTTGTGAAATAAGCAGACTAGGGCAATTGATCTTCGTGTTTGTAAAGTACAAAGAGGGAGCGATAATTTAATGTTTGTGACGCTTGAGACGAACGCGCAGCACGATTTTGGACTGATTCAAGGGAGTTAATTAAGTAGGCCTGGTGAGGTGACGAAATGGATGATGCATACTCGAGTTGCGGACGAACAAATGTTTGATAGGCGAGCTTACGGGTAGTAGCAGCAGTTCCATGAAGATCGCTTTTGCTGGTGTAATGCTATCACGTTCTCGCACGGAGGTTGTTAGTGGGTCTAGGTTGAGGGAAGTAATTTTACCTATTAAGCGTGAATGCGCAACGTGGTCGAATGCTTTTGAAAAATCTAAAAATATGCAGTCTGTTTGGAAGTTCTCGTCCATATTGTGTAGTAGCTCGTTAGTAAACTCCAGTAGTCTCACAAGAGTAACCTTTCCTGAACCCGTGCTGGTTAGAAAAAAAAATTATTACTATCTATATGCTGCGCCACTGCTGATACGATGATGTGTTCGAGGATCCATGTGCTGTCCGGTGTCAGTGCAATTTATGATCACCAGGTGGTTGAAATTATTCCGACGCTCTCCTACTACAGTTCACCTTTCTTTCCTTCTTTCTTTCTTATTTTCCTTCTTTCTTTCTTTCTTTCTTTCTTTCTTTCCTTCTTTCCTTCTTCCCTTCTTTCACAGACGCCAAAGATATGGAGCGATAATTTTGTGCCTTCGTTTCACCACCTGATTTGAAGATGGGGATAATTTTGGCAATTTTCCAATCCCTTGGAATTTCACCAGTTGATAGCGACTGACGAAAGATATGGAAGAGAATATTGCTTGAATGGATTACTGTGCTTTTGAGAATTTTGTATTAATATCATCAATGCCAGCAGAAGTTGAAATCTTGAGATTGTTTATTAATGCTGCAATACCGGAGACACTTATTTCTATGGGACTCATGTACTGGTAATCAGCATCTACTAATGGTGGAGTACTGGAATGGTCTTCCTGTGTGAACACTGAAGAAAAATAACTATTAAATATAAGTGGGCATTCTTGTTCTGTAGCTATTTACTGCAATTTTTAGCGAGCATTTCATGTCATGTCATGTGTGTACGGGATAGATGGCCCTCGGAATGGGCGCAGGCACACCGCAGTCATTGTTTAATTCAAACTGGTGTGTTTGTCTTTGCGCGTGTCTGTGTGTGAAAACCATAAAAAATACGCCACTCGCAACGTAGCTAGTACAGGGCGGTGCTGAATTCTAAACAATGGCCGCTACATGTAAGCGGTTATTCTGGCTACTTAGGAAAAGTGCAATATTTAAAGCGAATGTCAGAAAGCAGTGAATTTGGAAAAGTAAAAAAAATGTTCAAAAGTGATTTTCCTCCTGCGGGCTCCTACCTTCTCTTAATCTTTACGTACACGCATTCAGCGATCGGTGTCTCGAACTCGCATGTGCGTTTCAATGCAGGCGAAACACAAAAGGCGCCCATGTGCTGTCCGGTGTCAGTGCAATTTATGATCACCAGGTGGTTGAAATTATTCCGACGCCCTCCTACTGCAGTTCACCTTTCTTTCTTTCTTTCTTTCTTTCTTTCTTTCTTTCTTTCTTTCTTTCTTTCTTTCTTTCTTCCTTTCTTTCTTTCTTTCTTTCTTTCTTTCTTTCTTCCTTTCTTTCTTTCTTTCTTTCTTTCTTTCTTTCTTTCTTCCTTTCTTTCTTTCTTTCTTTCTTTGTTTCTCTCTTCCATTCTTTCTTTCTTTCTTTCCTTCTTTCTTCCCTTCTTTCTTTCTTTCTTTCTCTTTCCTTCTTCCTTTCTTTCCTTCTTCCCTTCTTTCTTTCTTTTTTTCTTCCTTTCTTTTTTTCTTCCTTTCTTTCTTTCTCTCTTTCTTTCTTTCTTTCTTTCTTTCCTTCCTTCTTTTTTCCTTCCCTTCTTTAATTCCTTCTGTCTTCCTTTCTTCCTTTTTTCTTTTTTTCTTCCATTCTCTCTTTCTTCGTTCTTTTTCTTCTTTTCTTTCTGTCCTTCTCTCTTTCCTTCTTTCTTTCTTTCCTTCGTTGCATCTTTCTTTCTTCCGCCCTTTCTTCCTTACGATCCCACCTTCCTCCCTTCCCTAACGGAGCGGTTGAGGTGTCAATTAGAAACACCCCGCCGCGGTGGCTCAGTGGTCACGGCGCTCGGCTACTGTCCCGAAAGACGAGGGTTCGATCCCGGCCCCTGCGGCAGAATTTCGATGAAGGCGAAATTCTAGTGGCCCGTGTGCTGCGCGATGTCAGTGCATGTTAAAGAACCTCAGGTGGTCGAAATGTCCGGAGCTCTTCACTACGCCGTCTCTCATAGCCTAAGTTGCTTCTGGACGTTAAACCCCAAAAAACCAAACCAAACAGAAATGAGGCAGTTACCGCGACTTGAAAATTTGTTTTTACATTTTTTTTTTGAGGGAAGGAAGTGGCGCAGTAAGTGCCTCATATATCGGTGAATACTCGAATGGTGCCATAAGAGAAGGGATTGAGGAGGGACTGTAATAATAGAAGAAGAAAGAGGTGTGGTAGTGGAGGACTCCGGAATAACTTCGACGACCTACCGATCTTTAGCGTGAACTGACATGGCACAGCACCTGGGCCCTTTCTGCATTTCGCTACCATCGAAACGCGGCCGCCGCTGCAGCTAGACAAAGCCAGTTTTCAATTTCTGGAGGCAGAACAAAATGCAGGAAAAAGGAAATAGTCCAGTCATGGGGCTCCAACCTAGCGTGCTCAGGTCAGTAGTGCCTGAACACATCATTTCGCATACCGCTCTGGAGGCATGGGCCGCGTAGTTTCGCTGTACCAGCACATGGTCGAACGCTCACAAAACGTCTGAATTGGGCAGATTCCACGGAGGGGAGGGGGGGGGGGATAAGCTGACCGGAATACTCCTTCGCTACAGGGAACGCATTCCCTACCGCATCCGAAACGTCTTGACAAAGCCTTGCCCTTCAGCGTCCATCCTGCGCGACTCCTATTCTTCAGTACCTACATTTTGCAAAATAACTTCCACCTGAACCTCATTTAAAGGAAGTTAAATAATCCTGTCAATTGTTTCTTATAGCCGTTCCTTTCCTAAAGAGGTACCTAGCTATACTTGTAACTGTCACATGCCAGTGGGCTCTCATATGCACTTTCTATGATAAGGAAAATAAAGCCGATGTTTAGTGTGCCGCCCCAGAGCGTTACCGGAGACTAACACGTCCACCAAGCGTCCGCCATGAGCCCGAAATGCTTAAAAATAGCGCCCATATCAGCCTTGTCAACGCGTGCCAATGTCTTCTGCAGCCCGGAAGGCTTCAGAGCCCATCAACTTAGTATCTCAGGAATAATGGCGCAGATGACATGAGGAGACTCTTATCGAATATATAGTTTCGTTTTTAAGGTGCATGAGGCGGCACGCACAGCTGGAAAATACGGCGCGCAGCTGCGATATAATCGTGAGTACCCGTTTCGGCTGGCTTCGTACAGCGTAAAAACACAGAGGCCACAGTTCCTCAAATGACATAGCTGGCTACTGGTGAATTCGAGGGTGCCTGGTTCGCGGTGTACATATGCCTTCTGGTCAACGCGAGTTACTTGCGTTTACTTTCTCAGCCGCTTCGCCTTGTGAAACGAGTGCGACCCGATATCGTCAAGCATATTATGCGCACTGCAAAAGAGTTTTAAAAATCCGAGAATGTTGTAAAAACGGAAAATTCACTAGAGATCTAACCTGTTAAGCCGAGCGCACTAGCAGTGAAGCCTGTGCAGTAAGGAGATTGCCAAGCAGGAAAACTTGAGTTTTCCGCATCGAAACTATACTGTACTTTTGGGCACCTGACAAATATGGATACAAGGACTACACGGGAGCTTTAGAGGGGGAGCTATTATTCTTTTGTTGTATTCATCATTTTCTTATCAGCAGTTTTTGAGTAGAGACGTTCGACCGTGCTCGTGTAGCGCATTTCGACGGAAACTACGAATGACAGATTTTATGCTGTACTCGAAAGGGCAGCTTATTGCATACATTTTGAAACAAGTACTGTAAGAGTGCCTCCAGATGGTCTGTGTGATCGCAAGTTGCCTGGAATGTTGCATTCAGAAGATGCAACTAAAAATAAAATATATTAAGCATAAGCTCACTTCACATAATGCAATCGAACAAATCTCCACATTCCACGCCTATTTTTCGAGCGGTTCCACGGTGGCAATATGATTGACGCTAAAACCTCTTCACTGACCTGGACAGTGTTGTCGTCAATAAATTATTTCCTTTCATCGTCACCAGCAGAATATTACCATCAGCGTGGGTAATTTTTATATCTTGTCGAACAACATCTGGGGCCGTCTCAGTAGGTTCAGACTGAGACGTGACTGTGTCATGAGCTCCCCAACAAAAACAGCACAAGACACAGCACAGCCCAACAGGTGCACTGCGATGTACAAATGCAGCGGTTCTTTTTCTTTTCTCTCGAGGCTGCCTGTTGTTGTCGGCGGCCGCCTCCGGTGGGGTACAGCGAGTCCAGCTTCCATGACGGCCATGACGAGACGACGGTGAAGGTACCTGTGGCGCATGTGTCCCTTCCTTAATGTTCATAAAAAAATAACAACAGAACGCAACAATATCAATTACCTCGCGTAACAATCCTGTTTGAATTTACTGTAACTACGGAGCGCGCCAAAGAGATGTGAAATTCTGAGAAATCGAACAACAGTTTCAGTAACTCTAAGTTTTACCTGCTGACTGGAGACTATGGTGGTCCGATGCTCGAGAGCCAAGAGGGCATGCGCAGATCAGCAAAAGGATGCTGCCAAGAACGCCAGAATGTCCTCGAACAGAGCAGCTGTGAAAGCTGTTCTTTGGAGCCCAACAATAAAGAATCCTGACCTCGCACCGTTTTCATCACTTGGCATAACTTCGTCACCTGGCATTGCAACGCTAGCAGCACCAATTTGGTCCGCGTCGGTGAGGTGACCGCTCTCTGAGGATACCATGAGCATGTATCCGTTCAGCAATGCCTCCTTAAATCTTTTTATAGGGAAAAATGTCGTGCATCCGAGGCAGTTCCTGCGCCTGGTCCGCTGATAGCTCACGTGATGTTGTGGTGATGCACTGGCTCAAGCACAATCGTGTTGCTTATACTGTTGGACTAGCGTCTCCTGTAGCCTTTCCCTGTTTGTGTGAACCCTCTCATTCTCTCATTAGGCTGCCGGGCGCTCGCTTCTCCGCTGCTTCAAGCTGCCGCTTGGGGGGCTGCGCAGCCGTACATCCTGGATGCCTCAATCCAGCTTTCCTCATTATATCGTGGAGTCACAACATAAGTTACGGAAAATCTGCAGACTATAATATATCCACGACGCTGTAGCGTGACCGGGAGAATTGCCAATACAAAGTTTGCCATCAGGGCTGATGGTTATATACGTATTTTTAAAGTGGTTTTTTTTCAAGCATGCCTTTCGCTTTTTTCTAAATCTACAGCCCTGTTCTACTGCCCAAGTTCGAAAAAAAGAAAAAGTAGGTCGGGCTGCCCTACCTAAACTACTTTTCTGCGCATGTACTGGAAAGCTCTAGTATGTCGCTCGTCAACAAATAGAACTTGTTGCTGTGCCTAAGGTGTGCACTACCGCCGCGGTGGCTCAGTGGTTATGGTCCTCGGCTGATGACCCAGCAGACGCGGGTTCGATCCCGGCCGCGCTAGCGGAATTTCTTTGGAGGAGAAATTCTAGACGGCCGTGTGCTGTTCGATGTCAGCGCGCGTTAAAGAACCCCAGGTGGTCGAAATTCCCGGAGCCCTTCACTACGGCGTCTCTCATAGCCTGAGTGGCTTTGGGACGTTAAACCTCATAAACCAAACCTAAGGTGTGCACTAAAGTGTGCCTTTGTCAGTACATAAAAGGAATGCAGTTGCTTTAATTTTGGCAGTTTAACACCTGTCAGCTGCTATGTACCAACCAGGCGCATTGAACCATTTCGCAGTAAAAAAAACCTTGGCAAAAGTCCGCAAATACTTTCATTTTATGCTTCTCTGATGCATGTATAAATTTATCTCTATGACAATTGCACATTTTTCGTTATATTTACTCCAGTCAGTCAGCGCCGACCAACAGCACGACGGGATTCAAAACATATACCTTTTCATTGCAGTTTAAGTATGCCGCCTGCCACAATGGGTAGTCTACACATCACGTGGGAATGCAGTAAAAACGACAACTTTCGCAAAGACCCGAGTGCAGAACAGTGGGAGAGCCGGCTCTCAAGCGGCGATCTGGGTTGCCAACAAGGTCTGATCCAGCACGCCCAACGAGCAGCGAAGCTCAGCGGTGCCCTGGAATAGGGGCACCGACCCTGTGAGAAGAAGGAAGATGGACCTCTTCTTTCTCGTCTGCTACTAGCACCTTTCTAGAGCAATAAACGTCTTTCCTACCTACCTACCTACTCACTATCCGATACGCAAGTTTTGATGACGCCGCAAAGACGCCTGTCCCAGGTAACCTGCCTGCCTCCAACGTTGCTCTCTGGGGACCTCCCGCCCAACGTTTATAGATACTTTGTTAGTTCCATAACTCCTCCTCTGAAAGCGGGCGCCGCTTGTACCCGGGCGGTGAGAGGGCGCTGCAGTCGAGGCTTGCGCGTCGCCGACGCGCGCGCGGCTCCTGTCCTGCAGTTACTACTTAGCCCGTGCTCGTGTTTTTCGTTGCCTTTTTTTTGTCCATTTGTGTTCCTGTGCGCTCTGCGAACACGTGGTCCCCATCGTACACTCAGAACAACAGACGCTGCTGGCCGTGAAGCACCTTTCGATCGAAGCGCGACGATTCCAACTTGTTTCGTGCCCGGCTGTACCTGTCAACGCGGCCCCTGCTGTTGCCACATTTGCGAAGTCCAACCTAGAAATTCCTTAAGCATTGTCTGATCCCGTGGAAGGGATTTATTTCGCACAGATTGTGGAAAAGAGCTCTTCGATACAGCTTCCGAGAAACTGGAGAATGGCGGCCCTTGAGTAGGAGGCGGGAAAATACAAAGAGGTTGTTCTTTACGACGCCGGGATGAAGGAAGGCGTTTACACCATTCTGAAAAGTGTCGCATTTCGTGAGGACCTGACCTATGCTGTCCAAGCAAATGGAAGGCTGTTGGACAAGTGGGATACTGACATTCAGGTTTTTTTCTGTGAAAGATGTAGAGGCAATTTTGCAGATCGTGCACACAAAGCAATTTTGCCGCGGTTGCTGTGACTTCGATGTCGCCAGCTGCAGTAGCGTGGCCCAAAATGCTAGAAGTACGCTGTATCACAAAGACTGCGCTGCTTTGACAAGTGCAGACAAAGAAATATGTGCTATGTGCACCAGCTTGGCAAAATGTTTGAAGCGGAGGGAATCATCGACACGACCGAAGTAAAAGGTGCCTGTGGTAGTAAGTGTGCTGAGAAAGCGGCTGATCCGTGCCACTGCATCACGAGGACGAAAAGATGTACCATTCCGAAAAGATGTTTACCTGTGTAAGCGCAGTAGCGGGCGCTATAAAACAGGCTAGAAAGGACGAGTTGTTCGGCGACCTGTTTTGGAACGTGCTGGGTTCTCTTGTAAAAAAAAAAGGGCACGAATGGTGTTGGTTGACCACAGCATGCTGAGGTGTTCACAGCTCAATTAATTTACTTTTATTTAGTGACGCGCATGCACTTCTTTGCGCGAGCAAAGTGCTTGGAAAATAGCAGCGTCGTTAGAGCTCAAAGAGAGCGAAAGAAGGCGAAGCTTGTCTGACAAATTAGTTGACAGCAAATTTGTCAACAACGATGTTTAGTTGGTTTGCGAATAACATTTTTCTATTTAAATGCCAAGAGCCTTGAGTTACTCTTGCGTTTCGCCGACACCGGTACCGACCTCGCGGCTTTCGGGAAAGCAGCCGTATCCACTGAGGTAGCGGCGGGTTTTATTTGCGCCAGTATTGCTGTAATAAAACGTAAAAGTAGCTTTGCGCTAAATGCGTAACACAACAGCCAGTCGCGAAAAACTGGTTCGGCGCATAATCCGAATCTCTCGAAGTACCAAGGTTCATCTCACGAGAAGCAGAATCGAAGCATGCATTTCGTCATCGCCCGTACAAAACGGCCGCTCGTGACAATGCTCAGAATACCACTCTTAAGTTCGAAAACGCGCTAAGCACACATATGTTATGTAATACCTCCGGGCAAGAGCCGGAAACAAACAACAGCAGTCGCGCAGCGATGATTCGAATGCGAGTGCTCGTGCAAAACGCTGCACGCTAGCAGACGACTCTCGCTCTCCCCGCTCAACCCGCGATTGCAGCGCCGCGGTGGCGGGGACGGCGTCAGGCCGCCTGCTCCCTACGGGCGCTGCGAGGAGTTATGGAACTAAAAACGTATCTATAAACTTTGCTCCCGCCGGAGCCACCCCAGCGATTTTAAAGCGTAAAGCTCTAACCCTCCCATGCTGAGCCTGAAGGCAATCTGGCTCTTAGATTTGACCACTAACGACAGGCACACCGCATGCGCAAAATTGCGCATGGCAGGTGCCTCATTTTGGCTACGCGTGTGGCATTCAATTCCGCCGCTGCGCTCGTTGCTGCTAGGCCGCTCCTGCTCCCCAGTTGTGGCATGTAATGTGTCACGTGATTCGCTCTTGCGCTTGGCAGTCACGTGCGACACTGCACCGACCGCTGTTCTGGACGCTCGCTGTTTCACTTGTCGGACGTGATTCGTCACGTGATTCGTTCTCCCTGAATCGATTGGCTGTCGCTGAAGTCTAGACACAATGAAGATGAACCAAAGCTAAACCAGGTCTAACTATGCTAAACAGAGATTCCACTATGTATATCCTGGATCAGCTGAGTTGAGCAACAGCCCCTTCTTTGACTCACAATGCCGGCACGCAATTTTCTGTTGAACGGGGCCTTTAACGCTGCCGCGTTAAAACTGATGCCCTGCTTGTTCTTCGATACCTCAGGCGGGAAACGCTGCTTTCCGTAGACGCTAAGCTTTAAGTTAGGCATGTGCTCTTTCACGGCTAGCACGTCGTTTCAGGTCACGCTTACAGGAATATATCTGGCACTACTCTGTAATGAGTCATTTATGCCATTACAGAGTAGTAATGGCATAGTAGTAACGCTATGCAAAGGAACCGCTCGAGAGTAATAAATGCGCTTCAGATATTCGCGTCTAAGCTACACGTTAAACTACGGATGTATTAAAAGTAATGCTCAACTTCTTGTCCCGGTCACAGGATTTTTCCTTTATCGGTAGAATACGTCGTTATAGAAGGGCTATAGCTAATTAACATATATATGTACATGTTCAGGCGGCGCACAGCTGGACCGAAGTGGCTCTCAGCATCACGCTTATCTTCTTTAGAACGACTTACTGTATGGTTCTAGTGAGCGGCAACAGTGGTATCAATTCTAAATAGAGGGTGTTATTATGGAAAACCTGCTTACCTGAGAGGGTTGAGGGCGTGCACTGCAGGAACTTGCATCATCGTCATGGAAACCTCACCCGGTACGAGGCCCCACTGCGAAGCGACGGCTACTTCGTCGTCAGGGCAGATTGAAAGGGTCACGTGCGTTCTATCCCTAGTTCGCTGTTAGCACTGGGAGATCTCGGTCTTGATAAGGTATCTGTTGCCACATAGTTCCTTCCACCTCAAAAACATAACGAGATCTTGAAAATAAAGTGAGCTGTGCCACACAGCGAACATCTGCCAGTGCTTGCTGAGGCATGGACATACGCGACCACTGTTAATGTCCAAGTTCATCTGCGTGAAAGAGTTGATACCTTTCACGGTTGTAGTGGTGCTGCGAATGGCGGTGATAGTGAACTGAACGTAATTTCCCAAGGCCATCATGCCAAGCATCCACGCAGCTATGGCCAAACCACGAAAACTTGGGGCGTTTGCCAGTGACGAAGGCAGGCCTTTCGCAAGAAAGGTGGAGACGAAAAAAAGGAAAAGGTGTGAACAGTTTCGGCGCTGCACGTGTCTGAACGAAACGCGCCAGCAGCGGACGTGCAAATAAAGCGCAAGCATGAATCCCAAAGCAATTATGGCAACAGTGAACCAAATGAGCGAAGTGCACGAGCCGGCGAAGGTTAAATTTGCTGCACTTAGTAGAAAAGTGAAAAAGCAGAACGGTGCGGGAGAATACTGCGCATGTGGGAAAAGGTCTGCCATCAGCAGCTCATTGGTCCCAACTGGAACAATCATTAGGTCGACGCGCTTGCTGTCTACGTCGTGCCAGTCACCAACTTCAGTCGCATCAATTGTGTTGTTCAGTGCCCTGTAAGCATCTATCAAGGCCAAAGCTTCAGGCTGTGTCTTATCCGCTTTATCTCCACTGGCTCTAGACAATATAGCAGTGTACTTCTGGCCTCTGGGGAATTTTCCTTCTGATTTCTCGCTGAGGAATAGTCGTGAGGCTTGAACCGTTCGGCGAGTCGCACATTGCCGGAAGCGGTCCTCAGGGGCATTGATGTCATTTCTGGTCACACTGACCACTTGGCAGAGGTGCTTTGGAAACTCAAGCAGGCCGATTTCGTGCGACTCCGCTGAAACGAACAAAAGGTTGAGCGTCTCTCTTGCCATTAAGTTTTGAAACTTATATCTGGTGTCCTTCGCTACGTGATGCCAGGAGGAGTGTATTTACACTGTTCTTGTCTGACGTCTAAATGTAACCTGATTTTTGAATGACACGCCGCAGTCAATAGGTTTCCGCGGCACAAAGCCATTGAACTCACATTGCATTTGATCATGTGAGACACTTACATATTTGACTGCTATCGGGAGCTCTTTGAAGCTTTTGTACAAGAACCCCTCATGAACAGGACTGTACACCAACACTGGTCGATCAGCGGATGCTTTAGAGGCTGACATAATGCTCAGCATGGGGCCCTGCGTATCAGCTGCCACTACTAGAAGGAAGCAAGAAATAGCATACATTTCAATGAACATAACAGACAACACGTGTTCATTTTTCGTATAAATTCTCCACGGACCTTGGGATGAGCGTACTGTGTGCTTCATACCTACTCGTCAAACACTTGCAGACTGATCACAAGATTGAAACTAGGCTTTTCGTGTGTTCAACATGCCGTCGTTTTCCAATGGGGGCGTTGCATCGAAACGCTCTAGGTTTAAGAGCAGATTGGGAACTCAATGCATTACATTGTCCCTAGCAGCAACTTCCGTAATGCTGGCTGAAGGCATTTCGTTCAAATGTTATCTTTCAAGACAGATTCTGAATAATGTATCTCAGTTCTAAGCATGTAATGTCCCATCCTCCTATAGAGAAGGAAACAACTTGATGGTGTACTACCAAATGCTGCTTCTCCTCGGTGTATCCGGGTGCAATTGATTTTTGCTCTTTCATATTTCTCTCAAGAATAGTGTCTCGCTATTGACGACCCACAGGAGAGGTATTATAGCATGCGGGACTTATAGATTTCTCGCACAATTTTCCATGGTCTAGTAACGGTGATCGAATGAATGGTCCAGCACTGGCAGCCTCTTTCACGGAAATGTGTGGCGTACATACAGAATAATGGAAACTTCGGGCACCATAAAAATGAATAAGTTTTAAGCAATTTCCCTCTTTTTAGTTTTACCGTCTACTTCACTTACTGTGAAAACTTCACTCTTGCGAACCGTGAGAAAGTTCGGATTTGATCAAAAATTTATGCTGCCGTAATTTCGCTCCCTAAGTATTGCCTATCGTCTTGCGGAGCAGCCGACTCACGGGCGAGAGTTGAAGAGACTGACGAAAAAAAGGATCAGTGTAGAGCGAGTTGAAAAACAATACTTCACGCCAGACGCCTGTGTCACAGTGATGCTCCGAGTAGAGCAGACGCGGAGCGTCCGCTAACACCGACGGGTAACGAATCCTCTGATTTCGCTTCGGCGCGCTCGCAGTACTAGGCCCTTAGCTAAAAGCCGAACTTTGGTGTGGCAGCGCCATCTAGAGGATATCGTCAAAGAGTGCAGCCTGCGCTGCGGGCAACTCTGGCATCTCTCCTTAGAAACCCAGCAAAATTGATTAGCCGCAAGCTTTCTTGAACAGTACTAAAATTTTATCACGACTCACAGTAAGCACCTGAAATGACTCAATAAAGGGCTGTTTTAAACATTCAGAAAGTTTTCTGCGATTTGGGCTGGTGGATGTTCCGCGATGCGGGCATTATGTACCTGACATTTATCAGTAGCTAAATGAATTTTTTATTAAAATCGCCGCTCAGATTTTTTATTTTTTATGTCACGGAACAAAGTTACGTTATGATCCTGATGGCCATCAACAAGGAAATTTAGCCCTAACTAACTTTTGTGAAGCGGCCAATGTGTCTCGATATATCGATCGTCAAAATACGCATTCGAGAGCTCGTTGGATTAGCTCTCTGGCATTGCCTATTCATAACATGGCGTCGCTCGTATTTCATGATCTAGAATAATTTACCTGTAATTTGGCGTAAATAACATGCGCTGTGAGATCACTTTATATATATGCAATGGAGAAAATCCGACTCAACGAGCTTTGAAATGGGCAATTTTGAGGTTCGTAATTTACGCTACAGAGTTAAGGATACCGTTCAGCAGAGAACTCGTCGTAGTTGGCTTCGTCGTTTGAGTGTGCGGAAAAGTGAGAATTGTCGAGAGTGATGCGGCGTAATACGCGACGCTCTAGAACGAAAATTGAATAAAAGCTAGAAAACTGATGAGTAGAAAGTCGCAACGTGACTCAAACTTCATCGGACATGCAACAATAAAATATAAATGAATTGCGTGAAAAGATAGCTGTGGTAATTCGCCCGGAATCAAACCCCTCAACATCAGAGTTAAGTTCCTATGACAACACCCCTGAGCAACGCAGGAACGTTCGTACAGCTTGGTTAAAGCGGGGCTTCCCATGTATGTAGAATGACCTCGCACGCTTTATGTAAACAGTGTCCGTGCCATTTAAGTGTATGAGGCGAAAGCGTAAAAGTGGCCTGTATGGCACGGACACTGAACGGATACATGCTCATGGTATCCTCAGAGAGCGGTCACCTCACCGACGCGGACCAAATTGGTGCTGCTAGCGTTGTAATGCCAGGTGACGAAGTTATGCCAAGTGATGAAAACGGTGCGAGGTCAGGATTCTTTATTGTTGGGCTCCAAAGAACAGCTTTCACAGCTGCTCTGTTCGAGTACATTCTGGCGTTCTTGGCAGCATCCTTTTGCTGATCTGCGCATGCCCTCTTGGCTCTCGAGCATCGGAGCACCATAGTCTCCAGTCAGCAGGTAAAACTTAGAGTTACTGAAACTGTTGTTCGATTTCTCAGAATTTCGCATCTCTTTGGCGCGCTCCGTAGTTACAGTACATTCAAACAGGATTGTTACGCGAGGTAATTGATATTGTTGCGTTCTGTTGTTATTTTTTTACGAACATTAAGGAAGGGACACATGCGCCACAGGTACCTTCACCGTCGTCTCGTCATGGCCGTCATGGAAACTGACTCGCTGTACCCCACCGGAGGCGGCCGCCGACAACAACAGGCAGCCTCGAGAGAAAAGAAAAAGAACCGCTGCATTTGTACATCGCAGTGCACCTGTTGGGCTGTGCTGTGTCTTGTGCTGTTTTTGTTGGCGAGCTCATGACACAGTCACGTCTCAGTCTGAACCTACTGAGACGGCCCCAGATGTTGTTCGACAAGATACAAAAATTACCCACGCTGATGGTAATTTTCTGCTGGTGACGATGAAAGGAAAATAATTTATTGACGACAACACTGTCGAGGTCAGTGAAGAGGTTTTAGCGTCAATCATATTGCCACCGTGGAACCGCTCGAAAAATAGGCGTGGAATGTGGAGATTTGTTCGATTGCATTATGTGAAGTGAGCTTATGCTTAATATATTTTATTTTTAGTTGCATCTTCTGAATGCAACATTCCAGGCAACTTGCGATCACACAGACCATCTGGAGGCACTCTTACAGTACTTGTTTCAAAATGTATGCAATAAGCTGTCCTTTTGAGTACAGTATAAAATCTGTCATTCGTAGTTTCCGTCGAAATGCGCTACACGAGCACGGTCAAACGTCTCTACTCAAAAACTGCTGATAAGAAAATGATGAATACAACAAAAGAATAATAGCTCCCCCTCTAAAGCTCCCGTGTAGTCCTTGTATCCATATTTGTCAGGTGCCCAAAAGTACAGTATAGTTTCGATGCGGAAAACTCAAGTTTTCCTGCTTGGCAATCTCCTTACTGCACAGGCTTCACTGCTAGTGCGCTCGGCTTAACAGGTTAGATCTCTAGTGAATTTTCCGTTTTTACAACATTCTCGGATTTTTAAAACTCTTTTGCAGTGTGCATAATATGCTTGACGATATCGGGTCGCACTCGTTTCACAAGGCGAAGCGGCTGAGAAAGTAAACGCAAGTAACTCGCGTTCACCAGAAGGCATATGTACACCGCGAACCAGGCACCCTCGAATTCACCAGTAGCCAGCTATGTCATTCGAGGAACTGTGGCCCCTGTGTTTTTACGCTGTACGAAGCAAGCCAAAACGGGTACTCACAATTATATCGCAGCTGCGCGCCGTATTTTCCAGCTGTGCGTGCCGCCTCATGCACCTTAAAAACGAAACTATATATTCGATAAGAGTCTCCTCATGTCATCTGCGCCATTATTCCTGAGATACTAAGTTCATGGGCTCTGAAGCCTTCCGGACTGCAGAAGACATTGGCACGCGTTGGCAAGGCTGATATGGGCGCTATTTTTAAGCATTTCGGGCTCATGGCGGGCGCTTGGTGGACGTGTTAGTCTCCGGTAACGCTCTGGGGCGGCACACTAAACATCGGCTTTATTTTCCTTATCATAGAAAGTGCATATGAGAGCCCACTGGCATGCGACAGTTACAAGTATAGTTAGGTACCTCTTTAGGAAAGGAACGGCTATAAGAAACAATTCACAGGATTATTTAACTTCCTTTAAATGAGGTTCAGGTGGAAGTTATTTTGCAAAATGTAGGTACTGAAGAATAGGAGTCGCGCAGGATGGACGCTGAAGGGCAAGGCTTTGTCAAGACGTTTCGGATGCGGTAGGGAATGCGTTCCCTGTAGCGAAGGAGTATTCCGGTCAGCTTATCCCCCCCCCCCCCTCCCCTCCGTGGAATCTGCCCAATTCAGACGTTTTGTGAGCGTTCGACCATGTGCTGGTACAGCGAAACTACGCGGCCCATGCCTCCAGAGCGGTATGCGAAATGATGTGTTCAGGCACTACTGACCTGAGCACGCTAGGTTGGAGCCCCATGACTGGACTAATTCCTTTTTCCTGCATTTTGTTCTGCCTCCAGAAATTGAAAACTGGCTTTGACTAGCTGCAGCGGCGGCCGCGTTTCGATGGTGGCGAAATGCAGAAAGGGCCCAGGTGCTGTGCCATGTCAGTTCACGCTAAAGATCGGTAGGTCGTCGAAGTAATTCCGGAGTCCTCCACTACCACACCTCTTTCTTCTTCTATTATTACAGTCCCTCCTCAATCCCTTCTCTTATGGCACCATTCGAGTATTCACCGATATATGAGGCACTTACTGCGCCACTTCCTTCCCTCAAAAAAAAAATGTAAAAACAAATTTTCAGGTCCCGGTAACTGCCTCATTTCTGTTTGGTTTGGTTTATTGGGGTTTAACGTCCAGAAGCAACTTAGGCTATGAGAGACGCCGTAGTGAAGAGCTCCAGACATTTCGACCACCTGAGGTTCTTTAACATGCACTGACATCGCGCAGCACACGGGCCACTAGAATTTCGCCTTCATCGAAATTCGGCCGCAGGGGCCGGGATCGAACCCGCGTCTTTCGGGACAGTAGCCGAGCGCCGTGACGACTGAGCCACCGCGGCGGGGTGTTTCTATATTGACACCTCAACCGCTCCGTTAGGGAAGGGAGGAAGGTGGGAGCGTAAGGAAGAAAGGGCGGAAGAAAGAAAGATGCAACGAAGGAAAGAAAGAAAGAAGGAAAGAGAGAAGGACAGAAAGAAAAGAAGAAAAAGAACGAAGAAAGAGAGAAAGTAAGAAAGAAAGAAATAAGAAAGGAAGACAGAAGGAATTAAAGAAGGGAAGGAAGAAAGAAGGAAGGAAAGAAAGAAAGAGAGAAAGAGAGAAAGAACGAAAGAGAGAAAGAAAGAAAGAAAGAAAAGAAGAAAGAAAGAAGGGAAGAAGGAAAGAAAGGAAGAAGGAAAGAGAAAGAAAGAAAGAAAGAAGGAAAGGAAGAAGGAAAGAAAGAAAGAAAGAAAGAAAGAAAGAAAGAAAGAAAGAAAGGTAAACTGTAGGAGGAGGGCGTCGGAATAATTTCAACCACCTGGTGATCATAAATTGCACTGACACCGGACAGCACATGGGCGCCTTTTGTGTTTCGCCTGCATTGAAACGCACATGCGAGTTCGAGACACCGATCGCTGAATGCGTGTACGTAAAGATTAAGAGAAGGTAGGAGCCCGCAGGAGGAAAATCACTTTTGAACATTTTTTTACTTTTCCAAATTCACTGCTTTCTAACATTCGCTTTAAATATTGCACTTTTCCTAAGCAGCCAGAATAACCGCTTACATGTAGCGGCCATTGTTTAGAATTCAGCACCGCCCTGTACTAGCTACGTTGCGAGTGGCGTATTTTTTATGGTTTTCACACACAGACACGCGCAAAGACAAACACACCAGTTTGAATTAAACAATGACTGCGGTGTGCCTGCGCCCATTCCGAGGGCCATCTATCCCGTACACACATGATATGACATGAAATGCTCGCTAAAAATTGCAGTAAATAGCTACAGAAGAAGAATGCCCACTTATATTTAATAGTTATTTTTCTTCAGTGTTCACACAGGAAGACCATTCCAGCACTCCACCATTAGTAGATGCTGATTACCAGTACATGAGTCCCATAGAAATAAGTGTCTCCGGTATTGCAGCATTAATAAACAATCTCAAGATTTTAACTTCTGCTGGCATTGATGATATTAATACAAAAATTCTCAAAAGCACAGTGATCCATTCAAGCAATATTCTCTTCCATATCTTTCGTCAGTCGCTATCAACTGGTGAAATTCCAAGGGATTGGAAAATTGACAAAATTATCCCCATCTTCAAATCAGGTGGTGAAACGAAGGCACAAAATTATCGCTCTATATCTTTGGCGTCTGTGAAAGAAGGGAAGAAGGAAAGAAAGAAAGAAAGGAAGAAAGAAAGAAAAAAAGAAAGGAAGAAAGAAAGAAGGAAATAAAGAAAGAAAGAAAGAAAGGAAGGAAGAAAGAAAGAAACAAAGAAAGGAAAAAACAAAGAAAGAAAGAAAGAAAGAAGGAAAGAAAGGAAGAAAGAAAGAAAGAAAGAAGGAAAGTAAGAAAGAAAGAAGGAAAGAAAGGTGAACTGTAGTAGGAGAGCGTCGGAATAATTTCAACCACCTGGTGATCATAAATTGCACTGACACCGGACAGCACATGGATCCTCGAACACATCATCGTATCAGCAGTGGCGCAGCATATAGATAGTAATAATTTCTTTTTTTCTAACCAGCACGGGTTCAGGAAAGGCTACTCTTGTGAGACTCAACTACTGGAATTTACTAACGAGCTACTACACAATATGGACGAGAACTTCCAAACAGACTGCATATTTTTAGATTTTTCAAAAGCATTCGACCACGTTGCGCATTCACGCTTAATAGGTAAAATTACTTCCCTCAACCTAGACCCACTAACAACCTCCGTGCGAGAACGTGATAGCATTACACCAGCAAAAGCGCCTTGGGTACTTCTGGGCCCGAACACGCCAGCGGAACGGACCCCGACTGGCAAGGCCGACGGGCTCCTTAGACGCGCATGTATCTTTTGGTTGACAGTTCGACTCCTGACCTATGCCTGACGCAAGTTTCAACGAGCAATTCCGTTCTCGATTAGCCGCAGATTCAAACGCGATCAGTAGGGTACTTCTGCGATAATTTGGCAGCCCACAGTCTTAGCGCAAAAAAAGGCCTCACTGGGCAAGATATTGCGTCGCTCTCGGTGGGTGTATATAAGGCAAGCCAAGTACAGCGCTTGTCGTAGGATTTCTAGGCGGCCTTGTCACCGTCGTCTTAGTATGCTGTGTGTAGGTACGTGCCGTTCGCATTCAGTCACGTGACCTTATAATTTCAAACCACAATTTGTTCTCCAGTTGAATCATTAACCAGTGTCATTCCATGAAGCCGCCGAGTACAAATTTTTTTAAGCCCGCGTAAGTGTCTTTTTAATGTATTAAATGTATATTTTTAGTCTATTTCTAATGTATATTTTTAATGCATTATAAATACGCTAAGCGGGCAAAAATGTATTTTTCACGTATTTTTAAGAACGTTCAAAAAATTATTCCTAGTATACTTAGAAAGCATTCGTATTGCAGTTTAAGCATAGGGACAAAAAAATGCGAAATAAATATGAAATTAATGGAATACGTTTGAAATGCATTTTTAGCACATCCTCTTTTTCGCTCAGGGATGCCTGATGCCTTCGATGTTCTCTAGTTTTCGAGCTAGGCCTATCATAGCTATGTTGCAGAGTAGGCGTGAGATAACTGACCCTTGGGGTGTTCGCTTGTTTGGAGTGCGAATTTTGTCCGATAGAAGGTCTCCTATGCCGATGATGGCAGTTTTCTCGGACAGGAAGGCTTTGACGAAGCCGTGGATTCTGCGTCCGCAATCCAGCTTGCCTAGGCCCGTAAGGATCGCTTCGTGGCTGACGTTATTGAATGCCCCCTTGATGTCCAGGACCATGATGGCATTTTCTCCCGTCCGATGTACGTTTTGCAGCACATCTTCTTGTGTTTGGAGGAGAACGTCCTGCGTCGAGAGCTTCGCTCTGAAGCCGAACATGGTATGTGGTACACAGTCGTTATCTTCCGTGTAATTTTGCAGTCTTAAAGTTACCACCCGTTTGTAAATTTTGCCAAGGCACGATGCGAGTAATATGGGCCTGAGGTTTTCAATTTGTAGCTTTTTACCAGGTTTAGGTATCATTATTACTTCGCCGTGTTTCCAATTTTCAGGAACCGTCTCCGCCTCCCAATGTTTGTTAAGAAAGCTGACGAACTCTTCTATGAGGTCGTCGCTTAGGTTGCGGATTAGGGCGTTGTCGATTCTGTCCGCTCCGGCTGCCGTGTTTCTGGAGGTGTTTCTTATGGCCGAGTAAACCTCTTCCACAGTTGATTGATCTCAATTTGATCTCAAAAACTGCTGAGGTCGCTCCTCAAGGAGCCCTTTCTTAATTTCCAGCCTTGTACTCTTTAGAGGAACGGGTTTTACAAATAACTTTTCGCTGGTGCAGTGGAAGCTGTTATTGCACCAAACATCTTCGCTTGAAAGCTATTGTATATCCTGTCTTTGTCCTCTCGGAAATTGTTTATCATCACTCAAGGGTTTATCATCACTCAATGCAGGTCGCGGCGCAGTGCAAGTGTAGAGAAGTGCAGCGAAAAAAAAGTTATTGTGCAGATTTAACTTGTCCTATAACCTATTCTAGGTTGTAGACTCACACTGGCAGCGGTATTCCGTTGAAGGGTGACAGCTGGACAAAATGAGCAGCGCTTCAACGCTGTGAACCTTTCTAGCTCAGCTGTAATCAGGATCGAAATTTATAAAACACTCCACGTTGTTTTCACTCCTTGGTTGAGTTCTCTTTCAACGCTTACTACCGCGCCGGCTGACAAAGCTTGAAGCTTGAAAGAAACGGGAGCTAGCTGCCGAAATTTATCGGCATAACGTTGCGCCTACCGAACACTTGGAAGAGCCAGCTCACGAGCGTGCACGGAAGAAACGAAGCGTTTTCACGTAGCGCCTTGCATTAACACTTGGCGACAGACACCGGTGTCACGTTCAGAGCCCGAACGGAACGGGCGCACTGCATCCATCACCGCTGACGACGTACGACTGCCCTATTTCCAGTTCGCGCCATCAAAGCCGGGGCTCTTGCTGGAAAACCCCAACTGAAGCAGGGTGGCGCCATCTAGAGAATAATACGAGAACCTAAAACTTTCGCTCCAGCCAGGAATGACATCGTTCTGCACCGCGCTGTACAAAAAATCCCGAAAAGTAACGTTATTCGGCCGGCTTTCAGGCAAAATATTGACTAATTTCACGACTCTGAGGGAGTTGCTCAATCGAAGCTACTTAATAATTCTTAGAAGGGGTAGTGAAGTCCTTCCTCTACGTTCTAGGTCCGGCTCACTGTTTTAAGTGGGTGTGTTGGTTTGGTTTGGTTTATGGGCTTTAACGTCCCAAAGCGACTAAGGCTATGAAAGACTCCGTAGTGGAGGGCTCCGGAAATTTCGACCACCTGGGGTTCTTTAACGTGCACTGATATCGCACAGTACACAGGCCTCTGGAATTTCTCCTCCAAAGAAATTCTAGCCGCCGCGTCCAGGATCGAACCCGCGTCCTCTGGGTCAGCAGCCGAGCACCATAACCTCTGAGCCACCGCGGCGGCTGTGGGTGTGTTCAGGCCATAGCTTGCTGCAGTGGGATTGGTGCACAACACAGGTATCTTTTGGGCCACGATGATTCGTACTTGTTTTTGCGGCATAGAGAGGGTGGAACGACGCCGTTTCCCCAGGAATAGGCGTCGCAGGGGTACTAATTTGCGCAGTAGGCACTGTAGTGAAAAATCTATGCGGTCTAACTGAAATACCAAGGCGAGTTCCTAAATTTGTGCATTTAAGAGTAGATTTTGTTGCATGTCAAATGACCTTGGAAGCGTTCATCGGCTTCACATCCGTCGACGTGGGTGCGGATAGTATTTTGATGGTAACGGCAGGGAAGGTCGATTCGAGCTGGCAGCCTCGCTCCCTCAGGATTTTCGTTGTCATCCTACCCACCGGACACGTCTACTATGCGCTGGACATTAGCACATGCACCTTAGATTCGGCGCAGTCGACATACCACCCAGCTGCCTCACATTTTTAATCAAATAAATTGTTATTTGTAAAGAATACGATTCACCAATTTGCTTTTCCCGTGCAAAAAAAATTAGTATGGCTGAGCCACGCCGCCAATATCGACGTGCTGAATTCACCGGAGACGGTACTTGTGATTGTTTTCTCGGACCATAATAGAGTCGTCAGTGACTCTAGTTCAGAGTTGGGCTCAGGGCAAGCTATCTGTAATCTGTAAGTTCTAAAAAATTTGTGCTGAACAGTAAATTTATTCATGGGTCACTGCGAGCAACACAGGCAACCGGAGGCAGCTGCTTCAGCACGAGACTCGAGCTCTAGCCACCAGCAATGACGACGAAGCACAGCAGTGCGATGTCGTCCTCATCTTCCACTTGCAATGCACCCGACGGGAAGGAGTAGCCATCCTGGCGACTAACGGCGAAGAGGCGAGCAGAGGGTTATAGTGCGGATTAAAGCGGCTTAAGTTGAAAATTTCGCGACTACGGCGGCGGTGGACCAAGAGAGGAGTAACTGACTCAATGAGGTAGTTTGCGGGAGACATGCGTTGGACTACTCGGTAAGGGCCACGGTGCTTGGAGAAAAATTAGCTGTTGGTAGGAACCCAACGCCAAACAAGGGAGTTGGCGGAAAACATCGGAGTAGGCTTGGCATTGAACTTTAGGTCTTACCGGTAGCCTTGGATGTCGCAATTAAACGTGTGGGCCACCTGACGACATTCCACAACCTCCTCGGCGATGTCTGAGATAGCTGTGTACTCAGATGGATCAGGACAATAGGGTAAATGGTGTCAAGGGTGCAGGATGGTTGACAGCCTTATAAGAGGAAGAAGGGGTAAGATGATGTTGTCGCTTGCTTAGGTGTATTGTACGCAAAAGGGACAAATAGGAGCACTTGATCCCAGTTTTGATGGTACGACTTAACGTACTATCGCGCTCAATATGAGTTGCAACGCGCGGTCATCGACCGGGGCTCGTTCCGTGGTGTGCCTCCTCCAAACAGTCGCTCGAAATTCTGGGAAAAACTTTTTCCTGAGCGGGGGTGCTGTTGTTTCCTGGAACAGCAGTTTCTCCCAGAATTCCGAACGACTGTTTGGAGGAGGCACACCACGGAACGAGCCCCGGTCGATGACCGCGCGTTGCAACTCATATTGAGCGCGATAGTACATTGCGAGCATAACACCTAAGCTGCGCAACTGAACCGCTGTATGAGGCCTTGAACGGATGTCCATGCTGAGAGGAGCTCTTGAAGTACCTTGGACATAAAGACACGAGCATAATGTTACCCAGGAGCTCCCGAGGTGCGCCGTGACGGAAGGTGAAGAATAAAGTAAGCGATGTCCCAGGCCGCCGCCGCGGTAAGTGTGGCTGTCTCCGCTTAACGGGTTAGGTGATCACAGGCCGTCGACGCGGGAAGAGTGGCTGTCTTCGCATCAAAGCTTAGGTGATCGACGGCGATGATTACCGATCGGTTACCGGCGGAAGTGCAAGGAAGCGGGCCTTAAAGGTAGATGTCGATGCGGTCAAAGGGGCGAGCAGGGGATTGCAAAGGCCCCAGCGGGCCGGCCAAGCAACAAGGTGAAGCCTTTAGGGACTCACAGGCGGCGGGCGAGCGAAGGTAACGACGGACAAAATTATACATACCACCCCAGCAGTAGCGCTGACGAAGCTGATTATAAGTTTTCCGGACGCCAACAAGAGCGCATTGCTAGTCAGCGTGATGACAGGCTGAGACTTCGGAGCGGAGATGGCACGGGATGACAAGAAGCCATTTTCTGCCATCAGAGCTGTAGTCGTGGCGCTAAAGAAGGCCATCCCTGATGGAGAAATTGCAAAACATTGCGGGTGAGGCCCCGAGGATGTTGCGCATTGGCTGGGGCGCAGAGGGTCTTGAGCAGGGAAAAAATCCGAGGATCTCATTTGCTGCTGGGAGGGCATATCCGAGATGTTTAGGGACGTCAGTAGAGGGTTGGGCGCGGGAACAGTAAGAGTAGGCGACGGCCCCGGCGACCGACTGCGCGTCGGTGCCAGTGTGCTTGCGGTACGAATGGTACACGACATGGATGTCATATTTTTGAAACCTCAGGCACAATGGCCGAGAAGTCGCGATGGATCCTTGAGAGAAGGGAGTCAGGAAAGGGCATAGTGGTCTCTAAAGACGTCGAAGGTGTGGATGTATAGGTAAGGGCTGAACTTTGTTATCGTGGAGGCGATTGCAAAACACTATTTTTTAGTAACGGAGTAGTTAGAGAAGAGTACTGCTGGCTTAGGCGACCACATATTCTTAAAAGGCAGCTTTGCGATAGGCGAGCACTGCACGCAGTGAGAGGCCGGAAAGAGGCGCATCACTTTGCGCAGAGAGCGTCTCTTTTTGACTGATAACAGATACGGCGGCGCCAGCGTCTACGAGGGCAAGCGTCAAAACACCTTCGACAATAACGACAATAACATTAGTGGGGAAAAGGGGAATTTGGGTGTTTTAATGGCTCGGTAGAGAGTGGCGGCGGTGCATGGGCGAAAGGAACCGGGGAGGAGGTGAAGGTTAGTGGCGGGACAGTATGGAGTGAAGATCACAAGACTATGGAAGCGGCCTGGGCGGAACTCAGATCGGAGGTGCCGAATAGCACATCGCAGGTGGTGCAGGAACGGACAGTGGCATGCGGCGTCCGCAAAAGTGTGCGGCGTGGCCCTGTATGCAGCAAGCAGAGCGGTTGTCCGGTGTGCGTCGTGGAGCTGCAGGCTGCGCCGCAGGTGTAGAAAAAGTGTGTGGCGAGCACAAAAGGGGCGAAGGATACCGGGAAGGGGGCTGGTCGAGCCACGGCTTCGACATAGCTACGAGGCGCTGCCAGAATCTGGTACGATGCGAAGGCGTCGGGATAGCTCAGCGGAGCAGCGGCGGGGGCAGGATGCGTGAAGGCGGCCTCAGCAAACAGCAGCGGGGCAGGGAGAGGAGGCGCAGGATGGCCGTAAAGGGAGAGCTTTCGAGACCTATACTGAGATGCGACAAAATGATGGTGGTTCCGGTGGACAGGGCGGTAGAGGCAGCAGACGGCCGGGCGACCTTTTGCACACACTTCTTGATTTCGTTCGGTGCACGGGGCCAGTCCTGCGAGCAACGCTTCAGGCGGGTGATGAGCCAAAACACGCCACTTGTGTAGCTCCTCAAAGCTGTGGCAGAGTTCGTAGACATTCGTAGTAGTAGCCGTACTCTTAGCGAGTCTTAGCGAGCCTAGCCAACCGCTTCTGCAGTTTGAAAAAATCATCGACTGTTTCAAAAACAGGCATCGCCATTTCCCTCCACAAAGGGCTGTCGAAACCAGACGTAAGCATTCTGCGACAGCTACAGACGAACACATACTGGTGTCCCACTATGGCTGGTCGCTTTGACTAAAATTGAATTTTTTCTGTCCACACTGTGATGAGCTCTGTTATCTACCATACATTGTTTGGGCCTATCATCGCACTCTCCACTTCCCTCCCAACCCCTTCTAAAGAAGATTGGGAGACCTTCCTCCTCGAGTGTGACGGCATAAGCTGCCCTCGCACGCCGTGCTCGCGAAGCGGCATCCCAGACTAGTGACGGGGACCAAGAAGGTGCCGGCAGTGACAATCTGCGCGGGCTCATCCTCTCTATTTGCTTAGTAAAAGTTTTTGTTCCTCTCTCCCTTAGCGAAAAGAAGGTTAAAGGTGCCATAATTGGTGCCCTTCAAGACCTGCCGAATCTTATATTCCTCCGCCATGGTGCCTTTGGAAAAGTCCACGACATCCTCGACGGAAGTTGCAAAGCTCAATCCTGCCTGGTGCGCTCGCGAGCGTAGAGGCCGCTCAGCATGAGGTGTGGGAACGGCAGTACGGCCGAGCACTGCAGCATATGAAGTCTTGAACGAAGGCCAGGTGTTGTACGACTCGCGGTTCTAACACCAGGAGATTGGAAACATCCGTTAGAGCATGACGTTAAGCTGAGTGCGTCATCCCACTTGTTGCACCCGCTCATCCGTTCATCCGCTGGCAACAAGCCCTCCACGTCTTGGCCGCAGTTTTCACTGAACATAGCGGGGTCTCGTTAACGTAAGGCGCCACAATAGGTTACAGGCGGAAGCGGGCCTGGGGGCTGCTGGCTCGTATCCGCCATGGGAACGCGCACCGTGCGAATGTGGAGTTCCAGAGCGACCTGAGAGGTGAGGATTGTGGCACCTCCCACAAGTGAAGGGTGGAGATGGTCGCGGCGACCAACGCAGGGAGCAGTCAGGTCGCAGGTCGCCGGTGGCAGCAACTTCAGCATGAAACTCGAGCTCTAGCCACCACCGATTAGGACGAAGCGCGGAAGTGTGGGGTCGTCAACTTCTTTTCAATTGTGCATGTATGCTGTAGAAGCGCGTGCACGCGAAGCTGCCTAGCATGAAAAGGTTCTTTGCTAATAGCTTTCTGTCAGCGTTGAAACGTTATTAAGTACAATCATTAGTAAGTTGTATTACATTTCTTGGCATGTTCATTTGTTTCGTGTCACTAAATTAATATGTTTTTCTTAGGATATGGGTTAGCTTCCTTTCGGTCACTGTAAAGGTCAGTTCTTTTGGGTGGACAGGAACCTGCTCGCTTCTTGCATCACAAACAAATTGTTAAAGTGGTGTGCCAGCAGCTTTAAAGAATAAACAAACTAACATTACAAAGATTCGCGGCATTACTCCCCTCTCAGAGAAGCATCACCCCGATGCTTTAAACATAAGGCGACTAGAAACAGCCAAAACAGATGTTTTAAAAATAAACACCAAGTGTGAAAACACAGCGTCCTGCACCGCACATAGGAGGGCTTTAGACGGACGACGAGGACAACTTCTGGTCGAGCACGGCATCGCACGGGTTCAGTCATTTCGTCAACTTCATAGTCCAGTTCACCTAGCCGACGAAGAAGCTTGTACGGGCCAAAATAGCGGCGCAAATCCTTTTAACTCAATGCGCGGCGGTGGATGGGCGTCCAAACCCAAACACATTGAGGTGCTCGGTCAGTCCGTTGGTAAGCGGACTGTAAACAGTTATCCTCGGGTAGCTGATTTGGCTGTAACGCAAGATGACTCCCGTCAGTTCCACTGTGGGTGCTGTTCCTATGTCCGTGATGAGCAGGTCGGGGGCGCCGTTTCGCAGAAGAGAGCACTTCACAAAAAATTTGGTGACTTCTGCTGCTGTTCCATTCCGTAGGGCTTTTGCCTCGGCGTAGCGGGTCAGGTAGCTGTCACTGTGATGATCCGCTTATTTCCTGACGTTGACTTTGGAAAATGGCAAAGCAAGTCCATGCTGACCTGCTGAAAAAGCCTTGAGGGTGGTTTAATGGGGTTCAGAAATCCTGTTGGTCGGGTGGGAGGGGTCTTTCATCGCTGATAATCTCTGCAGGTTTTCACATAATGTGCGACATCAGCAGACGGGGCAGTAATAACCGTCCGAAATACAGTGCAGGGTGCGAGAAAGCCTGAGATGTCCAGCTTCCTGCTCGTCGTGTAACTTCTTCGAGCAGACTTGCAGTTTCAAAGAGGAGATAAGCTGCTTGTTCGCTGCATAGTTCTTTAATATGGGCTTCATTCTGTACGCTGAACGAATCAATCCTCGCTTGAATTAGGAGGGGGAGAAGAAACCTTGCCTTCCAAGTACTCGGTGAGGCGTTTTAGGCAGGAGTCCTAGTGTTGTCTGTGCAAAAGAGCTGGAGCATATGGATCCCAGGGCGCCGTCCTCATTGTTGTCCGGCGGCTGTGTATGTACAGGGGCTCGTGACAGGCAGTCATCGTCAGAGAGCTTGCTTCCGTACTGTGAAACGACGGTGACGCCAAGGTCCTGGTGGCGCAGGCTCCATCGAGCGAGGCGGCCGGAGGGCTCCTTAAAACTGACAAGCCGGCAAACTACGTGGTCATCGCTGACCACCTTCAGCGGTCGTGCGTACAGGTAAGCGCGGAATTTCGACGTAGCCCTGATGATGGCAAGGCACTATATGGCGAACAGGTAGCCTCGGCCTTGGACGGGGATCGGCTATCGTATGCGATTGCCTTATCCAGTCCTTAAGTTTTCTGAACAAGAGTGCCTACGCTAACGCTGCTTGCGCCGGTATGAATTTCAGTCTCGGCGTTTCCATCAAATAGCGCGAGGTTAGGTGGGGATTGCAAACGACGCTGAAGTTCCTTGAAGGCTCCTATTTGCGGCGCTTCCCATTTAAATGGTATGTACGCCTTTGTCAGGTGCGCCAGAGGCTCGTCTATGCGCGATAAATGCTTGTGAAATTGTCGGTAATGCGCGCACAGTCCGAGGAAGCTGCGCAAAGCTTTCTTATCGGCCGGCGTAATGAGATGGCCCTCTGCGGTGTGAGGTTGTGGGTCGTCGCAAGCGGTCGTGACTTTCGTCTGCAGCGCAGCAAATGTTCTATTCACCGAGTAATCGACTCCTGTGTCCACTAGAGCTGTAACTTTTCAACCGTCGATAACCACTTCTAATTCAGATGTCCTTGCTCTTGCATTGCACGTCGTCCTCGGCGGGGGGTCACGGCTTCGTCGGGTATGTGGATCGCGGATGAGGCGTGTGATCAGAGCTCTTTAAGATAGGGGTGTCGTGTTGAAGGCGTTTCGCGTCGTGGAGGAGGTTGTTGCATGCTGGAACAAAACCGCGCTGAGAGGAGCGACAAAGAAAGAAGAAGACAGCAGGACCGGCGCTGATTTCAACTGAAAGTTTATTAGAAACAACACTCAAAATATACTCCTTCGACAACCAAGAGCGCATGGAAACATCAAAGCAACAATGATACATAATTCTTCTGAATCTAGACACATTAGTGCGCAGTCATGAACTGTTGCAGAGGGGGTGCTCACACACCAGAAAATGTCTTTGTGAATATGAAACGCTCCACTTATTTCCCTTGTTAGTTTATCCTCGTGTTTGTACAGGATGCTACTTTCATTAAAAATGAAGGTACATGATTCTGAGAAGAATCAGGCTGGTTATTGAGGGGACAGTTCTTGTAATTAAGGGTAGATTTGAGGACGGAGCCCCCTTCAAAGAAGTGTAGTGGTCTCGTAGGGCGGGTATTCATGCACCCTCCTGTTTGACCTCTATAGGTCTTCCCGCACGTGACCTGCACCTCATACACAACCCCTTCAGCAAAGAACAACAGAAAGGGAAACAACTACAGGAAGCTTCAAAAGCGAAAAAATAAATTCGTTGTTCTAGCGCACATTCACCAAACGTCACACCGTTTGAAGCAAGTAGGCAGCAGATTTCTCATTGATGCTCTCTTTTCTGCACCAAACAAGCTCAGCAAGTTGTGCACCATTGTAGATAGAATGGCCAGGGAAGAGGAAAAGAAATGAAGAAAAACAAAAAAGGGTGCCAGATGTAGCATGAGCTGAGGTTTTTCCCATGTGCCGAAGGGGTTGTGCATAAAGTGACATTCACTTGCCGAAAGACCCATATAGGAAAAAAGGAAGATGCTTGAACATCCGCTTATGAGACCACACCATTTTTTTCAAAGGGGCTCAGTCCTCAAATCTAGCTTTACATTACAGGAACTGTCGCCGGAATAACCCACCTGGTTCTTCTGAAAAATCATGTACCCCCATTTTTAATGAAACTAGGATCCTGCACAAACACAAAGATAAGCTAACAAGAGAAATCAGTGAAGCGTTTCATATCCACAAGAACATTGACTCGTAAGTGAACATCCCCTCTGTAACAGTTCATGACTGTGAACTAATGTATCTAGATTCAGGTGAACGACGTATCACTATGGCTTTGGTGTTGCCATGCGCTCTTGGTTGTCGAATGAGTACAGTTTGCGTGTTGTTTCTAATAAACTTTCAGTTGATAGTCAGCCGCGGTCCTGTTGCCTTCTTCTTTCTTTCTCCTTCGTCTCAGCGCTGCTTTTTTTCCAGCAGTATGTACCAACTAGCTTAATTCTCCGTTTTATTGAAGGTTATTGCATGCAGCTTCGGCGTAGTTGGTGCGACGTCTTCATACGGCGTGGTCGCTGGAGCATCTTCGTCATTTCCTTGGCAAATAAACCTATATTAACTGCAGATACCACATTAATTCGACCCCCACTGCCCGAACTTCCGTTTACAAATACCTTGGCGTTCACCTGACATCATCCTTATCATGAGTCTCTGATATTTATTCAATATGCTCTCAGGCTTTGACGCACTCTTGGTTATCTACGACGGAACCTAAAATCAGCCCCACCTAAAATAAGACAACTCGTTTATCACACATAAGTACGCCCGAAGTTCGAATAAGCTTCGTCCATCTGGCACCCTTCACAAGCATACATTACAAATGATTTAAAAGCCGGTAAAAACCGATCTGCGCGGTTTATCATGTCAGAGTACTCGCGCAATGCTAGAGTCAGTGCGCTAAAACGAGTCCTTTCCCTCCAAAGTCTCCAATCACGTCGGATCGTATCATGCCTATCCCTTATTCATTCCTTTTTCTGCCATCATATTAACAGGGGTCCTTTGCTACAGCCGCCATCAAAAATATCCTCCTTCTAGGCCATGGTCATCCCATCAATGTCATGAAAGTCCGAACATCAGCGATGAATGATTCATTCTTTCCAGATGCAATTGCCCGATGGAATGCGCTGCCTGAAAATATTGCTTCGTGCACCGATCGAGCAATTTTTCGCACTTAACTAGCGATTCACCTGTGTTGTAAATGATGTTTTTGGCCTTACTTAATAATTGATCCTGTGCTACTGTCTGATGTCTTGATTTCTTGCTTTGTTTTTTTCCGTTTGCTTTATTAGTTTGGAGTTGGTATCAATATGTTGTTGCACACTGTTCTTGGGCCAGCCTTATGCAATTCCCACGGGCACTTATGTCTTGACTAAATGAAATGAAATGAAATAATAATCTATAGATTGTCCATCAAGGGTCTACAGACCTAAGTCTACTGGGCCAGTAGACTTCTTTCTATAGGCTCTCCGCATACAGAAATCAAGAAGAAGTGTACGCCCATAAATATAGATCGTCTTTAGATTGTCCATAGAGCTGTGCCTATTTGAGTTTTGTAGACATTTTTCAATAGGCAGTCTATAAAAAAAACTACTGAAACTGAATGTCCATATATCTATAGTTGTCTACACAGTAGTCTATATGATTTGTGTGCGAAAAGGCTATACATTTCCAGGACAAGTCTATACGCAATGTATGAACTCTATAAGGAAATTTTTGTAAAAGCGTTAGAAGTCGAGGCCAATTTCCATCCTATCTACGAAGTTACAGCTCAAGCCCGCCTGCGTGAGGAAACGTTTGTGGAGATATGCGACTGCTGGACAATTCAGCAGTAACAGTCCCACATCACAGTGGTGGAGTGAAGCATTACAGTGGGGGTACTTGTCAGCCGTTGATAGCTGATTATTACGGCAACTATGGCGAACAGATGTATTCAGAGTCGCTCCTGAACGAATACGGCGACGTATCCCTTACAAAATTTGTAGTAACATTCTTTAGATAGCCTTTAAACAATTGTTGCTATAACCTATAAATATTGAACAGAAAGTCTTTTAAATGTGTTTAACGTTGTTGTAACAACTTATCTACCGCCTTTAGACAATTGGCCACCGTAATCCAAACGACTTATGTACGTAGAAAATCTTTATACTTCCTATGATCCCCTTATCGGCAGTTTCTATACACTTTCTATTAACCACTTACCGACAATGACTACCAACACCCTTTCAATGGTCTTACGATAATTGGCCACCGTAATCCAAAAGACTCAAATACGTAGAAAGTCTATATATTTCCTATGATCGCCTTGTCGATAGTTTCTATACACTTTCTCTTAACCACTTACCGAGAATGCCTGCCAACACCCTTTCAAAGGTCTTCCGACAATTGGCCACCGTTATCCAAAACACTCAAGTACAGATAAAGTCTTCACAATTCCTGTCAACCCCATACCAAATATGTCTACCAGCACCCTACCAACACTCTTCCGACTATTGGCCGCTGTTATTCAAAAGACTCAAGTACGAAGAAAGTATAATTGCTACATCAACTCATCAACGTTTGGAAAAGTGTGTGTTAACTACACTGTACAACACTTTCATCGCATTGTTTTATCGCTTCAAAATCATTTTGTGAACACTGTATCCTCGACTGCTTAAAGAATAATAAAATCAAAATGCAAACTATTACAAATATTGTGCACAAGTGTGCATAAGCGCTACACGACATTTACGGGGAACAATAGAGGAAGAGAATATTGCCATCGGCACTGTTCCCCTAAGTTCACTCTTAGTAACATTGATTGACGCACAGAATTTGAAAAACATAACAGGTTTTAATTCACGACATTTTGGCGGGAAGAGGAGCCTTTTTCAAGTATATTATAGCATTCGAAATAAAAGCTGTGTGCTTCAAATGCTGTAGTGCACTTTAAAAATGGCTGGCCCTCCAACCAAAACGTCGTGAATTAAATCCCGTTAAGGTTTTCTTACATATACACGAGGTGTTTGAGGGAAGACTAAGTAATTTTCACAAAATAGCTATTTTGAGATGAATATATGGCTTTTTCAGCATAGTATTGCCAGTGTTGGCAGGCACCAGAAAACTGGTGAATTGTCTTACGTAGCAAGCTGGATAACTAATTTTTATTAATGAACCTTTTAACTATCAGAGTTATGCGTCTAGTTGCAATTAGAGATTTGTAGCAGTTATGTGCACTGGAGGGGTTGCTTTGTGTGTATGCTTTCAAAAGCGCATGTATTTTCGTACGATGCAGGCAAATTTTGTCGAGCCACAGCGGCGATGTTAATCATTTTTTTCAAATTCTAAAAACTTATATGGCTACCACTAACGACTGCCTAAAAACCTCTAACTGCAACGAGTTGCAAGCCTGTGTTAGTTAAAAGTTAATTATCAGAAATTAGTTAACCAGCTTACTAAACACAACTGTGTCTGCTAACACGGTGTCTGCTAACACGGGTAATACTATGCAGCAAAAGCCATATTTTTGAAAACTACAGTCTTCATTTAAACACCTGGTGCATATAAATACTGCTCACTTTCCTGTACAACACAGAAATGAAATAATTTCTTCAGTAACATGCAGGTTCCATGAGCCACATAACAAACCTGTGAAAAAAACTGTGCATGCATGCACACACACACACCTCTCCAAAATAGCTAAAAAATCCCACACAGTGAAACAATGCTTACACTGTCTTAAGACGAACATTAAAGGCTCCAAACACTACTGAATTAAAAGACAAACAGGATGCCAAACGTGTGCTTAATGTCCACATCGATGTAGATAGAAAGCTTTGCGGTGATTTTAATAAACAAAACATTAGCACAGAAATGCTTAAGGGACTTTGCTGGTGCGCTATTCTGACACTTGTCCTCAATATCAGGCAGCCTGCTTGTCGTTACTTGTCTGCATCACCAGGGGAGGAGGCAGCGTCCTAGTGACGAGACGTGCGCACCAACAGGAAGCCTCCTCCATGGCGGAATGCAGCAGCAAGAGAACTGCGTAAGAAAACATTCGACGTATACAGTTATAGTATCTTCTTTTAGAATCAAAGACGGAGAGGGAACAATCAGTTAAATGCGCATTAAAATGCAGCACTCCGAGTGAGATTGATAAGGCTGCTGAGTAATAGCATAAGCAGCAGTCACAAGACTAGAACTAAATGCAATGCTTCCTTGAACAATAAAAAGCTATAACATGGTGTTGTGTTCAATTCTGCCCCCCCCCCTCATTCGAAGACAATTATATTCACAGGAACTGACATTAGCATGTTAAGCCTAATTAGGCTATCACAAAGATATTTAGCCATCCCAGTCATGTGACGACAATATGCAGTCCATCAAATATGAAAATTATATCGTGTTTCTTGACTTGTCTGTACAAAAATTCCGGCAGCTTTTGTTTTCAAAAGTGTTGGCACAAACACATTGCAATATAGCGCAGACGTTTCTTTCTCTTAGAGCAGCTGGGAGAGAGTAACTTTACTTTCTGTTCATTTTATTCACCTGCTTGTAGATAATGTAGCATCATTTGGAGATTTACCATGTGTCAGGGGCAAATGTATGAACAAAGAGTACATAGGTGAGCAAGTTCGTAAGGGCACCAGAGTGGCACACTCTAAAGCATATGAATCAAAATATTAAGGCATACAATGCGTCAGATACAATACTTGTGAGTAAAGCTGCATAGAACTACAAGCGATAAAAGCCTCAGCAGTGTGCTCCTAAGGGAAGAGCTTGACTGGTAGTTTTTATTTGTCCAGCAGCACATCCCTCCAATGCTGAGGCCTGCTCATATCTGTTTAAGTTAAAAACACAGGTGAAACAAGTAAACAAGTGTTCCAAAGAAGATAAAAATGAGTACTTAGGTTGTTCTTTAGGCAGTTATCAGTCACTAATTGCAGCAATAAATACCTCGAGAAAGTAAATGAAGTAATTTGCACAACTTATTGGAAACCTTGATGGCACGGGAGAGAGGCAACATCTAATGGATCGGTTGAAGTAAAGCAAAGGGGCATATTAAGGTCACAGCAATATATGTTGACTTAGGCTCAGCTAGTGTAATGCAACCAGTAACTGGACGCCGGCATGAATAAAAATAATAATGCACAAATATTCAATTCCAAATGCATTTCAGCTGCACAGCGCGGTTGGTGGTGACAAAGGGAGTGTGAATGAAAAGCTCAGCAATGCTCGTGACATATCGAATAAACACCTTTCTTCTGTACAGCTTAAATATAAGCTGTACAGGGTTTCATGTAATGCGAGGATAGTCTAGTAGGGTATCAATTCTTGATGCTAGCCACATCTGCGCTTCTAAAGCAGAGTGCTCCACTTGAACGCTAATATTCAATCATGTATTGCCCATTTGACTATGCCTGGCATACAGTTACCACACCGCTGGTTCACTTCAAACCTTGTAAGAGATAGGTACTGCTGAAGTAAACCTAAAAAATTTATTTGCTGGTTTTAGACTACTGTTTAAATACCATGAAGCAGATAATTGTTTTAATTTGGTCTGTACTGTGGTCAAGATTCCCAAGCATGACAGGCATGAGGGAAAAAAACTATAAAAAAGCATTACACACTATAACACAATGCGCTTGACTAGAGGAGGGCTTTAATGACGCCCGCAATATCTTTTCCCTTTCTCTTGGTGCTCTTTCAAAAGTTAAAAAAAAAATACAAATGAAAAAGAGAGGGAGCCTGGACCAGAAAGTTTTTGTCAAGCTAAAGGCAAAGACAAGGAAAAAGTTGGGCTGAGGCTTAGCTGAAGTGTTAAGCCTGGATATCTCGAAGCGAAAAGCTTCGTAGCGACGCTCGTGGTTTAGTTTAAGGTTTCATACATAGGGCTACAATTTGGATATAGCTTTCTAGCTTTTCCAAAACGTGTTGTCTTAGGTATGCAATGCTTGTACAATCATTATACAAGGCTATTAAAATCTCTTTATTTCTTCTTCAATGGACACAATGTCTTACACTTTCTGTATAGCCATAAAGATGGCCCGGTGATCATAGTAGTAGCAAGCAACTGGAGCGTGACGTAGAGCGCGGCCTCTTCTATGAACGCCGCCGCCGCCGCTCACGCGTTCTGGCAACGCCTTGCGAAAGAACGTTCTCCTCTTGGGGCTGCGGCGGCGACAGTGCGGCCGCGGCGAGGGGTAAAATGGTGGCGAGGGGAGAAGTGGCGACGTAGTGCGCGCGGCGGCGGCGCCGAGGGGTGGCTCACGCGAAGCGCGGTGTTGACGAGCCTAGTCAAGCTTTTCGCTTCCAAAAATACTCACTCTCGTACCTATCCTTTTACAAGTGGCACATGCTTGATAATCATTGTCAATGGATGATAGGCTGCACCAGCAGGTCTTGATGCCATTTGCCTCAGGTTGAGGTAGCATTGGCTCGATGACGGATGAAAGCTGGTGCAAAAGTAGCGTGATGATACTGGTGGAGCAGCTGTACAGAGCTTGACTGCGGGTGCATATGAAGAAAGGCTGCATTACAGCTGTGCTTTCATAAAAAACATTACTGAAGACACATCCCATTGCAACCTCTAGCTGTTCAGTCCGATGTGTTCAGGAGTGGATGCTAAAGATTGATTACCTACGCCTCTAATAGTTTGCATAAAAAGGGTTTACAACGCTAGTCATACTTTTCTTGCAGCTATTATTCGCGATTCTCGTTATCAAATGACAACAAACCTTCCATTGAGCGATTACCTGAGCTGCACTGCAATGGAATGGTTCCGCTATAATTAATCGTAGTTTCGTTGACCAGAGGTATTAGTAACCACAGCACTTGATGTGACTGCGACGCAGAACGGGCAATGCTCCATATCCAATAAACACTCAGACAGCAGAATTAAAAGGCGCTCGCCGATATAAGCACTTTTCGTTCTTATGGTCCCCTTTTCACGCGCTGCTTCCGTTCATTCGTAGTCGGAATGACGAATCAAGCAGCATCTCATAGTTCCCAGCGTCAAACCAAATTCTATCACATAACTTCTCCGCCGAGGAGCTCACGCAAAGAGCGCTAGGCGGCGGGTAAAAAGTTACTTAGTTGGCAAGCGAGCGTGTCAGAACACCTTTGCTCTGCAAACGATATCGTGGTGCTCGCATTTTGGATCTCACTACGAACAAGACGTGAAGATCAACCCAAATGCATTCGCAGCCCTCATCCATCCCCCCTACACATCGCAGAAGTCATTTTCCAGTTCTGTACTTACATTCGTCAGCAATAACGGCAAGCCGTTTCTTCTATCAGGCATCGGGCGCCGGCCGCTCCGGCTTGGTTGGGTGCAGTACGGCAGAGCAGTTTTTGAGCACTGCTTGCGCGTAAGAACGTCTTCCGCAGCACAGGAGCCATCTGTCACCTTCCGAGTTCAATAACACTACCACAACACTAATGAAGCCGCACATTCAATGCAAACTAACTGCAGAAAGGCACCCAACCGTCGCACTCCGTCTGCAAAGGGTCGTTTCAGCGTACTAAAAAAAGGTAGTGTAGCGCGCAGCCAACAAGAGACACGCAATCCGCCACCAGCGAACAGAAAGAAGGCGGCAATGTTGCCTAACGTTACACGCTTTAAAAAAAGAATTGGTAAAGACCTTTTTGCGACATACTTGCTGCATTAAACGACGAAATATTTTGTTTTAATTACGAAGTCAGCTAATCGATAATGATTGAGGTAAAAAATTGCGACTACTGACAACCAGCTGTTTCTGGCGGCGCTGCAAACGAAAGCTTGGAAAAGCGGGCAGCTACAGGCGACGCATCTGGGGTCAGGAAAGCCGCAGCCCCTCACGGCTGCACTGTCTACCTAGTTCTAAAGCTATAACCGAGTTCCCCGTAGCTATAGTTGTATAGTGCCTAGAATATGCCAGTATATTCTAGGCACTATACCATAAATGCGTCGCAGAAAGGAATGATGATGATGTTAGCAAACACTACTGGTTTCGGTTTTTATTTTCGCATACTGTGTGGCTTAGGGCATTCTACACAGCTTTGTCATGCCATTTAGTGTACGTGTGTGTACCTTGGGAACGCGAGCGTTTGCACGCCGCTCTAGTGTGACATGCAAAAAACTTCAAGCCCGCGGTGCAGCATCGCCTCTGTTTTGTGTGTGCTTATATCATGCCATTGGACACTTTGCACGCTCTTTGCTCGAGCGAGGCCGCTGGCAGTCTCGCTACCATAGTCTTTTGTAAGCTATACTTAATTGATTTTTGCCTCTGCCTTTCGCAGTCCTTGGCTTTGCCTAACGTCCGCTAGTGCCGTTAAGAAGAGGGGAGGAATAAACACATGCTTCTGCACGTCTACTCGGTTAGACTACGCTAAAACCCAAAACTTTTTTCCGGAGTTCCTAAGTCATTGCATTACGGGGAGATAGAAAATACAGCTATCACCGCGTTTAGTCTTGCCACAGCTTCGTACCGTGTTTGCGTTGAAGGAGATGCAAGTGAAGATGCGGAAGACGCACTGGGCCGGTGCTGTAGCTGTGCTCAAAGCGGGGGCTGCTCTCACCCTAGTTTTTTTCATACTAGGAGCTCCTCCGTCGCACAGTACTAGTGAAAAATTTAACAAGTCAGGAATGGGGGCTTAAAGTGCTCCAATTGCCGTGCACCTTCCTCATGGAAAGCCCTTGTTACCGGAGTTGAGTACAGCGGGCCGCTGTTATCTGTCTTGTTTGCCGATACTTCTCTTTACAGAATCGGCCTCAGATCATGAACTACAGCCAGCCATTGGATATAAGAAAACACATTAAATAAGCTCGATTTTATTACCCACATCCGTGCTTCACTTATGCGCTTCATTTCTGGTGTATATTCGTTTTATGCTGGCAGCGCCTCCCCCCCCCCCCAATTAAAAAAAAATTAAAATTAATATCGCCTTCACCGAAATTTCGCGTGTACAATCGCTCAGGAACGAAGCAACTTCAGTTCTCGAAGCTGTAAGCCTGCACACGTTACATGGAATTCCTAGGAGCGCGAAGCGGTGCGCCTGTTTTCGGGCAGGGCTTTCAGTCACGTGCGATCAGCCATTGCTGGTCGCTCGGGGAGGAGGATAGTGAGAGGGTTTAAATTGGGCACTTCCCCGTGGAGTGGCATAAAGTATACGGGACGCTTCTGCATGGCAGGCAGTGCGCAGGGTCTTGTGAGGTGAAGAAAGTGTGCTTGTGGTGGAGGTTCAGGAAGGAATCCTTCTGGAGCTCGAGATATAATTTGGGCGCCTTTTGAGCTAGCAAGAACCTGTCATTCAATGGCGTGGAAACACATCGGTGCGATACTAAACTTGAGTTTTTTTCTAGCTCGCAACAATATACCCTCTGAATGCTGAGAGTGAAATGCTATAAACACTAAAATGTTTCAGCACCGTCGTATGGTAAATTACTGTAACTACTGGACGTTAAAATATGACCTATCAAGAATTTCAACAATAGCAACACCAATGCGTTATCGAATTGGCAGAGTGGTCTTACAGCTCTGCTGAAACTCTTTGTTAGTTCTGAAATGTTCAATTTTTTAATGACTGCCTGAGTACAAAATTTAAGGCCGAATACGCAGCAGAAAGCATTGTTTTCGTGTGGAATGAACCATCACTGAAATTAATTTGCTGTAACGAACTTATCATTGTACTTATGTAACACAATATCACACTAACTTCTATTTTTGCTTAGAAAGTTTTTTCAATTTCCCACAAGTGCGAGGCAATAATACTTGAGTACTATGAATTCATTCACTTTGTAAAAAAATTATTTCATTTTCTGGTATCTTTTTCGAACAATACTTCATACAATCAGAGTGTCATTAAATGTCTTCAATTCAAGGTGCATTTGTGAATTTGAGTGTAAATGTTCTGTTACAAACTTTGCCTTTTTTCCCCACTCTAAATTGCGAAAACAATAAGGCTAGCATTGAGAAAATTGAACTGCAAATTCTAAAAAAAACAACAACTTTTGCTCGACTATGAGAATGTGATTGCAAATTTTTGTTTCGTCTTCAAGTGTTGCTATAGTTGCCGCTTTGAAGTTGTCGGCTACAGTACTTGATTATTTTAGGCATTTATTCTCATGACCAAAAATGCTTTCACGGTTTCTAGTATATTTCTACTGACAGTAGTACATAAAAACCAGTAAAGAAATTGTATGAACTTCCTATCAATGAATGTTAATAAAATATGCTCGGCTAAGAGAATGTGACTGTAATGTTTTGTTTTGTGTTCAAGGTTGATTTAATAGCTTTGAAGTGTTCGCCTACAGTACATGATTTGAGAGATCCATTCGCATGACCAAAAATGTTTTCTCAGTTTCTAGTGTATTTCTATTCACAATAGTACATAAAGTACATCAATTATTAAAATGAAATATATCTTCTGTTTTAAAACGTTTTCCCATGAACTGATTTCATTCAAAGTGCATATGCTAGGAATAATGTTGGTCGTTTTTTGATAGTGAAATTGTTGACTAGCTGCAGCAGATTCCACCATGCAATTAGGCAAGATGTCGTCAAGATTATGCGAACAAGATAGTTTTTATCACCTCAAACGCCATGCAGTTTGTTCATTTGTTTCTCTCTATGTCTAACTGCACGCAGATTTTCTAGTAACTTTCTATTGCCAGAGTTGTATACAAAGAAGTAAATTTGTACCAACTTAGTATGAACAATTGTTGATAAAATTCAAAAGTGACTACAGGTTACTTGCGGATATCACAAACCATTTACGCCTCTGCAGGAGGGTACTCCCGGGAACTGCCAAAGGTCTCGACTGAAGCGAGGAGTGCCACCTCAGACGGCTCCAAACCTGGTCTTTATTATATCCCGCCGTACAAAAACACGTGGGCAGGCGCAAATTCTGCGGGCAGTATGCTGACCTATACCACATGGTGTGGGCCTGCCAGTTAAATACAAATATATCAGTTGTAAGTCAGCCAACTAGGGAGGGCTGGGAGGCGGCCCTGTCCAGCTCGTACCTGGAGGCCGAGTGAGCCCTGGTCCAGAGAGCACGGGCAGCGGCGGCAGGCAATGGCATCCCGGAATAGGGACTGTTACTCAGGTCAACGTCCATTAACAGCTTCCCTTCGCAATTCAATACAGTGCTGCAATAAATGTGTTCTCCTCCTCCTCTAGCTCACTAGAGTAAATAGAATGTTAATACAAATTCTAAAGAAAGTTAATAGCCATTTTTGTAAGAGATATCACTTTCTCCTGAGTCAGAGTACTTGGGAGATGGCGTGAACACGCAGGAAATAGTAGCAGATGTGGGGGGAGTAGTAAATATGCTACACGTAAGCTCAGCATAACTGCGCAGCCCCGCACAACTTCCGTCCGCAGCTTCATGAACACTTTTTAGACCGCAGCTCCTTGGCGCCCGGTTCTGTGTTTCGCGGCGTCGCCGTCGCCGTAGTCCGTTGTAACCAGCAGTAGACACGTTAGTCGCGCTTTAAGCTTTGAAACCAATGGAGTGGGAGCGTGGAAAGCAAAGGAAAGTCGCATAACTACCCTCTTAGGAAAGTGGACACCTCAATCGTGCTTTAAGCTATGTGCCGGTACTGACAGATGTGTACTGCGTGCATTGGCATTGACCACGTCGTGCCATTTTAAGGAAAGGAAGTGCGCATAACTGGCTCGTGGGTCAGCGGACGCCTGAATCACGCGTATACGTACATGGTGTGATGAGAGAGATGTGCGCTGCAGGCACTGACATTGTTGTGCCAGAAACGCGACGGCGAAGCCATCGGCCGTCGGCGCTTATTGTGTTCAGTGGCGTCGGCGTTGAGAACATTTTAACTCCGGTCATTTTAAGGAAAGAAAGTGCGCATAACTGGCTCCCTGGGTCAGTGGACGCCTGAATCACGCTCATAGGTGCCTGGCGTGTTGAGAGAGAGATGTGGGCTGCATGCGTTAGCGCTGATAACGGTCAGCGAACTCTCGCGATCAGCTATTAACTGCCACGTGCCAGGGCAGCGGGGTGGGTAGGGACTTTAATGCACATATAAAGACAGGAATTTGTTACCAGTTATGCGGGAGAACATTCCATTCCTCTAGCTCGTCACGCCTCCCACGGCTGTGACAAACTCGCGAAATACTTGTATAGTCCTCGTCTTTGAGAGCCAGGCGTTGGAGCAGCAAGTGGAGCATATATCCGTATGTTTTTCCGACCACAAAGTTTCCTTCATGACAATCAAGAAATGTTTGTGGAGTGTTTCTTGAAGAATTAAAATTAATATCTCCTTCACCGAAATTTCGCGTGTACAATCGCTCAGGAACGAAGCAACTTCAGTTCTCGAAGCTGTAAGCCTGCACACGTTACATGGAATTCCTAGGAGCGCGAAGCGGTGCGCCTGTTTTCGGGCAGGGCTTTCAGTCACGTGCGATCAGCCATTGCTGGTCGCTCGGGGAGGAGGATAGTGAGAGGGTTTAAATTGGGCACTTCCCCGTGGAGTGGCATAAAGTATACGGGACGCTTCTGCATGGCAGGCAGTGCGCAGGGTCTTGTGAGGTGAAGAAAGTGTGCTTGTGGTGGAGGTTCAGGAAGGAATCCTTCTGGAGCTCGAGATATAATTTGGGCGCCTTTTGAGCTAGCAAGAACCTGTCATTCAATGGCGTGGAAACACATCGGTGCGATACTAAACTTGAGTTTTTTTCTAGCTCGCAACAATATACCCTCTGAATGCTGAGAGTGAAATGCTATAAACACTAAAATGTTTCAGCACCGTCGTATGGTAAATTACTGTAACTACTGGACGTTAAAATATGACCTATCAAGAATTTCAACAATAGCAACACCAATGCGTTATCGAATTGGCAGAGTGGTCTTACAGCTCTGCTGAAACTCTTTGTTAGTTCTGAAATGTTCAATTTTTTAATGACTGCCTGAGTACAAAATTTAAGGCCGAATACGCAGCAGAAAGCATTGTTTTCGTGTGGAATGAACCATCACTGAAATTAATTTGCTGTAACGAACTTATCATTGTACTTATGTAACACAATATCACACTAACTTCTATTTTTGCTTAGAAAGTTTTTTCAATTTCCCACAAGTGCGAGGCAATAATACTTGAGTACTATGAATTCATTCACTTTGTAAAAAAATATTTCATTTTCTGGTATCTTTTTCGAACAATACTTCATACAATCAGAGTGTCATTAAATGTCTTCAATTCAAGGTGCATTTGTGAATTTGAGTGTAAATGTTCTGTTACAAACTTTGCCTTTTTTCCCCACTCTAAATTGCGAAAACAATAAGGCTAGCATTGAGAAAATTGAACTGCAAATTCTAAAAAAAACAACAACTTTTGCTCGACTATGAGAATGTGATTGCAAATTTTTGTTTCGTCTTCAAGTGTTGCTATAGTTGCCGCTTTGAAGTTGTCGGCTACAGTACTTGATTATTTTAGGCATTTATTCTCATGACCAAAAATGCTTTCACGGTTTCTAGTATATTTCTACTGACAGTAGTACATAAAAACCAGTAAAGAAATTGTATGAACTTCCTATCAATGAATGTTAATAAAATATGCTCGGCTAAGAGAATGTGACTGTAATGTTTTGTTTTGTGTTCAAGGTTGATTTAATAGCTTTGAAGTGTTCGCCTACAGTACATGATTTGAGAGATCCATTCGCATGACCAAAAATGTTTTCTCAGTTTCTAGTGTATTTCTATTCACAATAGTACATAAAGTACATCAATTATTAAAATGAAATATATCTTCTGTTTTAAAACGTTTTCCCATGAACTGATTTCATTCAAAGTGCATATGCTAGGAATAATATTGGTCGTTTTTTGATAGTGAAATTGTTGACTAGCTGCAGCAGATTCCACCATGCAATTAGGCAAGATGTCGTCAAGATTATGCGAACAAGATAGTTTTTATCACCTCAAACGCCATGCAGTTTGTTCATTTGTTTCTCTCTATGTCTAACTGCACGCAGATTTTCTAGTAACTTTCTATTGCCAGAGTTGTATACAAAGAAGTAAATTTGTACCAACTTAGTATGAACAATTGTTGATAAAATTCAAAAGTGACTACAGGTTACTTGCGGATATCACAAACCATTTACGCCTCTGCAGGAGGGTACTCCCGGGAACTGCCAAAGGTCTCGACTGAAGCGAGGAGTGCCACCTCAGACGGCTCCAAACCTGGTCTTTATTATATCCCGCCGTACAAAAACACGTGGGCAGGCGCAAATTCTGCGGGCAGTATGCTGACCTATACCACATGGTGTGGGCCTGCCAGTTAAATACAAATATATCAGTTGTAAGTCAGCCAACTAGGGAGGGCTGGGAGGCGGCCCTGTCCAGCTCGTACCTGGAGGCCGAGTGAGCCCTGGTCCAGAGAGCACGGGCAGCGGCGGCAGGCAATGGCATCCCGGAATAGGGACTGTTACTCAGGTCAACGTCCATTAACAGCTTCCCTTCGCAATTCAATACAGTGCTGCAATAAATGTGTTCTCCTCCTCCTCTAGCTCACTAGAGTAAATAGAATGTTAATACAAATTCTAAAGAAAGTTAATAGCCATTTTTTTAAGAGATATCACTTTCTCCTGAGTCAGAGTACTTGGGAGATGGCGTGAACACGCAGGAAATAGTAAGCAGATGTGGGGGGAGTAGTAAATATGCTACACGTAAGCTCAGCATAACTGCGCAGCCCCGCACAACTTCCGTCCGCAGCTTCATGAACACTTTTTAGACCGCAGCTCCTTGGCGCCCGGTTCTGTGTTTCGCGGCGTCGCCGTCGCCGTAGTCCGTTGTAACCAGCAGTAGACACGTTAGTCGCGCTTTAAGCTTTGAAACCAATGGAGTGGGAGCGTGGAAAGCAAAGGAAAGTCGCATAACTACCCTCTTAGAAAAGTGGACACCTCAATCGTGCTTTAAGCTATGTGCCGGTACTGACAGATGTGTACTGCGTGCATTGGCATTGACCACGTCGTGCCATTTTAAGGAAAGGAAGTGCGCATAACTGGCTCGTGGGTCAGCGGACGCCTGAATCACGCGTATACGTACATGGTGTGATGAGAGAGATGTGCGCTGCAGGCACTGACATTGTTGTGCCAGAAACGCGACGGCGAAGCCATCGGCCGTCGGCGCTTATTGTGTTCAGTGGCGTCGGCGTTGAGAACATTTTAACTCCGGTCATTTTAAGGAAAGAAAGTGCGCATAACTGGCTCCCTGGGTCAGTGGACGCCTGAATCACGCTCATAGGTGCCTGGCGTGTTGAGAGAGAGATGTGGGCTGCATGCGTTAGCGCTGATAACGGTCAGCGAACTCTCGCGATCAGCTATTAACTGCCACGTGCCAGGGCAGCGGGGTGGGTAGGGACTTTAATGCACATATAAAGACAGGAATTTGTTACCAGTTATGCGGGAGAACATTCCATTCCTCTAGCTCGTAACGCCTCCCACGGCTGTGACAAACTCGCGAAATACTTGTATAGTCCTCGTCTTTGAGAGCCAGGCGTTGGAGCAGCAAGTGGAGCATATATCCGTATGTTTTTCCGACCACAAAGTTTCCTTCATGACAATCAAGAAATGTTTGTGGAGTGTTTCTTGAAGAACGAAAATGTGTGAAAAATAAAGAGTTGTCTCATTGTACACGCATGGCTCGCTCGAATTTTTTGCCTCAATATATCGAAAAGCTGCAACAGCTGAGCACCTAGGCTCAAATTTCACATTAGGAAGTAACTTAATCGTCGGAAATTTTTTCTCCACTCACCTATCATCATGAGGATCATATTCCACAAAAGACTTTTTTATTAACAATCAATTAAATTTGTTCAGACAACCGCACTGAGACTCCAAGGTGTTACAACGTAGGCACTCCGTACACAGCGTAACTCTGAACACACGTTCACCATGTTCGTACAAAAACGCAGTTTCCAATAACCCAGCATAAGTACAAATATACAACAATCCACGAAAGAAAACGCTGTAACATCGCGCATTAGATTAAAGAAGCACGAACAGGTTACTTCAGTTCTCTCGAGCAGTTCCGGCAAATTTTGCGGTGGAAAGAATACCCGCAGACACACAGCTGTCTAAAATTAGTCTTAGCAGTCGCCTAGTACGAACAACCAGAACAGCAAAACAAAAAGAAGCAATCCTAGTACTAGTGAGAATCCAGGGAGCCCCCACACAGTCACTTCTTCCTCAAGGAATTCGATCCCGAAAAAAGCGAATATTGCACTAGCGCAGCATGTCATACAAGCCATTCACTACTGTTCTAAAGATACCGCAAAAGACTATGCTGATTTCTTTCCTTGCAAATGGTTTATCACTCACACCTTGAAGCCCTATCTGCTTCGCAAGACATAGCATACCATGGGAGGCTCTCTGGTTGGCGGCAGATACGTTTATGCCCACAAAGAGCTCACTCTTGTGGCATGACAGACTGAAGATCGGAGCGTTTGAACTGGCTTTGTCGCTTTGACACCTGCACGCGAACAAACTGGCATACTGTGAAATAGGTTAACTCCCCACACGGGCTGATTTGAGTTCTTTGAGAGCCCGGTGCCCCGCTCTACATGTCCTTAAATATGTCTTCTTTCTCTTCATTTGCATGAAGTGTGCATGGCACCCGATTAGTGCTCTGCATTCTTGTGCAACTCTACGACACCTGTCATTCGCACCTCTACTTGAAGCCCTTCCGATAACACAGCTCCAGAAGTCATGAAAGCTCTAGCGTCAGATATCCAGAAGAAGCAGTGGATACATGAGGGACATCATATTCTGTAGATTGAAAGATTTCAGATTTCGTAGGAAGCAATAGACTCTTCGGCCAAGCAAGAAAGGGCATCCATAACTTTTGCCTTCTGCTTCTCAGAAATGGCAGGCATATTGATTCTTCATTGAAATCACCATAAACTCTATCGGCCTGGTTTTCAAGAAATCCCGATGCATAAGTATCCGTAAGTATTTCTCCCTGCAACCACAGACGAGCAGCTATCGACCGCGACTACTGTGTACTCTGGGACTGTATCTTTTGTGAACGCCTTTAACGCTGTAAGATCACATCTGTATTCTGCAGACGCTCTTGCGGAATTCCGTTGCACAATGTCTGGCATAAAAACGTTGTCAGTCCGAACAGAAAACAAATCTTTCTTGCGCGACAAACAGCTTTTCTCATCAAACTAAATTGCCTCATAAGAACAAACCTCTCTCTTGCCTGCCCTTGAGCCACTGTATTAGCCGAAGATACCGCATATTTCACCTAGCGATTGGTGGGGGCTGAAGCCATCAGGTCTTAATTCACCATATAGGACATGTTTTCTTCGAGAAGACCAAGTTCCACCGGTGGCGTTCTTTGTAGCTTGTCTGGAGTCACAGGGTGGCCAGCGTTGAAGCCTGTTTTGTACTCTTCGACGAGAACGGGCGGTAAAGCCACCTCTGCCAAGCCTACTGCAGGTCCCTCCTGCCAAACTTTTCCTCAAGGTCTCCAGCCTATACTGTGTCTCTACTTTTCTCTTCAGTGCGGTCAGCTTTTCAGATATCCTTTATTCTGTCCTAGTGCAGCCGAAGTTTTCGTATATTCTCGTCCTCTAAAGCGTCTCATAGATCTGCCTGTACCACGCCAATGCCTCTTTCGCTGGATGCATCCTTTTGGGTGGAAGCAACCCCAGCAGTTACGTGCTTAGGATTCTCAAGTAGTACAAACCGGCATACTGCCCTTACGTAGTGTGGTAGCAGCTGTTTTTTTCTAGAATTGTTTACAGTTGGGGCTGCATCGCAACTACGGAGAACGCGCTAGTTCAGTGTTTCCAATCGTGCCGCACACACCCATAAGGCTCCCGAATCTTGTTGTGAGCTCATTAACCTCTGTGTTCTTAAACTCGGAGGTTCAGCACCCGCCTCTCCATTAAAATTTTCTTGAGATCACTGTAGGAGCTAGCATTCCGCAGGCGATCACCATAGCAAGGAAAGTCATGGGCAATTCCAATCATCTCGCACTTGCAATCCCTATTTTGTGTGCATCACACCAACCTAATATTTCTGCAGCTTGCTCGATAATCCCTAATTTTTTTAATGCTGGAGCCAGTACATTCTTCACTAAACAACGGGATCATGGGAACCATAGATAGTAAAGGTGGTCCAAGAGAGCTGGCTGTAGTAGGAGCTTGTCCTCCACCGCTCGCGTTTCCTGTTGCCATTGGGTGCTCTTACCGTCATCCTCAAGGAGACAGGGTTACTACGTACCAGGTAACTGCTGTTAGCACAAAAGTACACCGGAGCATCAACCCACCACCGCTACGATCAACATTTACGTTACCAATGTGGACTTAAGGGCGGTGCACTACTGTCTGTGGTGAGAGTGGAATCACATGCAATAACACGTGTGGGAATATTGATACAAAAAGATGACGGGACAGAAAACATCAAAAGCTAATATCAGAGACGTAAACGGCATGTTGTACAATTCTCCAAGGTCGGATGGGGAACCTCCCCAAAATATGCTTAAAGGAACTATGCAATAAATATTTGAGATTGCGTAAAGAAGATGAAAGATAGGCATTTCATCACTCGTCATACCAGCGCAAACAATTTTGAGCTAGCATCAATAACAACGAAGATATAGACAATTAAAAATTACGCTGCTCCTCTCTCCCCTCAACTCGTACACGCATAACATCCGAAAAAAAAATAAAGAAAACTGCTCTGGTACTGGGCCTCGCCCATGAATACGACATTCGCTGGCGTTCGGTTTGCGACTTCCGGTTGTCGCACCGAGCACGCCAGCAGCAGCATCGGCAGCGTCTCTCCGATCTCTTTTCACCTTCCCGGAGGGCGTAGTCATTTCAGGCAAACTAAAAAAAAGCACTTCGAGCAGGTCCGGAACTCCCGACAGAAAGAGGCGGCAGAGGTAAATTGAAATCATATATGCGAGGTCAATGCCGTGGCTCGCTCTTGCCAGAGGGGGTCACGCGGCGGCGCGAGCAGACGATTTTCACGCCTACCAGAAGTGTGCCCGTGGCGTCGTGGCTCCAGCGAATGAGAGCGTGTGATGGCCTGGCCGCCTCATGTGGCTACAGACGTCTATTTTCACGATTTTAGTTTCAAAATCGGTCGCTACGAGCGCAGCAAACGGCGCGCGAATTAAAAAAAAACACGCTTTTTAAAAAATCATAATAAATTTCCGGCACAGTTCCGAAGCCTCCTACTTGGTTTGAATGCTTGTTAGCATCATTCCTAAAGATTGAAAGAATTTACAAGCGACTTATGATTCGTTGCATGGTCTATTAACCTCCACTCACGAGATGTAGTCAAAGACCCTGGCGCTGGATTGTTATGAATCACTCATGTTATAAAGTGCAAAGCGCCCAATACGACCCTTGTGTAGTCCGTTCAGCGTGTCCATGACACCAGGTCGAACACCAAGCTGCCCTCAGTGGTCCGTCGCACAAATCATGACAGTTTCGTTTTCAGGAATGACCTGCCGTCGCGGGTGAGACATCACCTCATCGGGCCACGGACTGCGCGGCTGCATGTAGTACGTCTTCTCAGCACAACTGCACACCACCTCAAAACTTCCGTTCCAGCATGTTCTTTTTATTCCTCCGTCTCTGCGTACACCATCATCATCATCAGCCTGACTACTACCACTGCAGGGCAAATGCCTCTCCCATGTCTCTTCAATTAACCCTGTCCTTTGCCAGTTGCGACCACCGTATCCTCGCAAACTTCTCCTCCGGATCCCCGCACCATATCCCCACCCACCTAACTTGCTGCCGCCCCCTGCTACGTTTGCCTTCTCTTGGAATCGACTCCGTCAACCTTAAGGACCAGCGGTTATCTTGCCTTCGCATTACACGCCCTGCCCAAGCCCATTTCTTCCTCTTGACAGAAGCGACATCCATGAGTCGGCGAAGGTTACCTCAGTTGTGCTTCTTAGAGTAGTGTAAAAGCACAGCGGGGAGGGAGAGTACTGCGCATATTCGAATATCTCTCCTATCAATAGGGCCCGTATTCCAGCTGGAACAAGCATTTGGTCGACGCGCTTGCTCGCTACGTCCCTTTAGTCAAGAACCACGATCGTATGAATTGTGTTGTTTAGTGTCCTGTAAGCACCTAAGAGAGCCAAAGCTTCAGGCTTTGTCTTAACATTCGCTCCACGGGTTGTAGACACTCCAGAAGTGTACTTGCGTCCTCTAGGGAATGTTCCGTCTGATCTCTCGGGAACGAACAGCTGTGACGGAATAACTGCCTTGCGAGTCGCGCATCTTAGGTAACGGTCCTGCGGAGCACTGATGTCGTCGCTGGTCACACTGATCACTTCGTAGAGTGCTCGAGAAAATTCACGCAGTGCGACGTTCAGCGACTCCGCAGAAAGGAACAAAAGGTTGCGCGAATTGGTTGCGACCAAGTTATTAAATTTATTCCTTATGGGCGTAGGTACGGAATGCCAAGAGGAGGGTAAAAATACTAGGCTTTGACGACGTTGAATTAGCATCAGTTTTTCGGGTGACATGCCGCAGAACCGCAGTGGTTTTCTATGCACGAAACCGCCGAATTCACACTCTATTTGATCATCTGAGGCAGCTACAAATTTTAACGCATTGGGAAACGCTTTGGAGCTATTGTAGAGAAGCCTCGCCTGAGGCGGGTTGTACATCATGACTGCATGAGCACCAGACGATAGGGACGCGTTCATAACGCTCAGCATGCGGTCCTGCATTTGCACTCGGTACACTATGAGTATGCAGTACTTCACTAATGTTTCAAAAATATAAAAAACCGCGCAAACTTTCGTTCTTCACATACATTTTTCAACTATCCTTGTCATGTGTGTACAGTAAAGATAGTGTATACTCGCTAAATGATTGCTAACTGATTACGAGACGCTACCTTGTGGTTCTGGGAATTGTACCTAATGTGCTGTTTTCAGTCCACAGTTTATAGGCGGCAACCTGCTATAACGACACATTATTGGCTTTTGTAGCAGTTTAACAGTCTGTTAGGTTTATTTGGTTAATTTTTTCCAGGCCCGTGTATGCGTGAAAATGGTTGAGGAAATTTGATCTCCAAGTTCGAGCCTCGAGCTCTTCCAAGGAACGGTTCTTGCAAATAACTTTTCGCTGGTGCAGTGGAAACTGTTGTTCCACCAAACATCCTTCGGTTGAAAGCTATTGTTTGTCCTATCTTTGTCCCCTTAGAAATCGTTTATCATCACTCAAGGCTTTTTACGCGAGCTAACGCTGGTCGCGGGGTAGTGCAAGTGTACAGAATTGCAGCGAAAAAAAAAAGTTATTGTGCACCTTTAACTTGTCCTATAACCTAATCTAGCTTGTAGACTCACACAGGAAGCGGTATTCTGTTAAAGGGTGAAAGGTGGACAAAATGAGCAGCACCTCACCTCTGTGAACATTATTCCATCCTTGGAAAAAAGAAGAGCACTCGCTAGGTTAAAATTTCTTTTTTCACTTTATCACCAACAGTTTAATTTCTCTTCCAAGGACTACCTGCGCCCACGCTTAACCCGGCATACTAGGAACGTTCATGACCACAGCCTTACGCCGTTCTTTGCCCGTACAAATCTTTTTAAAAACTCTTTTTTTGTTCGCACTATTGCTCAGTGGAACAGCTTGCCAGCTCTCGTCTTTTCTGCGCGTAATGTTCATGATTTTGAAGAACGCTTGTCCCCTATCATCTGAGTTCTGTTTGTAATCCTACGTCTGGTGTTTAATAATATTTCTTCCTGTTTTTTTTTTCTTTTTGACAATGTTGTTCATACAGCAACCTTTTACTTTTGACTGCCTTTATGTTGATCATTCAGGTGTTTTGTAGTGCTTGTCTGTTTTCTTTCTTTCTTTTTTGTAGTTTGGTGTGATCTTTGGCTGTTGTTAAAATTGCCCACTCTGCTTGGCCCTCGGGCTGCAGTATGTTGTAAATAAAATAAATAAATAACACAGTTGTAATCACCACCGATATTTATAAAACACTCCCTGTTGTTTTCACTCCTTTGTTGAGTTCTCTTTCAATGCCTATTACCGCGCCGGCTGAGAAAGCTTTAAGCTCGAAAGAAACGGTAGCTAGCTGCTGAAATTTATCGGCATAACGTTGCGCCTACCGAACTCTCGGAAGAGCCAACTCACAAGCGTGCACGGAAGAAACAAAGCGTTTGCGCGTAGCGCCTCGCATTGGCACTTGGCGTCAGACACCTGTGTCACGTTGAGACCGCAAGCGGAACGGGCCCACTGCATCCGTCACCACTGACGACGTACGACTGCCAATTCCAGTTCTCGCTATCAAAGCTGGGGCCCTTGCTGGAAAACCCCATCTGTAGCGGGGTGGTGCCATCTAGAGAATAATCATCATCATCAGCAGCCTGACTACACCCACTGCAGGGCAAAGGCCTCTCCCATGTCTCTCCAATTAACCCTGTCCTTTGTCAGTTGCCGCCACTGTATCCCCGCAAACTTCTTAATCTCATCTGCCCACCTAACATTCTGCCGTCCCCTGCTACGTTTGCTTTCTCTTGGAATCCACTCCGTTACCCTTAAGGACCAGCGGTTATCTTGCCTTCGCATCACATGCCCTGCCCAAGCCCATTTCTTCCTCTTGATTTCAACTAAGATGTCATTAGCACGCGTTTGTTCCCTCACCCACTCCGCCCTCTTCCGATCTCTTAATGTTACACCTATCATTTTCCTTTCCATAGCTCGCTGCGTTGTTCTTAACTTAAGCTGAACCCTCTTTGTTAGCCTCCACGTTTCTGCCCCATAGGTGAGTACCGGTAGGATACAGCTGTTGTATACTTTTCTCTTCAGGGATATTGGTAAGCTACCATTCATGATATGAGAGAACCTGCCATATGCGCTCCACCCCATTCTTATTCTTCTAGTTATTTCCGTCTCATGATCCGGATCTGCGGTCACTACCTGCCCTAAGTAGACATATTCTCTTACTACTTCCAGCACCTCGCTACCAATTGCGAACTGCTGTTCCCTTGCTAGGCTGTTGAACATTACTTTGGTTTTCTGCATGCTAATTATTAGCCCCACCGTTCTGCTCTGCCTGTCTAACTGATTGATCATGCTTTGCAGTTCTTGTCCTGAGTGGCTTAGCAAGGCAATGTCATCAGCGAATCGCAAATTACTCAGGTATTCTCCATTAACTCTTATCCCAAACTCTTCCTATTCCAGTCCCCGGAATACCTCCTGTAAGCAGGCAGTGAAGAGCATTGGCGAGATCGTGTCTCCCTGCCTGACACCTTTCCGTGTTGGAATTTTATTGCTAACTTTATGGAGAACTATAGTAGCTGTGCAATCGTTATAAATATCTTCCAATATTTTCATATAACACCCTTCTACACCTTGATTCCGCAATGCCTGCATGACAGCTGAGGTTTCCACTGAGTCAAACGCTTTCTCGTAATCAATGAAGGCTATACATGGTCTGTTCTGAAAGTAGTAGGACTCATTTTTTTAAACAAAATTTATTGAAGAGAATAGTACAAACGATTGCAATTTTCGAAGGTAGCACCCTTCCGCACCTACACGCTGCTGCCAATGAGTTTTACAGTTTTCGTACGCCCCCAGGAACGTCTGTACCGGAAGACTGTTTAGCTCCCTCGTCACGGCCTGTTGAACCATCTCTACCGATCCGTGATGTTTCCCCTCGAGCGTCGATTTTATTCTCGGGCATAGAAAAAAGTCTGGCGGGGCCAAGTCGAGGCTGTATTGGAGGTGAGGCAGCGGTGCCGCCTTGTGCTGGGCAAAAAATCGGGGTCCTCATTCACATGATGAAGATCCTACCGGTTGGCCTTTTACTCCTCTGACAACACTCCCGGCACCAACTTCGCGCGCGCTTTCCTTATGGATAAGTTTTCGGGTTTGAGGAATGCTCAAGTCATCAGCAATCATTCTGATACTCATTCTACGATCACTGTTCAGTAAATGCTTCACTCGCTACACATTTTCGTTGGTCTTGCTGGTCGAAGGGCGTCTGGAGCGGTCGTCTTCCTCCACTCTTTCCTTAGCTTATCGGAAAAGCTTGTGCCACTCAAAAAACACCTGATCTACCCATGGAAGCGTCATAGTACGCATCCTTAATCATGTTGTGAGTCTCTTTGCCCGTTTTACCTAGATTTACTGAAAATTTGATCGCGTATCGCTGATCCAGTAAACGCTCGACGATTCTGCGTGACGAGACGTTTCGACAGGGGCTCACAGTACAAGCGACCTCCTCTCTTCAACGGCCGAGAGCCTACTGCCGATTTTTCCCAGCATTCCCAATATCCGCCTTCAATTATCCTGCACGCGCAGACCACCTCTCGTCCGCCCGTTCGCCCAGGAAAAAACCAGTCCTACTACTTTCAGAACAGACCCTGTATATAGGGGTTGGTTATAATCTGCGCATTTCTCTATCACCTGATTGATAGTGTGAATGTGGTCTATTGTTGAGTATCCTTTACGACGAGAATAATACGAGAACCTAAAACGTTTACTCCGGCCAGCAATGACATCGCTGTACACCACGCTGTACACCAACTCCCGAAAAGTACCGTTAGGTGGCAGGCTTTCAGGCAAAATATTGACTAATTTCACGACTCTGAGCGAGTTGCTCAATCGAAGCTATTTAGTAATTTTTAGAAGAGGTAGGGAAATCTTTCCTATACGTTCTAGGTCCGGGTCACTCTTTCAAGTGGGTGTGTTCAGGCCGTAGCTCGCTGCAGTGGGATTGTTACACAACACGAGTATGCTTTGGGCCACGACAATTCGTAATCGTTTTTTGCAGCACAGAGAGAGAGCGGAACGAAGCCGTTGCCCTAGGAATAGGCGTCGCAGGGGTAGTGATTTGCGTAGTAGGCACTGTAATGAAAAATATGTGCGGCCTAACTGAAATACGAAGGCCGATTCCCAACTTTCTACATTTTAGAGTAATTTTGTTGCATGTCACATGACCTTGGAAGTGTTACTCAGCTTCACCTCCGTCCACGTAGGGGCCCGGATGGTATTTTGATGGTGGCTCCAGGGAAGGTCGACTTCGAGCTGGCAGTCTCGCTGCCTCGGGATTTTGTGCGTAATCCTACCCACCGGACACATCTACTATGCGTTGGACATTAGCACATCCACCTGAGATTCGGTGCAGTCGACATGCCACCCACCTGTCTCACATTTTTTATCAAAGAAATTTTATTTTATAAAGAATACGATTCAACAATTCCCTCTTCCCGTGGAAATAATTTAGTATGGCTTAGCCGCGCTGTCTATATTGACGTGCTGAATTAACCGGAGACGCTTGTGATTGCTTTCTCGGACCATAATACAGTCGTAAGTGACTCTAGTTCAGAGTTGGGCTCAGGACAAGTTCTCTGTAATCTGTACGGTCTCAAACATTTGTGCTCTACAGTGGATTTAATGATGCGTCACGGCGACCAGCGCAGGCAGCCGGAGGCAGCAGCTTCAGCACGAGACTCGAGCTCTAGGCTCAAGCGATGAAGACGAAGCGCGGCAGTGCGATGGCGTCCTCATCTTCCACTTAAAATGGCCCCGACGGGGAGGCGTAGCCATCGTGGCGACTTACGGCGAAAAGGCGAGCGGATGGTTATGGTGCGGCTTGAAGCGGCTAACGTGGAAAACGTGGTGGTGGCTCGCGAAGTTACTCCTTCAAGAAAGGAGTAACTGGCTTAACGATGTAGTTTGCGGGAGACATGACTTGGACGGCTCGGTAAGGGCCACTGTGCTTGGTGGAAAGTTAGCTGTTGGCTGGAACCCAACGCCAAACGAGAGAGTCGGCGGAAAACATTTGAGCAGGCTTGGCATTGTCGTGTAAGTCTCTCCGGTAGCCTTGGATGTCGGAAGTGAAAGTGCGGGCCTCCTGACGGCATTCCACAGCCTCCTGGGGGACGTCTGAGATAACGGTATATTCAGAAGGATCTGGACAATAGGATAAAATGATGTCAAGGGTGCAGGATGGTTCACGACCTTATAAGAGGTAGAAGGATGAGGAACCTGTTGTCACTTGCGGAGCTGTATTGTACGCAAAAGGGACAAATAGGAGCACCTGATCCCAGTTGGATTGGTATGATTTAAAGTACATTGCGACCCTAGCACATAAACTGCGGAAGTGAACCTCTGTGTGGGGCCTTGAAGGGTTGTGCATACTGATAGGAGCTCTTGAACTACCTCGGACATAAAAACACCAGCATAATGTTACCTAGGACCTTCCTAAGTGGGCCGTGACGGAGGACGAAGTGGTGGAGAATAAAGTAAGGGATGTCACGGGCTGCCGCCGTGGGATGTGTATCTGTCTCTGACTAACTGGTTAGATGATCACGGGACGTCGACGCGGGAAGTGTGGCAGTCTCCGCATAAAGCGTAAACTTATCGACGGCGATGGGTAACCGGCGGAGGTGCTAGGAAGCGGACCGTCAAGGTAGATTCCGATGTGGTCAAAGGGGCGAGGAGGGTATGGTAAAGGCTACAGCGGGCCGGCCAAGCGACAAGGTGATGCATTGTGTGCTGACAGGCGGGGGACGAGCGAAGGTAGCGGCGGACAAAGGTATACGTACCACCCCAGCAGTAGCGCTGATGAAGCTGATTATAGGTTGTCTGGATGCCAGTAAGAGCGCATTTCGAGTCAGCTTGATGATAGGCTGAGACTTCGGAGCGGAGATGGCATGAGATGACAAGAAGCCATTTTTTCCTGTCAGAAGTGCAGTAGCGGCGCTAAAGAAGACCATCCCTGATGGAGAAATGGGAAACTTTGCGGCTGAGGCCCCGAGGATGTGGCGCAATGGCTGGGGCGCAGAGGATGTTGAGCAGGGAAGAAATACGAGGATCTCATTTGCTGCTGGGAGGGCATATCTGAGATGGTGAGGGACGTCAGGGGAGGGTCCGGCGCGGGAACAGTAAGAGTAGAAGATGGCCCCGGCGACCGAGAGCGAGTTGGTGCCAGTATGCTTGCGGTACGAGTGGTACACGACACGGATGTCATATTCTTGAAACCTCAGGCACAATGGCCGAGAAGTCCGGACGGATCCTCGAGAGACTCGAGTCAGCAAAGGTCATAGTGGTCTGTAACCACGTCGAAGGTGTGGCCGTATAGATAAGGGCTGAACTTTGTTTCCATAGAGCCGATTGCCAATCACTATTTTCCAGTAACGGAGTAGTTGGAGAAGAGTACTGCTGGCATAGGCGACCACATATTCGGAAAAGGCAGTCTTGCGCTGGGCGAGCACTGCACGCAGCGAGAGGTGGGAAAGAGGCGTCGTCACCTTGCGAAGAGAGCGTCTTTTTTTTGAGTAATAAAAAATACGGCAGGCAAGCGTCAAAACACCTTCAACGATAACGACAATGAAATTCATGGGGAAAAGGGGACTTTGCCGTACGAACGCCTACACAGTTATGCCTCGGGAACTGCCGCTGTTAGTTTCCTGGCTCAGCAGAGGGTGGCGGCGGTGCATGGGCGAAGTGGATCGGGGAGGAGGTGAAGGTTAATGGCGGGACAGGATGGAGTGAAGATCAGAAGACTCTGGAGGCGGCATGGGCGGAACTCATACCTGAGATGCCGAATAGGACATCGCAGGTGGTGCAGGAACGGATAGTGGCGTGCGGAATCCGCAAAAGCGTGAGGCGCGTCCCTGTATGCAGCAAGCAAAGCGGTTGTACGGTGTGCGCCATGGAGCTGCAGGCTGCGGCGCAGGTCTAGCAAGAGTGTGTGGTGAGCGTACCAGGGGTGCAGAATAGCGGGAAGGGGGCTGGGCGACCCACGGCTTCGGCATAGGTACAGTTGCGAGTAAAAAGCTTAGCACACATTACGGAACACCGGAGGGCCTGAATGGCAACGCGTGGCGCTGCGGGTGGCGAAGAGGCTGATAACGAGAGTTTCGGGCCGTTCCCATTCTACACTATTAGGGGGGTTCAGCGGATAGTCATGGACCAACAAGATACTGCCTAAAAGCAGCGTTATTTTTTTTCCCGCGAGTTCCTTTCGACAAATCATCACGGGCATAAAAAAACATTAATAAAAAGAAGTCATCTTTATTCATGATAACCGATCCAAAATAAAGGCCGCATGCGCAGTAACGTAGGGTCGACACTTCGACGCGCGTGAGGTGCACGCTTGATAAAGCTTACTTCCTGCCGTTCCCCACCAGGCTGAAAACATGGAAACAGCCCGGTAGGCAGGTCTGTGAACCGCAGCGCCGCGTGGTGAGATATCAAAATTCGGATCGCCAGTGATCTGCGCTAATATTTTATGCTCGCGACTGTACAAGGCGCTTCCAGAATGTGGTACGGTGCGAAGGCGTCGGGATAAGTCAGCAAAGGAGCGCCGGGGGCAGGATGAGTGAGGGCGGTCTCCGCAAACGGCAGAAAGGGGAGGAACAGGAGCTGCAGGATGGCCGTAAAGACCTTGACCTGAAGTTCGTGCCTACGATGGGACGCAATGATGGTGGTTCCGGTGGACAGGGCAGTAGAGACAGCAGATAGGCGACCTCCTTGTGGACACACCTCTTGATATCGTTCGGTGCCCGGGGCCTGAGCTGCGAGCGACGGTACAGCCGGGTGGCGAATCAAAATACGCCGCTTGTGTAGCTCGTAAAAGCTGTGGCAGAATTCGTAGACCGTCTTAGTAGCAGCCGGACTCTTAGCGAGTCTTAGCGAGCCTAGCCGACCGCTTCTGCAGTTTGAAAAAAATCGTCGAATGATTCATTCTTTCCTGATGCAATAGCTCGGTGGAATGACCTGCCTGATAATATTGCTTCGTGCACTGATCGAGCATTTTTTCCCACTTATCTAGCGATTTACCTGTGTTTTACGTGATGTTTCTGGCCTTACAAAATAATCTGACCTTCTGCTGCCGCCGCGGTGGCTCAGTAGTTATGGTGCTCGGCTGCTGACCCGAAAAACGCGGGTTCGATCCCGGCCGTGGCGGTTGAATTTCTTTGGAGGAGAAATTCTAGAGGCCCGTGTACTGTGCGATGTCAGTGCACGTTGAAGAACCCCAGGTGGTCGAAATTTCCGGAGCCCTCCACTACGGCGTTTCTCATAGCCTCAGTAGCTTTGGGACGTTAAACCCCATAAACCAAACCAAACCTGACCCTCTGCTGTGTGATCTCCTGATTTTTTGCTTTGTTTCTTTCCTTTGCTTTATTAACCGTGATTAAGGAACTACAGCTGGTATTCGATCGAACAGAACAGTATTCCAGACGAAACGACTTTGAAATACACGGCATTCCAAAACACGATACTGAAAATCTAGTGTCAGTTGTTCAAGATTTAGCGGAAAAGATACAGCTGCCCGTCCCTGAAGAAGCGGAAATTGAATCCGTACACAGATTGCGAGCAAGAGAAGAAATGACACCTGCGATCATGGTTCGCTTTATTAGCATATAGACAAGGGATCAATGGATTGAGAAAAGAGTGGCATTGAGATTGGATAATAATTATATGAATGAGCACTTGACACAGAGAATCAAAAACCTTGTTTGGAAAACCAAATCAGGTGCAAAAACAAACGGCTTTCAGTTCGTGTGGACCAGAAATGGCACAATTGTGGTCAGGAAAGCACCTCGCGGTACTGTGATACAAGTGGAGCACGAGAGTGACTTCGACAAGATTCGTTAAGATGTCTCAGACTTGTTTGTCTTTTCTGGAATGGCAGGCATATGTCCAAGAAACAAGAGAAGCAAACCCTAAACGTGAAGTTGACATTATTGTTCTTCAGATCAACGCAAGAATCGTAAAGTAACACTAGAACCTAATCTGCTCATATTTATCGCAGGCATCTGAGTCTCCTGGTATTAATGTTTTATGTGAAACCAACTTACACTATGCTGAATGATCCCTATGCAACTTGAACAGCTACAACCAGTACAAGTATTGTAGGAAGGAACGCAATCGAGGTGGCATAATGGTGTTCGTCAATTCTGAACATAGATCGGAAATTATTGAGTACAGCTTAGTTTCGGCCGAAGCTGTCATGGTATCGGTCAATACTAAGACAGAGAACTACGTCATAAGTGCTATTTACAGGCCTCCTGTAAAGAGTAAGATGACTTTTTGAAAGAATTACATGTGTGACTGAAGAAAGTCCACAGTAATAATCCGTTAATAATTGGTGAGATCATTATTGATGTGGCAAAGCAAGGTAACAAGAACGTTCTGGACTACCTAGATTTACTTGCAGGATATGGATGAAAAATTATGATTGAGGACTTCACTTGAGAGGAATGGAAGGGAGCAATTTCACACAGACAAGCATAGACCACATTGTCGCATTAACGAGCAGACGATCAGTTGCTGGGGTGATTCGACAAAAGGTAGCTGACCAATATTTTGTAGCTCTAGCCTTCTTGAAATGGAAGGACCTATGCAATGAAATCGACGTGTAACTTCTAAAGCACAGAAACACCGTTACTGTGGATAAATTAGTTAAATAATTTAACTGGAATGCGCTGATGTGCCAGAATCACGAGAAAATGTATGAGAAGTTAGTTAAAGAGATGTCGGTTGTCTATTTGAAAGCAACTAAAGAAAAGTTTTAAAGCAAAGAAGTCCAAAGAACACATGAATTGACCGCGAAATATTAGAGCTCTGGAAGGAGAAGGACCACATATGGCAACGGTGCAAACAAGAACCAGACAACATGGCGCTGAAAGACGAGTATAGAAAGATGAGAAATAAGGTAACAGCAAAGCTAAGGGTGGCTAAAAAGCGATACTTTCTAAACAAATTTGCAAGCAGCAAAGAAAATACAAAAGGCACATGGATTTTAGTGAGCCAGGTTTCGTGTAAAAAACCAAAGCAAGGTATCGACGAGACCATTAAAGGAAACTTTAGAGAAGATTTAGATGTTACGAAACGTGCCGACAGATTTAATGACTAGTTCGTAAAATCAACTGAAAACCTTAGAGATATTGTACGGGAGGCACGGCCAAAAACAAATGAGATAGACTCGCTCCAGAAATCGGCCTACTTGCCCCCATTAACACAAAACGACTTGTGGAACAGATTAAATTCAATACCGGTTAATAAGCCAGAAGTAATAGATGGCAATAGACCAAGGGACATTCAGAGGAACTTTAAAGAACTGAAGAACGCTAGCAGAGCTTGCTATGTGCCTGCATTATTCAACAAACTATCCGATGTCGATATCAACCGTACACCAATAAAAAAGGTAAAACGAATACTAAAGGATGTTTTCCTTAAAGGAGGAGGAGGAGGTAGAAGAGGAAAGGCAGGGAGGTTAACCAAAATAATAATCGGTTTGCTACCCTACACGGGGGGAAAGGAGTGAGGGGATAAAAAGAAGAAAGAGAAAGGAGAGTAGCGGAAAACTGAAGTCACTCTAAAACGTCAGTGTTCGTTGAAGTCACATCCTATCATGCAGGCCAGAAGTTCTCAAGAAGAGCAGCAGTGCCTTGGAGGTTTTCTCCGCCGACGACCGCCGCGGCCAGTGGCCGAGAATCTTCGATCATTTCCTTCAGTGGGCGGGGATCTAGCCACTCGAGCGCACGGCTGAGAGACTGTCTTTCGGTGGTGTAAGCAGGGCAGTCACAAAGAATGTGGGTTATAGTGTCGACATGCCCGAAGGTGGCACATGCAGGGCTATCAGCTATACCGATTAAGAATGATTAATGGTTGGTGAAAGCTACACCAAGCCAGAGGCGACACAGCAAAGTTTCTTCTCGTCGTGGTAGGCCTGATAGTAGCCGGAGTTTTAGATCTGGGTCCAAAGATTTTAAACAGGAATTGAAAAATTGTCCGGAATTCCACGCGGCAAGTGTGATGTCCCGCGCATGTGCGCGAAGCCTGCTCGCTGCGTCTGATCTCGAAATGGGGATCGACACAAAATCGCCGTCGTCGTGAGCAGTTCGCGCGACCTCATCCGCGCGGTGATTGCCTGCTATACCGCTGTGCCCCGGTAGCCATTGGTAGATAATGCCATGTCCTTTGTTGATGGCAGAGTGATGCAGTTGTCAGATTTTTGCGACCAGTTTTTCATGGGCTCCACGGCGAAAAGCAGCTTGTAAGCCTTGGAGGGCAGCTTTGGAATCGGTGAAAATAGACCACCGCTGAGGGCGCTGCTGACTGATGAATTCAAACACGACACGAAGAGCGGTAAGTTCTGCACCCGTCGAAGAAGTGGGGTGACCTGTCCTGACTAATTTCTGTAGTGCTTGCGGGTATGACTACGGAGCCAGAAGAAGTGTTAGGGTTCACTGAGCCGTCGGTGTAAACGTGCACCCGTCGGCGATACGTCGATCTTCTTCCTGATGCCAGGTATCGAAAGAAGCACAAAGGAATTGTGAAGGCTCCAAAGTGGCGAGGACGGTCTAGAGGCGGGTGTAAACTGGGATGGCAGAATGGCACGATGTGCGTCAATGATGTCCGTAAACGATGTGCGCGGCCTGGTAATAGGAAGATTGGCGAGGTGGTGAGAGGGAACCAGGGAGATATGTCGAAAATGGGCCCTCAGTACGTCAACGGTTAAGTAGATAGGGATTGGCTTGTCCTGGGCGATGAGTACAGATGCGGCCGTAGAGGCACATTTCGGTAATCCTACGCATGTTCACAGAGCTTGAGCTTCAGCGCTTTGCAGACTTCGTATGTTTCTTTTTCGAATGTTTCCAAGTGCAGGGAGGCTGTAGCGAAGAAATCCCATGAATAAGACGTAAAGCTGCATCATCGACCGCACCGACGCTTCCCACGACTTTCCCCCAAGAAAGGCGAGAACGTGAGAAATCGCTGTCAGTCTCTTTTTCATGGAAGCGATATGAGGGGTCCATGACAGATTTCAGTCGATGACTACTCGCAGAAACCGATGGCTCTTTACGTAGGGCACTGCTGTGCCGTTTATGCATACGGTATAAGGAGACATATTCATTCGTGCAAAGGCAACCAGCGAGCACTTTCCGGTTGAAATCTGTAGGCTTTGCTGGTGAAGGTAGGCCGCAAGAATAATTGACGCCTTTTGAAGTCTCGCTCGAACTTGTGGGCGCGTAACTCCGGATGCCCAGATACAGATGTCATCCGCATGGATTGAGAGTTGCACCGACTGTGGTAGTATATCGACAAGCCCGACAGGTGTAAGGTTGAACAGCGTTGGTCTCAGCACTCCACTCTGCGGGACACCACGGAAGTGAAATGAAAAGATGTTGGGCCTTCCTCTGTCTGCACAGAGAGTTGGATAAGTAACTGCGTAGCCATCAGAATACGCGACCACCAACCTCGGCAGCTTCAAGAGCGTCCAAATAGCCTGCTGAGTTACATTTTCGTATGCGCCTTTTACATCCAGGAACAATTCCACGGTCAAGCGCTTCAAATGTCTTTGGCGCTAGGCGGATGACACTAGGTCGACCACGTTGTCAATTGAAGAGCGTCCACGTCGAAACCCGGACATTATATCCGGGTATATCCGGTAGCGCTCCAGGTACCACTCAATACGTCTAAGTACTATCCTTTCCAGTGCTTTGCCAACACAACTAGCCAGCGCGATTGAACGGTATGATTTAAGGTCAAGAGGCGATTTCCCTGGTTTCAGGAACGGAACTAGATGACTGGACTTCCACTCTTCTGGAACTGTGCCCTCATTCCATATTTTGTTGTAATGCTCCAAAAGGACACGCCTATCTTCTTGTCAAAGGTTTGAAAGTGGAGTGTATGGCACACCGTCGGGTCCCGGCGATGGTGACCGTCTGCAACAAGCCAGCGCGGCGTCAAGTTCCTCCACGGAGAAGGGAAGGTCCATCTAAGAATCCCGAGAAGCAGGAACATCACTGGAATGCAGCGTCGCAGATAGGGCAGGTGGTACTGCTACCCTAGCGTAGAAATCTCCAGCTACCTCGACGTCGCCGCGTCGTTGGAAGAGTTCAAAAGACTTGAAAGGGTGCAGCTGGTGTGGGGATGTTCGAAGCCCACGAACTACATTCCAGATGCGTGACAACGGTTTGCGTGGATCAAGTGTTTCACAGAATGACCTCCAAGGTTGTGTCTGGAGTGCTTGAATTGTGCGCTGAATTTTCTTTTGCATAGGCCGCGCATCTCTGAGGTCAACGCTCGACTTTGTACGTCGGTACCTACGCTCTACCCTCCGTCGCAGTGATCGCAGGCGCTGCAATTCATATCGAATTCCGTGTACTTTTTAATTGAGGTGAATAACCGTGTCGCGTTCTCCATGGCCTCCTTAACTTTCCCTTCAAAACTAGCGGATGAACCTTCTCTGCAAGCATCTTCCATAAGTGCTTGAAACACTGATCAATCGTGCGTCGCATGTATGTGGCAGAGGTGCATGGGGAAAGGCCAGTAATGGTCAGATATGTTGGGATATGGTCACTGCCGCAGGTTTCAATATCCAAAAACCACCGGACGTTGCTGATAAGACATCGAGAAATGAAAGCCAAGTCAAGGAAGCTGCTGTAAGTTGTCCCTCGAATATAAGTTGGGAAGCCTTCATTTATACACTCAAGATCATGGTCAGAAGCGATGGACACAAGTTTCCGTCCCCTAATGTTCATTCTAACGCCTCCCCACATGGTTTGGTGAGCGTTAAAGTCCCCTATGACGATCCAAGGGCCGGGTGTAACCGCCATCAGGTCACTCAGTCGTGCGGCGTCAAATCGATTTGATGACGACATATACGCACCCACACGCGTAAACGTAGGATTGCGCCTCTTCATCATTAGAAAAACATACTCGTTTTCGTTATTAGGGGGAACTGGATGAAGCACATATATAAGTTCACGTCGAATGTAGTTGATGACTTTACTGTTCCCTTGGTGCCTGGGAGATGCAAATGCCTCGTAACCTGACCGTCGCAATATGTTTGGCACATTAGGCTCACAAATGATAAGGATGGGGAAATTATTTACGTAAAAATAATGGCGAATATCTGAAATTCGGGACTGAAGTCAACGGGCATTCCATTGAAAAATAGAGGCTTGCCTCAGCTGCTTTTCAAATGTTGATGCTGGGGGAGCCATTGTTCCTGCTACTATAGCGCGGCTAGGACTGGAGTTAGCGTGTCCAGTACTTGCCGCGCATTCTGTGCCGCTGGCGTGCGCAGGCCTGCCAGCACAGCGCGGATGGCACTCAGGATGGACTTCAGCATTGTCATAACCTGTAGTTCTTGGTCATGGCTGAGATCTTGGCCTTTCTCCGGATCAACAGTAGGCGCCGAACTTGGAGATGGCATTGACTTTCCTGACCCAGTGGATGTGGAAGCTTTCGGGAGTGACGGCCAGTTAACGGCCTCATCAACTCTCGGGCTCCCTTGGTGTAGTACGGCAGGTGGAGGAGGAGGACAAGATGCAGCAGTGCTAGAGGCCTCTCTGTCAAAAGTAACGGCTTTCTTAGAAGACCTTCGACGACGCGAACGACGTCGTCGCACCTTAGCAGTGGCCTCTCTGTGCGTGGAATGGCCTCGAACCATTTGCTTCAACACTGCTCGTTCATTCTTGAGGCGTGGGTAGTCTTTCCAGGAGGAATCGTGAGGGCCACGGCAGTGGGCACATTTCAGGGTAGTCGCGCGGCAAACGTCACCGCAATGTGACTCAGAGCATCTAGAGCCCAGGATGTTGCTCTTGCAGACGCCACTCACGTGTCCGATCTTCATGCACTTTCTGCATTGCAGTGGCTTGGGCACGAAAGGTCGAACCGGGTGGCGAAAATGCCCAACTTTCACATACGACGGTATGCAGTCGCCCTGGAATGTCAGCTTGATGCACTGAGATCTTCCAAATCACTGAACTGTCATTATTGAGATGCTGTTGGACGCTGGCTTGATTAAATTTGGCAAATCAGCGTCAGCGATGGAAATTTCGACGTTGTAAATGACGCCGGCTGTAGTGCCGCTGTCTTAGAGGACATGGGAGAGTACGCTGATGTCTCCGAGTTTGTTAACGGCGGACAGACTTTGCAGTGCGCTGCGCTCCATGACATCAATGGCGATAATGTTTTTGTAAGCGTTGACTCGCACGTCTTTAATCCCCACAGGGACGAGGCCGTCAAGGAACACAGATGTGGCTTGCCTGTTCAGGTGGTTAAGGTTTCCGGTTGGCGTTTCAGGCTCAAACAAGACGGTATGCGTCGGGGGACCTCGCGTCTTGATAACTGTAGACGTGCTTGATGAGGACGACTCCTTACGTCGGCGCAGCCTTCGTTTGGCCTTCTTGCTGAGGACTGGTACGAACCCATCGTCCGTCGAAGAGTCTTCACTGGCCGCCGAGTACACCTCGGTGGCCTGGCTACTTGCGTCACTAAGACGGTAGAGACGCTTCCTCTGGGCGGTTGCTGCCGACCCACCGGGTTCCAAGGGAGGCCCATGAGCCTCCACTTCCATCGCCGTATGTGAAAGGGAGCCGCGCCTCCCTGGTTATAGCACAATTTGCAAAAAAGCTGCAGAGGCGTCAAGGCACCTTATTATTAAATGCTCTATATGTGTTACGTTGTATATTTCCACATTCATTATTTCATTTTCTTTATTCAGGTGTCTAGAGGTGTAAATATATATATATATATATATATATATATATATATATATATATATATATATATATATATATATAGGGAAGGGGATGAGGAGCTCGTTATAAATATGACAGAAGCCAACAGCCACAGAAACCAAGGGGCACAGGGAATTTTTTTTTAAGTTATTTATTTTGTGGTGTTGATCAATTTAGAATATTACTGAATATGTTATCGTTTAAAGATAACTGATTAGAAAAGCAGAAGAAAAAACAACCACCTGCCGCCGGTGGGATCCGAACCCACGACCTCCGAATTACGCGTCCGGTGCTCTACCTCTGAGCTACGGCGACGGCTGTCAATTCTTCTGCTTTCGGGGGTATTTATGTTTACAAGTAACCTAACCTTGAGAGTGTTCATCAGCGCCACCCACTCACTTGTTTGCTTAATTGCTTAGCGAGGGCCTCGATTCTGGCAGCCTTGACGCCTTAGGAAGCATAAGAGGGTTGGCACGCAGCTTCCACCCTCTCCGTTCGATGACGTTCTACGTCACACCTGCGGTAACTCAGGACGTTCTACGTCCGCCGCTTGTGAACGTGGGTGGCGCTGATGAACACTCTCAAGGTTAGGTTACTTGTAAACATAAATACCCCCGAAAGCAGAAGAATTGACAGCCGTCGCCGTAGCTCAGAGGTAGAGCACCGGACGCGTAATTCGGAGGTCGTGGGTTCGGATCCCACCGGCGGCAGGTGGTTGTTTTTTCTTCTGCTTTTCTAATCAGTTATCTTTAAACGATAACATATTCAGTAATATTCTAAATTGATCAACACCACAAAATAAATAACTTAAAAAAAAATCCCCTGTGCCCCTTGGTTTCTGTGGCTGTTGACTTCTATATATATATATATATATATATATATATATATATATATATATATATATATATATATATTGGCCTTTTTACTTTATTTATTTATGGAATTTCCCCGAGTCATAGAAAAGATGCAGTGTATCTGTGTATGCTTGCCCGATTTTTGAGTTACCCACAAATTAGTCCACAGACGAACGATGGTGACATGTCGCGCCTGTGTTACATAAACTGTGAATGACCTTGTGCTTTACTCATGAAATTTCCGCTGTCCACATAGCGGCGACGCTAACATCTGCGTTTGTTTCTACGTTGTGCTTCGATAAGAATGTCACGCCAGTGATTTAGTTCCCCGAAAGGTACCAAGAAAACATGTGCACTTCGCAGGCTGCCGGCACCGCAGACAAGCACAACAGTGCTTAAGCGGTGCGGGTAAGTACGCTGTGAAAAAAAAAATTGGCTATTGTTAAGCTGGTATGGATATATTGTAGCGCGCTGTTTTGCCCCAGCCTTATGTAATGCGGACGGCCACTTAAGTATTGAATATATGAAATGAAAGGGAATATTAATCTATGGATTGCTCACGGACGGACTACAGAAATATGTCTACTGGACCCCTATACTTCTTTCTGCAGGCTCTCCGCATACATAAATCAAAAAGAAGCGTGCGGCCATAAATATAGATCGTCTAGAAATTGTCCATAGAGCTGTGTCTCTTTGACTTTTGTAGATGTTTGTCAAAAGGCTGCCCATAAACAAAACTCTACTAAAAGTGAATGGCCATATATCTGTAGTTGTCTGTAGAGTAGTCTATAGGATTTGTGTATGGAGCGGCTATTCACTTCAAGGACAAAATCTATATGCAGTCTATGAACTTTATAAAGAAATTTTTGTAAGGGCGTTAGAAGTCGAGGCCAAATTCCATCCTATCTACGAGGTTCCACCGCAAGCCCGCCTCCGTGAGGAAGCGTTTGTGGAGATAAGCGTCTGCAGAACATTTCAACAATAACAGTCCCACCTTACTGTGGTGGAGTGAAGCATTACACGGGAAGCACTTGGCAGCTGTTGAGAGCTGGTTTTTACGGCAGCTATGGCGAATAGATGTATTAAGAGTCGCTCACGTACGAATACGGCGACGCATGTCTCTACTGAGTCAGAGCACTTGTGAGATAGCGTGAACACGCAGGAATTGGTAACCGGATGTGGGGGGAGGGGTAAAGGTGTCGAGACGTCTGGTGCCTCAAGGTGTGTTACAGAATTCGCATGAAGTTATCGGGCTCATGAGAATGTATTATAATGTAGCGTATGCGCATATGAGATGGGTTCTGAGTGCTGGACAGATGAATGAATTGTCTAATTTGGAAGGGGGACGGAGGGCCTCAAGTTGTTTTGGGGCTGTAAGGAAGTCGGTATAAAGATGAATTGAATTAAATGTGGGAACCAGCAGAGTAGAAGCTATGCAGTTGTACATCGCTTGAAGTTCGACTGCCACAGGGGTGCGCACGACTTAAGATGAAGCTGGGAGGCTGTGGAGAAAGCGGTTAACTCGCCGCTATGCTGTGTGTGATACATCGGTGTAATTTACGCATATTTCAGATAGAGCCGAGGCTTATACTGGAGGGTAAACTGTGGGTCGATTGTAAGCAACTGTCAGGGGGTAAGTTTCAGAATTTCAGTGAAATGTGTTTAATTATGTTTTATTTTGTTACTAATACTTCGTGTTACTCAAGGATCATTCCCGCCAACGCGCTGAAGCATGAAGCATGACTACTTGCTGATAGAGTTTCCTGCAGACCTCCAGCAAACCCTGATTGCCCATATTATGCGACATTGTACGCAATGCAAGCGATTAATTCAAAACGATAGAACAGTAAAGCTTTTAACTAAATCGTTTTGGAACATGCGTTCCATACTCTATCACCGAGAAGTGAGCTGTATTTTATTATTAGGGCCCGGAAATTTAGGCACGAAAGAACCCCGAAATAGGCAGGCATCCAGGCACTAAAAACTATTAAAATAGGCGTTATAAAGCAAAAAATAGGCGCTTTGAATAACACTCCTTATTCAAATGTACAAGATTTGTAGGTGAAGCACGGAGCGTACGCAGTCAACTGAAGCAATAAAGCGCATTCTCAGGTTTTCGAACTTGAAGCCCCTTCGGTTTTCGCTAAGCATAGCTTTGTACTTTAAATGGCTTCTTTTGACATCACATGAACTTAGTGGCGCGAACCTAAAATATGAAAGTTGATAGAGGATTTGGCCTTCAGGTGATGTGGCCGTATCGTCTCCGCGTAGAAAGTCTGATTTGGGAATTTGTTTCTAGGCATCTATTTTTTTCTACTAATTGTTGCATCTTCGTAGAAGCAGTAGCGCCCTTTCCTTCCAATCCCCTAAGTGCTGCGGTACTTCTGCCACTACCTTCAACGATTCATCTATTGAGAGTCCAGCCTTTTCCAACTTTCTCATTCTTTCCGTAAATGTTGAAAAGATTGCTCTAATGTATGTCAGGTCTCTTTCCAAACTCGCCTCTTGCTACACTTAGATGGTTTGGTTTGGCTTATGGGGTTTAACGTCCCAAAGCAACTGAGGCTATGAGAAACGCCGTAGTGGAGAGCTCCGGAAATTTCGACCACCTGGGGTTCTTTAACGTGCACTGACATCGCACAGTACACTGGACTGTAGAATTTCTCCCCGAAAGAAATTCAACCGCCGCGGCCGGGATCGAACCCGCGTCTTTCGGGTCAGCATCCGAGCACCATAACCACTGAGCCACCACGGCGGCTGCTACACTTAGAGATAAACACTTCGTTACACTACGTTCAAGTTACAATTCGAGAAAAACGTTCGGCGAGACCCGCGCCTTTTGTGCGGGCATCGGCGCGCACCTTTCACCATACAGAAATGTCTCAAAATTGAAAAACGGCCCCGAGGACCGAAGTGCCTGATTTAGGCATTTATAGGCAAAAAGTGCGGTTAAATAGGTAGTATTTCTTAAAAAATGACAGAAGGGCAGGCAAGTCCAAAAATTTCCCGTTTAGGCATTTATAGGCAGGTTTAGGCAAATCCTAAATTTCCGGGCCCTGCTTATTACATGTTATTGTTTGAAGTCAGAGTACCAAACGGCTGGTTCTTTCTTTTTCTTGAACGCGCAGATTAAGTGCAATGCTAATTTATTTTTCAGGGCTGTAGAAAGCGACGATGTGGAGTTGAGTTTGCTGGTGTTTAATCCACCTCTATTCGCACCGTATCGCTTCACTAGAGCTCTACAGCGTATCTATGTCCCGATCTTATATCACTTTCGTCAGTGCTATATATACCTTGGTTTTGAGATTGCTGCGGGGCTATACAAAAGACAGCGAGGTTTCCTAGAGCCATCACAAAAAGGCCCTATGCAGCGGTGACGAACTGTGACATCTCCAAAACAGGCATAGGCGAGCACCATACGCATGCAAAATGCTTGTGCATCGCATATTGTCCAGCATTCACGCTAGCCATGAACTCGAGACACTTCAGAGCAACGTTAAAACAAAGAAATTATGTCAAAGTGCAGCGGTGACGAACCGTGACATCTCCAAAACAGGCATAGGCGAGCACCATACGCATGCAAAATGTTTATGCATCGCATATTGTCCAGCATTCACGCTAGCCATGAACTCGAGACACATCAGAGCAACTTTAAAACAAAGAAATTATGTCAAAGTACAGATCAAACACTCTTTTTTCTCTTAAGGGAAGTGGAAAAGCAGAGCTATTGGAGGGAATACAATGCATCTGCGAAAACCGTCCTTCCCGCAATTGATACCAAACTGCGTGCATGGCAAAATATTGCTTCAGTCTTATGGCCAATCGCGAATAGCGCCAGGAGGCTTCGCAGTTACTCCGCTTGCGTGCAGTAGGTTCCAACACGATTTCTTCAAACCAGAGTAGCTACCACGAGCGCAAGGCTTGCGGCATTAAGATTCCTCAACTTGAGTGATGAGTGCTTAAGAGCAGCGCACGCAAGGATTGGTGTACCTCGCACTCGTAGCTTCACCTAAAGCAAGAGCAATCTGTGGGAGGCAGTATATACAAATGCGTGGAGAACTGCACGACGACTGCGCCACGATGCACGATGATTCAAAACTTATTCCCCCAGCCGCTTGCCCCCCCCCCCCCCCCCGTAAGGCCGCGCTTCACTAAGGCCTCATTAGATTTTTTTTTTGTTTTTTTGCTTATAGTAACGCGAGGCCATTGCGCGCCTTCAATCAGCGCAAAGTTCTGAGTAAAAGCCCGAGATCCCCACCCGCGCGTCCCCCGCAAAGATATACAAACACCAGGAAGTCGGTGCCCGCTTAGCAGCGTCGCTACGACACCCGACTATAGCATTGTTGACCGCAGGGGCCGCCGGGGCACGAACAACGCTTGCCAGTGGATCCGCGTACCACTTGCCCGGAAACATGGCAACCTGCTAAAAGTTCCGCAAGGAACCCTTTCGTTTGCTGGCATTCCCGCCATCACTGAAGCGCCGTGGGGCTTACGCTTCCGCTATAAGTCAGCAAATAACTCGCCCTGTCGTTTAGCTAGAAGAACATCGAGAAGCGACACGAAGCTGCGGCGGCAAGAGTGGTAAGGGTGGTGGTGTGACACATCTATTAGAACATCCTTTCTATGAGCAACACGCGGAAAGGGCGAGGAGTCCCGCGTGGAGAAGGTGTCCTAGATATTTTATTTATATGTTTCTTTGTTTTCCGTTTTGCCAAGCTCTGTGTTCAAGGTTGTGGCCAACCTACAGGGGCTGTTGCTGTTGTATACAGAAATTTCATTGGCTAGCGAAGTACAGGGCGGGCCTTGAAACATGACCGCTCTAACTTCTTTATGTGTGAAGCATATAAAAACTCAAGCAAAATCATCGGACACCAGCCCTAGTCCTACTCTTAGCCTTGTCTAGTGCAGCTAGAGACTCCGTGCTTGGAACGTACATCTACAAGTACCTAGGCTTTAACAGAAACCTTCGGTCGATAATCAAGGTCTTGTTGAGTGTTTTCTCTGTGCGAGATCAATTCCTATTAGTTGCAGTTTGCTCTATGTGTCTGTGTGACTTTGCTTCTGTAACATTAAGTTTTGCCCTTCCACATTCATGTCGATTTCTGTACATATATTTCCTCCTCTCGTCTTTATAATCTCCATCATTGGCCGTCACCTGCTTCCTCACCGCCGAGGAACCACGTTTGGAGAGGCCTATGCCTCTCCGAAGAAAGGAAGGAACCATCTTGAATTTATTCCCCCCAAAAAAGAAATAATAATTTGTGCATCGAAAGTGTTACGCTAGGCCGTAAAAAAAACACTCCACCGAGCTAAATAAAAGACGAAATTTGCAACGTCAATTCCTTTGCCGACTGCGGCTTCGGCACGTGAAAGGCTACATCTTAAATGTTCTTCAATAAAAAGGCATTCTAGCGCAGCTGCAGAAGGAGCTTTATGCAGTCAGCGGTCGAACTCGAGGGTTGGTGGCAGGCACCCGAGGACACGCAATAACGAATGCGAAGCGGACCACTTTAGCTATCGACAGCACCATCCTCGTCCTAGTGTTTTCCGGCGTGCGCGGCAGTCAGTTCAAGGCTGCACTTCACACAATGTGGGGCAAGCACCATCCCGCAAGAGTCACGTCTTAAAAGCGCTAAATGCAGCTACAATACGCGTTGACACAGACAGCGCACGCTTGAGCTTCGCTTGTGAGGCTTCGATGGCGAATCCCACCTAGCCCCGCATTCCTTGCCCCCGTTTGGCATCAGGAAACCATTTTTCTCAATAGTTTTTCTCTGTGTTCAATTAGAGACTTGAAAAAGTCATTGTTCTGTATTAAATGGGTATGCTCAGCATACTGCGCAACATGGCTCAGCGCAGCGTGCAGAGTTTTCCAACAACCACAGAGTTCCATCCACCTTGATGCCGTAACAGATATTTGTCATATTTTATTGTCATTCTCAACACATTTCATACAAACAATGTTTTTTGCTTTTGGTTTGCAAGTCATCTTAAACAAGAATTACCGCTGGCATATTTGCGAAAAGAAGACACACTTGAAGCTCCGCATTAAATTTTTGTGGCATACTGAATCAGTATTTCGTTTGAGCGGATTTTGACGTGCGTCTATACCTCCTAATACCTGTAGCTGTAACTGAAAGATAAACAATGGCGTTTAAGTGCATAGTTCGACGATTTACCAGGGCTATAAAAATTTTTCTGTGCATAATGTTTATGTGCTCGAAGAAATAGTGCACTAAAGCTGTTCGGGCTACTTCGCCTTTGGGGCAAGCGTGTCTTTCTACGAATTCAGTTTTACAGACACTCTTTGGATATACATGCCTTTGAGAATTATTTACTTGCGTCAGAATTTTCACTGCTTCTTGCAGGGAAGAAATCGATAATGATAGGTAAATCTGTTGTATTATTTAAAATGTTATAACACGCGGTCATTTAAGTTTTCGCCGGTACGTATTTTCAAATACCGCCAGATATACGTCGGTGTGGCCTGCAAGTGGATCGTAGAGCAAGACGGGAATTATGTTCCTAAGTTATCTTACTTTATAGGAAGCCTTCATAGCAGTGGTCACCTTCAGAGCCATCGTCTACTTTTTATTTTTTCGAAGACCTTTGTGGAATAATACAATCCTTTCGATGTCCGGTAGTAATCATGGGGGATTTCAGCATTAATCGACTTCCCTCTGATTTCTGTTCTGGTGATTTCCCAGAATTTATATACTCGACCTGTTAATTAATTTCAGTGATATGCGCACTCGTATAACCGCAGACGGCCAAACCTTATTTGATTCTTGCCCGACAAGTTCTCATGACGATAATGCGCGGTCCGGAGTTCAACAGACATCAGTGATCACATGCGAATATTTTTCTTCATACCCTTTGCCCTGGAAAAGCTGGTTCTTCAGCCGACACTATCGCGAAGATCTGTCAATGCAGCAGGCATAACACGTTTCCGTGACCTTTTGTGTAATGTCACTTGGGAAGATGTTCTATCTGCTGACAATAGGAACGATGCATATATCTTTCTGAAATTGAATTACTGATGACGTATTCTATAGGGTAAATGCCGGAATGAACTTTCAGTATGTTGATTATGGCTTCAAACTACAACAAACTTTTATAATGCAAAAAATTGCAGAAAAGCGAAGTGCCTAGTTGAAGAAAGGCCGCACAGAGTATTATACGTAGAAGTTTACTCCAGTGTATAACTGCCTACAAAAGACATTAACCGTGTTCAAGTCATTTTTCCTCAGAAAAGTGGAACTATACCACATGAGTAAGTCGTAAATAGTATGATTGTAAAGGCGAATCATTGGCAAAGCTGTTTAACTATTACTCTATTGGGTGTGGAGCATCCCTGGAAAACTCGACTTGATCATTTATAACTCTAGTGTAAGAAAGAGAGTTGGGGTTTGATGCCTCAGCGGCTATAGTGAGAGAGGTGCTGTTTTGTTGTCTCCAACTCGACCAGGTGAAATTGAAGTAGTGAAAAAAAAAATAAATTACCACTGCATGTGTGTATGATGACACTGCTGTCTGTACAGTAAAAGCAGTATCAGACATTGTTTCCGTGCCCCTCTAGAACATCTGCATCAGTGTAATGCGGAGTGGTATATTCCCCAGGCAAGATTAATATTGCTTCCGCCTATGCAATAGATAAGGGCAGATCAAAGAGTGCTCTCGCAAACAACAGACCTATCTCTGTATTACCCGTGTTTTCCAAGATTCCTCAGTGCACAATGAATAACGGATTTCATAGCTCCATATCACAGAAACTCATAGTAGCGAAACAGCAGTATCGTTAACAGAAAGCAAAATATGTGGAAACTGCGTTACTGCATATTAAAAAAGAAATCGTAACTAATATAGAAAATCACGATGTGGCAGGCATACTCTTTGATTTTAGAAGATAATTTTCTTTGATTATACATGACATATTATACAATGAATTTCATGACTAAAGCATTAAGCGAAGCATTCATAACCTAGATGCGCGAATCCGTCGCCTTTTTATAAACACTGAAAACTTTATATAAACTTCTGAGCTAATATATTATGCTCTGCCACAAGGATAAATCTTAGGTCCTCCGACGTTGTATGTATACCCCGAACTCGTCATATTATTTATACGCTGATGACGCCACTGTTTTTTTCATGGTTCATACATAACGAGCATATTAGCCGATGCAGATACGTGGTTTGGAACACTGTACAAATGGTTATCCCACAAAGCCGTTAACTCAGATAAAACAAACCATGTAAATTTCGAGCCAAAAGCAAGACAGTAAACTCTAGTCTGTAGTTGAAATTTTAGGAAAAAAACTATAGCACAAGTGTATAAGCAAAAAATTTCTTGGCGGGGTTTTCCATGAAAATCTTAATTCGACAAAACACAATGTCCGCATTTTCACCTGCATATCGAAAACTCTGGGTGCACTAAACAAATTCAGACATATTGTCCACGTGGTTCAAGCGGCAGTTGCACTGCGCAGTGATTTACTCATCGCTACAATACTGCATATTAGCATGGGGCACAACTTAGAAAGGTAATAGTGAACGCTTTCTTTCATACCATGCCAAAAAAATCAATTCGGTTCAGTCAAAAGTTATCTGTGCGCGAATGTCCACAAGGGTTCCTCTATGGCCACAAACTGCTCATCTTTAGAAACTTATTTCGCCTGCACTTAGTGCTACGAATAAATGGAGAAATGAATTGCTATCAACCGGGATTTGTCGGTAAATACAAACCTTCCGATTTCCGGTGTGGGGAAAGTAACTTACACCGCGAAGCGGCTCAGAACATCTTACGGAATGAAGACAATTAACTACCAAGTTCCCGCAGTATTAAACTTGTTTCCGGAATAACTTTGAATGGCTTGCAATGCGAAGTCAATGAACAGATATAATAAACTGGAATTGCTGCTTACAACAACATATCAAATTTGCCGTGAGGTATGCTGTGTTGCCTTTTATTTCGAATCATTTGAAACAATCCAGAGAATGATCCAGCTGCAACAGGCCGGCTGTCTATCTTGGACTGAGCACTTCTGCTCTTTGCCTTTGAGATTCTATGCAGGGTGCTTCACCTAACAGTTTACACGTCCTTTTTAAAATGGAAGTTTTGAGTTAGAAGAGCGCATTTTTCTTCATAGCGGAGTATTACATCAAGATACAGCTTAGACGTGCTAGCTAGCAGGCTGATTAAATATTTTTTATTAGCTAACTTTGGACTATTAGTGTTAGTCTCTTTAATTATTGAGAGGCATTACGCCCACCGTAAGTAATACCCATATCATTTATTAGAATTTCGTAAACGCGGTTGCCCTCGGCGCTGTGGCCCTACAAATTTGACCACTTCAGACAAAATGCATACTTTCGAGAAGCTTGCAGGCAAAGCAACGTCTCCAATGCACGTTACTCATCGAAATAGCCGAAATTTGATGGGCCATTATGCAGAAGGTAAGAGCGTTTCCAAAAATTTTAAAAACTGATATTGATATTACTGACGGTGGGCTACATGCCTCTTCATAATTAAGGGGCCTGGCGGTAGTAGTTAAAAAGTTACCGATTCATTATTAGTTAACCATCCCGCTAGTTAGCACGTCTTAGCTGTGTTCTGTGGGGACGCACTCGTTCGTCCCGTGTGGTTCGCTTTCTCGCAATGCACTCCAACTGTAGTTAGCTCCCCGGAAACGCACTCTTCTCAGATTGGTTACTTTAACTAACAGAGGAGGGCGCTCGCGTCGCAGCGACAACAGCGCCACGGATGGCGTTTTGCTGCGCGCTCGCGGGGAGCGACGGGCTCTCTGCTCCTTGGGACCGGGAAGCACGCGGACGTTTCGCGGGCCGCTCCGCTCTTCGCCGCGGGTGCGTCGTGGTGGGAGCACGCTCCCGCCACCCCGTCCCGTCCGGCCTCGGAGCTATTCCCCTGCCCTACCGTGGGAGAACCTTCGCTCGTAACCGTGCTGGTGAGTCGGACGTCCTCGATTCCTCAGTGTATTTTGTTGCTAGCTGGCCTTATTGTTGTTATAGCAATAAATACCTTGTTTGTGTCAGCCAGTGTGTCGTTCCTTTGTTCCCACAGAGCAAGGCCCGCCGTGGTCGCCGTGCGATCGGTAGCGCTCGCGACCACAGGGTGGGGTCCGCGCGGCTTCGAACTGTTTCAGCCGCGGTTAAATGGGGAATACGTATTTATCTCCCCTTTTAAATCCCCACAGTTCTCATGTTCTACACCGCTCACGATGCTATGCCGAGAAAAGCAGTCTTCCAACTCAGAAAGGCTATTTTTAAAAAATTTGTAAGATCTTTGGTGAAACACCCTGTATATGATGTGTAATGGATTGGTCGGATTGGCTCTCAGTGTGCATTGCTGGTTCAGCCTATCTGCGTTGCAAACATGATTCCCTCCTTATGGTTTGTTGTCTATCACGTGAACGACAGTTAGAATGTCTAATGGTGCATTGTATAAAGCGGATGCCTTGTCAACTGTAGGTTAAACATCTTTTCCCTCGGCGAACATGGCAGTACCTTGTAAGCTATCTATGACTCTTGCTCTTTAAGAACTGGTTCTATCAAAATAAACAAATAAGCAAACGAACTTAAGAGCCAAAAATTAAGAGGAAAATAAAATAGAGCAAAAATTAACCAGTAGTTTTTGTATATTTTCGGTTTTAAGGCTCAAGACTAATCTATGGGAGTGATGTGCACCGTCGAACACAAGAGCCGGTTTTTAACATTCCATATCCTTGTTCTGGTTGGAACTATCGAGCATGAAAAATGTGTTTTTCAAGGGGCACATCACGATGGCTTTCTTGCGTTGTACATTTATCCAAAAGCTTCGCCGCGTGTCGTATTGTTGAGGTATTCATGTAAATTCTTCTAAATCTTCGAACACGCAACATGAATCTGTGTTCTCCACTTTAAAAGTAAGAGCGACGCATTTTATAAAAGTAAGACACGGGAACGCCAAGTAAAAGAACTTTCACAAGTTCATTTTTGAAGTTCGACATTTGGGACCATAACCATGACTCAGACAATTCAAAACAGGTGTCGTCTTGGAGGGTGAACGCCATCAATTACGCAATATATCTTACATTGCAAAACTAAACATATTAAGTTGATTTGTTAATTTATGTACCTATTCGTACATAATTACTTATTACTCCTACATATTTTCTCCTTCCTGTACAATCCACCAGCACAGACCAAACCAACAAATTCACCATGGTTTATAAAATAAAGTGCCCTAAAGATAAATAGAGACACCCGGAATAATAATTCAAATGACTTTGTTAGAGGAATGTATTGTGCAGGAACGACATTGTGTACGGTGCCGGTGCCAAAGACTAGCACAGCAATACACGAGCGTTGATTAATGCTGTGCGTTGTAATGGAAGTGGGAGAACAAACCATTCCTATCGTTGTTATTATTCTTTACTGCTCTTTCGAGCGAGTGTTTCATGTCATGTGTGTACTGGACGGATGCCCTTCGGAATGGGCGCAAGCACACCGCAGTCATTCTTTAATTCAAATTGGTGAGTTTTTTTGTCCGTGCATGTGTGTGATAACCAGTAAAATACGCCCCTCGCAACATAGCTGGTACAAAGGGCCACAAAATTCTGAACAATAACCACTATTTGCAAGCGCTGATGCGGGCTAGTTATGAAAAGTGGAATATTGAAAACGAAAGTCAGGAATCAGTGCATTTGGAAAAGCAAAAAGTGTTCCAAAGTGATTTACCTCCTGAGGGCTACTACCTTCTCTTAACCTTTACATATATGTGTTCAGCGATCGGTGCTTCAAACGAACTCTTATGTATGCCGCCGCGGTGGCTCAGCGGTTATGGTGCTCGGCTGCTGACCCGAAAGACGCGGGTTCGAACCCGGTCGCGGCGGCTGGAATTTCTTTGGAGGAGAAATTCTAGAGGCCCGTGTACTGTGCGATGTCAGTGCACGTTAAAGAACCCCAGGTGGTCGAAATTTCCGGAGCCCTCCACTACGGCGTCGTTCATAGCCTTAGTCGCTCTGGGACGTTAAACCCCAATAAACCAAACCGAACTCTTATGTGCGTTTCGATGGAGGCGAAACACAAAAGGCGCCTGTGTGCTGTCCTATATCACCGCAATTTAAAGATCACCAGGTGGTTGAAATTATTCCGGAGCCCTCGTACAACGGTTAATCTTTATTCCTTTCTTTCTGTCTTGTTTTCATTCTTGGCTCCTTTCTTTTCATCTTTCTATTTTCCTTTCTTTCATCCTATCTTCCATTCTTTCATTCGCTCTTTTTCCTTCCTTCTTTCTTTCTTTATTTCCTTCTTTCTCTTTTTATCATCCTCTTTCTTCCTTTCTATTTTTCTCCCTTTGTTTCTTTCTTTCATTATTTCTTTCTTTCGCCCTCCCTTTATTTCGTCGTCTTCTGACGTTCCCACATTCCTCCATTCCCTTGCGGAGCGGTTGAAGTCTCCACCAAGAAATGACACATTTACTGCGCCTTGAAAATTGGCTTTAGATTTTTTTATGCAAGGAAGTGGCACGCTAACTAATATCTCGATGGACACTAGAACCGCGCCGTTAGGTTAAGGATAAAGGAGGTAATGAGCCCGAAATGCGTTCAAATACGGGCTATATCAGCCCTGCCAACGCGTGTCCATGTCTTCTGCAGCCCGGAGGGCTTCAAAGCGTAGAAACTAGGTATCTCAGGATTAATGCCATAGCTGACATGATGAGTCTCGTTTAGAATATCTAGTTTCGTATTCAAGACGCTGAAGGCCTTACGGACAGCTAGAAAAGGGGGCGCACGGCGGCTATGTGATCGTGAGTACCCGTTGTGTTTGGCGCTGTACATCCGTACAAGCACAGGGGCCACAGTTCTTCACATGACAGAACTGACTTGTGGTGAATTCGAGAAAGCCGTGTTCCCTGTGTACATACTGCTTTCTGGTCAACGCAAATTATTTGCGTTTACTTTCTCAATCACTTCTCCTTGCGAAACCAGTGAGACCCATATATTTTCAAGCACACTACGCACACTGCGAAAGGGTTTTAAAAATGAGAGCATGCTGCAAAAACGGAAAATACACTGCACGTCGAACCTGGACACCAGAGCGCACTCGCAGTGTGGCCTGTGCAGTAAGAAGATTGACAAACAGGAAAACTTCAGTTTCCCGCATCGAAACTACACTGTACTTTAGAGCACCGTTCCAAATTGACATACCCAGCGCGAAGTAGCTAATGTTGTTCACTGGAGGTTCGGTTTATCCAGCGGTTGTGATCTTTTGCTACCCGGAGACAAATATCGATTACAAATGCTTCAAGGGAGCTTAAGATGGGGAGTTCTTATTTTCTTGTAAACATCATTTTGTTATAAGTCATTTTTGTATAGAGAGATTCGACCGTGCCCGTGTAGCCCATTGGTGAAGCTATTGCTGAAAACAAAATATATTAAGCTTAAGCTCACTTAACATTACGCAATCGAACATATCTGGACATTCCGCGCCACTTTTTTGAGCGGTGCCACCGTGACAATTTCATTGACACTAAAACCTCTTCCGTGACCTCACCAGTGTTGTCGCGAATAAATTATTTTCCATTATCGTCATCAGCGGCAAAATTACCATGAGCGTGGGCAATTTTTATATGTTGTCGAAGAGTATCTTGGGCCGCCTCAATAGGTGCAGACTGAGACGTGACTGTGCCATGAGCTCGCCAACAAAAGCCGCACAAGACACAGCGCAGCCCAGAAGGTACACCGCAATGTACAAGTGCAGCGGTTCCGTTTCTTCCCTGTCCAGGCTGCCTGTTGTTGTCGCCGGCCGTCTCCGGCGGGGTACAGCGAGTCCAGCTTCCATGACGGCCATGACGAGACGACGGTGGTGGTACCTGCAGGTGCATGTGTCCCTTCCTTAATGTTTTTAATAAACCAACAACAGAAGGCAACAGTATTAATGGCCACGCGCAACAACCCACTATGAATGTACAGTAACTAATTGGATGCTGCGCAGCGCAATAAAGAAGTGTGAAATTCCGAGAAATCGAACAACAGTTTCCGCAACTCCAAGCTTCAGTTCCTGACTGGAAACAATGGTTCTCAGATGCTCGAGAACCAAGATGGTATGTTGGGATCAGCAAAAGGATGTTGCCAAGAACGCCAGAATGTACTCGAACAGAGCGGCTGTGCAAGCTGTTCATCGTAGCCCAACAATGGAGAAACCTGACGTCGCACCATTTTAATCACCTGACATAACGTCGTCACGTTACATTACAACGCTAGCAGCACCAACCTGGTCCGCATCGGTTACATGACCGCTTTCTGACGTTACCACGAGCATGCAACCTATCTTCAGTGCCTGTATACAGCTTCGTATAGAGAGCGATATCGAGGGAACCTAAGCAGTTCCAGCGCCTGGTCCGGTGATAGCTTCCGTGATGATGTGGTGATGCCGTGCCACCGCCAAGCTTAAACGCAGGCGTGTTGTTTAAACTGATGGACTAGCGTGTGCTGTAATCTTTCTGTGCCTCTGTGAACTCTCCTTAGGCTGCAGGACACTCGCTTCTCCGCCGGTTCAAGCTGCGGCGTGGGGGGCTGGGCAGGCATGTATCCTAGGGTGCCTCAATCCAGCATACCTGAATATCTGGTAGGGTCACTAGATAAGTTAAGGAAAATCCGGTGACTATAATATATTCAGGACGCTATAGCGTGACTGGGTGCATTGCCAATACAAATTTTGCAATCAAGACAGATGGCTCTATATATATTTTTAAAGTGGATTTTGCAACCATGCTTCCCTTTTGTTTCTAAATCTACTGCTCTGTTCTACTGCCCAAGTTGAAAAGAATTAAAAGTAGGTCAGGCTGTCCTGCATAAACTACCTTTTTCTGCGCATGTACGGGAAAGGTGTTAGAATGTCTATCGTCATCAAATAGAAATTGTTGGTGCGCTAATGTGAGCCTTTGTCAGTACATAATGGGAATGCAATTGCTTTAATCTCTGTAGTATAACACTTCTAGCTGCTATTGAACGACAGGCGTATCAAACCCTTTCACAGAAAAACAACTTTAGCAAAAGTATGCAAATCGTAGTGTTTTCTGCTTCTCTGATGCCTGTATGAATTTATTTGTACAATTAGGGCACATTTTTCTTCGCTATATTTACTAAAGTCAGTCAGCCCTGACCGACAGCACGCCGAGATTCGAAACATGCACCTCTTCAATGCAAAGGTATGTTAGTGCGGAGATTGTACAAGAAGAACTTTTACATATTGGATGGCTCTGATAGTGGGCTGCTCTATTTTTGCATTGGCTCTTGCTTACAGCTAGAACTGCGACCCCGACAGTGAAAGAGCAAAAAATTGGAGGATGCTTAAGCTTTGTCTTCAAGAGTGGAGCGCGACAGCGTGCTGCTGCGCTGCAGGGAGTCCACGGAACGCCATGGTCTGTTGGGCGCGAGGCTGTGCTCGCTGGACAAATCGCTCTGAGTCTCTATATAGGAGGTCTCTCAAAGCCAACAGGCAGCAAGCAGCAAGCAGTAAAACGATGTGCAGCACTCTTTTGAAACACAACGCTCGCAGACAACGGACGAGAAAGAAGCCACACAGAACACACACAGTGTGCTGCGATGGCAGGTGCGCTCATCTGTAGGCCTTATACGGCCCAGCTTGCTATTACCGATCGACCAATTATTAATTCAACTTCCACCTGCCACGATGGGCAGTCTACTGACAATCGGTCGGCAAGTTTTGATGACGACGCAATATCACCTATCCCAGGTGAGCCGCTTCCCTCCTGCGTTGGTTGCCCTCTCGGGACCACCCGCCGGAGCCATGCCCGCGATTTTAAAGCGAAAAGCTGTAATCCTCCTATGCTCAGCCTGAAGGCCATCTGGCTCTTACATTTGACCACGAACGGCAGGCACATCGCATGTGCAAAATCGCGCGCGGCAGGTGCCGCGATTTCCATCTTGGCTACGCCATTGGCAGTCACATCCGCCGCTTCGCTGGCTGCTGCTCAGCCGCTCCTGCTCGCCATTTGCGGCATGGGATGTGTCACGTGATTGGCTCTTGCGCTTGGCAGTCACGTGCGACGCTGCGCCGACCGCTGCTCTGGACCGCTGCTCCCTCTTTCACTTGTCACACGTGACTGATCACGTGATTTGCTCTCGCTGAATCGATTGGCTGTCGCTGAAGTCTAGACGCAATGAAGATGAACCAAAGCTAAACCGGGTCTAACCATGCTTAACAGAGCTTTCACTATGTATATTCCGGTTCAGCTGAGTTGAGCCACAGCCACCTTTTTCACTGATTTTCACGCGTTGAAACTGATTCCCTGCTTGTGTTTCGGGACCTCGTTCGCTCTACAGTGCTCAGGTGGCAAAGTCTGTTTTGTGTAGACGCTTAGCTCTCTGGTAGGCATGTACTCTTCCACGGCTAGCACTTCGTTTCAGTTCACACTTAGAGGAATATATTTGACACTGTTCTCTTTGAGTCAGTTATGCCGTTCCGAGGTACGCTATGCAAACTGGCCACTCGAGAGTAATCAATGCGCTTCAGATATTTGCGTCGAATGTACACCTTAAACTACGGATGTATTAAATGTAATGCCCAACTTCTTGGTTCGGTCAATGGATTTTTCTTTTATCCGTAGAATACGTCGTTATAGAAGGGCTATAGCTAATTAGCATATATATGTACATGTCCAGGCGCCGCACAGTAGGACCGAAGTGACTGTTAGCATGACGCTTATCTTCTTTAAAACGACTTACTGCATGGGTCTAGAGAGCGGCAACAGTGGTATCAATTCTAAATAGAGGCTGTTATTATGGGCTAATCTGCTTACCGGAGCGGGTTGAGAGCGTGCACTGCAGGCACTTGCATCATCGTCAAGGAAACCTCACCCAGTACGAGGCCCCACTGCGAAGCGACGGCTACTTCTTCGTCAGGGCAGATTGAGAGGGTCATATGCGTTCTATCCCTAGTTCGCTGCTAGCACTCGGAGATCTCGGTCTTGATAAGGCATCTGTTGCCACATAGTTCCTTCCACCTCAAAAACATAACGAGATCTCGAACATAAAGTGAGCTGTGCCAGTTCACAGCGAACATCTGCCAGTGCTTGCTGAGGCATGGACATACGCGACCACTGTTAATGTCCAAGTTCATCTGCGTGAAAGAGTTGATACCTTTCACTGTTGTAGTGGTGCTGCGAATGGCGGTGATAGTGGGCTGAACGTAATTTCCTAAGGCCATCATGCCAAGCATCCACGCAGCTATGGCCAAACCACGAAAACTTGGGGCATTTGCCAGTGACGAGGGCAGGCCTTTCGCAAGAAAAGTGGAGACGAAAAAAAGGAAAAGGTGTGAGCAGTTTGGGCGCTGCACGTGCCTGAACAAAAAACGCCAGCGGACGTACAAACATAGCGCAAGCATGAATCCCAAAGCAATTATGGTAACAGTGAACCAAATGAGCGAAGTACACGAGCCGACGAAGGTTAAATGTGCTGCGCTTAGTAGAAAAGTGCAAAAGCAGAACGGTGCGGGAGAATACTGCGCATGTGGGAAAATGTCTCCCATCAACAGGGCATTGGTCCCAACTGGAACAAGCATTAGGTCGACGCGCTTGCTGCCTACGTGGTGCCAGCTACCAACTTCAATCGCATCAATTGTGTTGTTCAGTGCCCTATAAGAGTCCATCAAGGCCATACCTTCCGGCTTTGTCTTATCCACTCTCTCTCCACTGTCTGTAGACACAATAGCAGTGTACTTTTGGCCGCTGGGGAATTTTCCTTCTGATTTCTCGCTGAGGAATAGTCGTGAGGCTTGAACCGTTCGGCGAGTCGCACATTGCCTGAAGCGGTCCTCAGGGGCATTGATGTCATTTCTGGTCACACTGACCACTTGGCAGAGGTGCTTTGGAAACTCAAGCAGGCCGACTTCGTGCGACTCCGCTGAAACGAACAAAAGGTTGCGCGCCTTTCTTGTTATTAAGTTTTGAAACTTAGATCTGGTCTCCTTGGCTACGTGATGCCAGGAGGAGTGTATATACACTGTTCTTGACTGATGTCTAAATGTCATCTCATTTTCGAATGACACCCTGCAGTGCACAGCATTTCGCGGCAGGAAGCCGTTAAACTGGCATTGCATTTGATCATGTGAGACACAAATTTGACCGCTATCGGAAACTCTTTGACGCTTTTGTACAGGAACCCCGCATGAAGAGGACTGTACACCAGCACTGGTCGATCAGCGGATGCTATAGAGGCTGACATAATGCTCAGCATGGGGCCCTGCGTATCAGCTGCCACTACTAGAAGGAAGCAAGAAATAGCATACATTTCAACCAACATAACAGAAAAAAACGTGTTCATTTTTCGTGTAAATTCTCCACGCACCTTGTGATGAGCGTACTGTGTGCTTCATGCCTACTCGGCAAACACTTGCAGACTGGTCACAAGCTTGAACCTAGGATTTTCGTGTGTTCAGCTTACCGTCGTTTTCCAATGGGGGCGTTGCATCGAAACGCTCTTGGCAGATTGGGAACTCATTGCATTACATTTTCCCTAGCTGCAACTTCCGTAATGGTGGCTGATGGCATTTCGTTCCAATGGTATTTTTCAAGACAGATTATGAATAATGTATCTCAGTTCTAAGCATGTACTCTCCCATCCTCCTATAGAGAAGGAAACAACTTGATGGTGTCGTGCCAAATGCTGCTTCTCCTCGGTGTATCCGGGTGCAATTGATTTTTGCTTGTTCCTCTTTCTCTCAAGAATACTGTCTCGCTATCGAGGACTCACAGGAGAGGTACGATAGCATGCGGGACGTATGGATTTCTCGTACAATTTTTGATAGTTTTGTAACCGTGATCGAATGAATCGTCCAGCGCTGGCAGCATCTTTCTCGCAAATGTGTTGCGTCCTTACAGAATAATCGAAACATCGGGCAACATAAAAATGAATATCTAGTGTTAAGCAATTTCCCCCTTTTTAGTTTTACTGTCTCCCTCAATTACTTTGAAAACTTCACTCTTGCGGACCGTGAAAAGTTCGGATTTGATGAAAAATTTCTGCTGCCGTAATTTCGTGCCCTAAGTATTGCCTATCGTCTTGTGGAGCAGCCAACTCACGGGCGAGTGTTGAAGAGACTGACGACAAAAAAGATCAGTGTAGAGCGAGTTGAAAAACAATACTTCACGCCAGACGCCTGTGTCGCAGTCATGCCCCGAGTAGAGCGGACGCGGAGCGTCCGCTAACACCGACGGGTAACGAATCCTCTGATTTCGCTTCGGCGAACTCGCAGTAGGAGGCCCTCAGCAAAAAGCCGAACGTTGGTGTGGCAGCGCTATCTAGAGAATATCGTGAAAGAGTGCAGCCTGCGCTGCGGGCAACTCTGGCATGTCTCCTTACAAACCAAGCAAAATTGATTAGCCGCAGGCTTTCTTGGACAGTACTAAAATTTTGTCACAGCTCACAGTAAGCACCTGTAATGACTCAATAAAGGGTTGTTTTTAAATATTCACAAAGTTTTGTGCGATTTGGGCAGGTGCATGTTCAGCGATGCGGGCATTATGTATCTGGGATCTATCAGTTGCTAAATGATTTTTTCATTAAAATCGCCTAATGAATTTTCTTATTCTTTATGTCACGGTACAAAGTTACGTTATGAACCTGAAGGCCATCTACAAGAAAATATAGCTCTAACTAACTTTTCTCAAACGGCCAATGTGTCTCGAAATGTCGATCGTCAAAATACGCATTCTAGAGCTCGTTGGATTAGCTCTCTGGCATTGCCCATTCATAACATGGCGTCGCTCGCATTTCATGGTCTAGAGCAATTTACCTCTAATTTGGCGGAAATAACATGCGCTGTGAGATCACTTTATGAATATGCAATGGAGAAAATCCGACTCAACGAGCTTTGAAATGGGTAATTTTGAGGTTCGTAATTTACGCTACAGCGTTAAGGATACCGTGCAGAAGAGAACGCGTCGTAGTTGGCTTCTTCGTTTGAGTGTGCGGAAAATTGAGTATGGTCGAGAGTGTCGCGGCGTAGTACTCGACCCTTTAGAACGAAAATTGATTAAAAGCTAGAAAACTGATGAGTAGAAACTCGCAACGTGACTCAAACATCGTCGGACATGCAACCATGAATTGCAAAATGTGCAAAATGCAAAACATAAATGATTTGCGTGAAAAGAGAGCTGTGGTAATTAGCCCGGAATCAAACCCCTCAACATCAGAGTTAAGTTCCTATGACAACACCCCTGAGCAACGCAGGAGCGTTCGCACCGCTTGATTAAAGCGGGGCTTCCTATGTATGTGGAATGACCTCGTACGCATAATGTAAACAGTGTCCGTGTCTGACAGGGCACTTTCACGCTGTCGCGTCATACCCTTGAATGGCAGGTCATGTGTTCCCCATATTTTTTCTAACCGCTCAGAAGGTTAGGAAAATAAAAAAAAACTATAACCCCCTACTATATTTACGGCCATCACTTTAGCAATTTAAGGTTGACCCTTAATATATAACATAAAATAGTTGATGAGTAATGCAGTTATATAGTTACTGAGCTCTCTCATGTGCATAATACACCCATTGATGTAAGATTCACTTGCACAAAACGCATCGACGTATGTCTCGCAGTTGTTAAAAGAAAGGTCTGTAAGTGCTGAAAAAATTCTGCAGCGACACTCATATTCAACATTCTCGGACAAAAATTTAGAAAATTGGAAAATGGTAATATGCTCTTATGGAAATATTAAAGGTAAATGGTCTATTCTTCACGTATGTAGCAAAACATTTGTCTAGATGGGTTTCGATCGATGGCATCATAAAGTTAACACTGCCGTAGAAAAGCAGTAGAGAACACTTCCGACGACAGCTACAGCGTTAATAGGAAAAAAATTCAAGACTGCCGTCGGGCGTTCAGCAATTATATTGATTTTTAAAGTGAAATCTTATATTATATGAATAAATGGCGTTCGTCAATGTTTGTCCCCTCGAAAATGCATTTCTACAGAGTTTTTGGATGTGTAAGACTGCTTCTGTGCAGCAATGCCAAAGCGTCGATGGTTCACTGTTCATTCCACGGAGGAGGACGAGGATTAAGAGAGATAGGTAGGCAGTGGCAGTCCCAGAGATTGGTTCTAGGGGGGAAGGGGGGGGGGGCGGGGGGGGGGGGGGCGGACGGACGCCCGTATACCGACAAATAATAGAAACTAGAAAGAACTATTTTTTCATTAAATTTTATTTGTACAACATTTTTGTGTGGTTTGCTGTTGAGAAATAAATGGCGAGCGATATACATGCTATACTACAACTCATGCTTTGAATTTTAGCAGTTACGGGAGCGATATTAATATATAACTCATATATATTTATCTCAGAATATTATAACTTGAATGATAGTGCCAGTCATGAAGCGCAAAAGTAACTGTAAGGGAAAAGCAAGTGACATACCCATGTTTTCTTACTATAGCACTTGCTTGGAATAATTTAATATATACACATTTCACAAAAAGCTCATTTCATAACAGAAACTCAGTCCTGCGGTTTCCTTTTTAGCAAAGCGGTTTATGACACGAGATGTGTCAACACGAACATCCCTGTGGACGTTCAGCAAAGCAAGCCCGGTCAGACGCTCCTCGGTCATATTTGCCCGAAGCCACGTCTTCAGACGACGGAGTGTTGAAAATGTGCGCTCCACTGAAGCGACGCTGACTGGTAGCGAAGCCAGAACCAGCAGCAGAGTTTGTAAATTCGAGTGCACTTCATCGCAAGCATCAAGGGCCTCAAGGGCGGTAGATGGCAGTGGGGTGCCACTTGTCTGCCGGGCCCTATTTGGCTTCCAGAGGAGTAGCTCAGACGCAAGCGTTCTTGCTGCCACAGCTTCGTTATTGGGTTGTAGAATGCGATGATACCGGTCTGCAAGCCTTTTGACTCTTGCGTCGTTGCTTTCGAAGCCTTCTGCCACGAGAAGACGGGGCAAGCAAATGTTCAGGTCGTACACAGAAAGGGTTTCCTCGGGGAAACGCAATGACAGGTCTTCAATGATTGATTTAAGGATCGGAATGAAGTCTCTTTGGCGGTAGAAGGTTTCAGGACCTTCCACCCCTGGGTTCTGATTGCGCATCCGAGGAGCGGATAGTTCAACGCCAATTTTGTCTGCAAGAGCTCGCACTTCCCCAAAAATGCGGCTGAACTCGACTTCAGATTCCTGTCTTATCGCTTTCAGCTGCGCAAGAGTGCCGTGTAAGAGGTCGACTGCAGTGTTTACATCTAGGGTCTCTTTCTGAAAAAGCCTGCTCAGAGGTTGTGTGAGGGAAAAGACGTGGCCCATAGTAAACCAAACAACCAGGAAGTTACTATTTCGAAGTGCTGATACATGGGTGCTTGCCTTAGCCGCAGACGACGCCTGGCTTTTCCAGTTGGCCACGATGCCCAGCGCCGCAATAATATCTTCCAAGGAAGACATGAATTCCAGCACTGCGCTGTGACGCTCAACCCAACGCGCTTCGCAAAGGCCTTGAAGTTTGCCTTTGAGCACGCTTCGAAGGACGGCATTTCGTTTTGATGACGAGGTGAAGAATGACGCGGTTGATGCTGTGATTGCCATAAAAGTTCGCACGCTCTGAACAGAATATGATTTCGAAAGAGAAAGGTTCAATGCATGATTGAAACAAAGACAGCGCACAGCATTTACGGCTTCTAGTTTAATCTCTTGGATTGCTCCGCAAGTTTGTGATATCATAAGGCTGCATCCATCGGTTCCGATGCCAACGCACTTAGCTGGAAGCAAACCCATCGAGTTTATCTCTCTCTTTAGGATATTTCCTAGAACCTCTCCCGTCAACGACGGCTCATAAACAGTGCCTTCATTTTCGCTTTGTGACTCCACCTCGGGAAGTGAGGCGTGACAATCCAAACATTTTGCGAAGTCTTCTCTCATTACGTGAGTTCCATCTTGCGACCTCTGCACGTAGCGAAAAGCCAGACTTATCTGAGAGAGATAGGAGGTGTCAGTCGTCTCGTCGAAAATAATACTGGAGTATTCCGCTTCTGTTAAATTATGTCGAATCTGCGCTAAACTTTCCTCGCCACAGCATGTGAATAATTCATTTTGAACACGACTACTGATGTACGTAGCTTTCGACGACGCTATATTTAGGTGGTTCTGCAGCGTGTTGTCTCCCGATTGAACTAAAAAGCGCAGCAGCTCACGAAAATTTTCTTGGTTAATACGGCTTTGGGATGCCTCATTGTGCTCATACAATTCAAGCGCGCCAAAATCTCTATGTCCACGCAGTGGAATGTTCTGTCTGCCAAGGAAGATGATGGAGTCAATAATACGGTCTATACGATCACGATTCTTGGTGATTTTCTGCAGTCTCTGGGTCTCCAGCTGGTTGGCCAGATCTTTTGATGGAGTGTGATAGCACTGGAGGAACGCCTTTCCCGCTTCCACAGCGTCACGATGGTACCTGTTGCTGTTATGCTGCTCTAAAGCGCCATCTTTTCCAAGATGCTTGGCGAAAGACGAGAGGGGTTTTGTAACGAGGTTGTTCAGAGGCACGGTCTGCTGATAACCTCCGGCACTCCCAACCACAAAAAACGGACAGTATTTGCAAAACAGTCCCCTCTTTACGTCCGAGACTACGAGCCAAGGATATTTTGCCAGGTGTTCTTTCTTGACAAAACAATTTTCGATTTTTCCTCCCTTTTTGTGCTGTGACGATGGGCAAACGTAGCCCTTAGGCGGTTGCCAATGGTTTTCCAGTAATTGGCAAAGCGTAAAGTCGTCTGGTCTGCCTTTTCCAGCGAAGTGCCCAACATCAAACGCAGTTGTGTGAATGGTCGCCTCACTTACTCTCTTGATTCCGCTCGGCGAGCCGGACGGAACGTAGGCGTTGTCTTGAAGGCAGTCCGATCCGAATTCTTTAATGGCGAATGCCGGTCGGGTTGCAGCGCATGTAGTTAAGGGCTTGGCTGCAGTGCCTTTGAAAAGGTTCGAAGAAATCTCAGATGGAGGAACGACGAAGTTGCACTCGAGGTCGGCTCCCCTCTCTTCAAGGGTACGAAAAAGAATTCGATTCTTGACCGCTTACTTTCTCTGGCAGGTAGTTCATCACCTTGAGAAGAGCGGACTGTTTTGATAGCTTGAGGGACAAGCTGTGGTAGGACTACGCTTTTTAGGGGAAGAACATTGCTTGCTGTACTTTCGGACGTCGTTGGAAAAGGAGCAGAGGTGGACGCCTCGAGCGATAAATTTGTGTTCAGTAATTGACTTTCTTTCCTTGATGGCATGAAGAAGGATTCGATTCTTGATCGCTTTGTTTTTTTTTCCGCACGACTCTTCCTCCTGAAAATATGCAATATGAAATTTCTTGAAATCCCATTCCCCGTTTGGATATGTCATATATGGTTGCTTATCGTAAACTAATAGTTTCTCCATTCTTCTATTTCATTATTCTTATTCTCTGTTCTGCTAGAATGTTATATCATTCTTCTGTGCTGCAGAACTTTTTCCTTTTGCCCATAACATGTGCGTGCTTCTGGATTCTGGTTGCGTAATTGACTGCGTCCTTCTCGATTTCATTTAAGAAGACCGTTCTTTTCTACTGCATAAGCTTCGTTGGGATAACATTTGACTCACCTGTATTAGACTGAATTCGCGTCTTTCTTTCTAACCGCGTACAATCTGTCACTGCTAACGGCACTGACATCCCCCATGCATCTGTCAAATCTGGGTTGCCTTAATGATCAGTCCTCGGCCCTCTCTTGTTTCTAATATACATAAACGACTTACCCAATGTAATTTATTCGCAGTTATGCTTGTTTGCAGATAATTCCGTAATATACCGCAAAATATCCGCCGGTCCTAACAACACCAAAACTGGTCTGCTTCAAACTGACCTGAATAATTTTATTAACTCGTGCCGTACATGACAAATGAAGCTAAACATTAAAAATGTAAATCACTGCGTAGTTCCCGCTCTAGCACTTCATGTCCTATGTGCCTACTAAATAATTTACCTTTAGAATCCCTAAAATCATATCGTTACCTTGATGTTCGATAACTAACACAATGTTCTAGAAACCACACAGAATCCATAACATCCAAAGCCAATACAAGTATGGGGTACCTTAAGTGTAACTTTTTTCTGGCACCATCATCCCTAACAATGCAACTGCTCATAACTGTTGCTTGACCACACTTAGAATGTGCTTCGACAGTATGGGGCCCACGTCACACAGCACTAACTCAAGCACTGGAAGCAGTACAAAATTGATTTGTCCATATTATATTAGCCAACTATAACTGCACTGCCAGTGTCACACAAATCAAAAAGCCGTGCAAAAATGTCATTTTCACACATTCATTTCTTCCAAAACTTTATATGAATGGAATAATTTACCTGCATCACAAGTTCACTTTAAAGACCCTGCCCTCTTTAAAAAATACCTTAAATAACTCGGTATACTCATCTTGAATGACGTTATTGCTATTCACTTTGTTCCATGCTGTACTTAGCCCTATTTCCCAACAGTCTTATTAATTTATTTTTTGTCACTAATGCTCTTTCGGTTTTGCGTTTTCTTACCATCAAGGACTTCATACAACGTTTTACACTTCATGTAGTTTGATGCGTTTCCCAACCTATCTATCAAACTGTAGTTCTGTACTATGTACCTTTACAATTTCTGTTCTTTTTCCAATGTCTTCTTTCCTATCTATAATGTATTTGTACCCTGAGGGTACTGCAAATAAATAAATTAATTTGAAAACAGGAAAAATATTACTTACCATGAGTGAGGCTCAGGTTCTTTCGATACCCTTGTCGGCCGTCGCCTAAGGTGTCGCTCGATGATCAGGAACGGCTCGTGTGATGACGAAAAGAGTTTATGGAAACTTTCTACACGTGGTGAGAGAGGAACAAGTAGTCAGATGAGATTGGAGCTGCTTGTGGATGAATTCCGCGCTTTAAGCAGCGTGCGTGATCCTCAGTTCCCTAGCTGGGGAAATGCAGTTCATTTGGCGCAGTCCAATCAGTGGGGCACACGCAGTCACTGGAGGAGCCGCCCACTGCCGAAGGTGTCACTCTAACCTTCTCCCAGATCTCCCAGTGGCGAGGGTCACCTCCGCTGGTGGCGATGGCGATTTTGTGTTTCTAGCTGAAGACGGAATTTCGATACCAGGGAAGAACAGGTAGTCGGCTGGGATATGCCGCCACGGCGTGTCCAGGAAAGTCAAAAAAACCTGCCCTGGCATTTCACGAGCGGTGTTAGCGGCCTTCACCATTCAGTACGGGGAAGGGGCTTTGTTAAACCTTCGGTCGCCTCCGACAAGGCGCCCGGTCGACGCTCCTTGTCAAGCCAACAGAAGAGATCATCCCGTCGCTGGCGTCGCTGTGTTCCATGGTGGGGTAAGATGAATGGGTAGCTTTCTGCAGCCCCGACAAGGTTGCTGGCCACCCCAAACGCTGATGAATGACACCGCCGCCGCCGTCCTCGCCGCGCCGGAGCCAAGTCAAGTCAACGGTGGGGGCATGGCAGGACCACGATACGTCGACAGTCACTACGAATTGAACTCGTATAACTACCAACCTGTAGAACGTAGAACTGTGTGAAATAAGACAGCCGCTAACACGATGAGCGTACAAGGTAGGGGACTACTTGACGCATCACAGAAAAAAAAAGCTTTCCAGTTCCAAGTCAAAAAGCACATCTCGCCCTACGACAGCCCGAAAACGGACCTTCGGAAGGATGTGCAAAGGCTTTTTTTTTGGAGGGGGGGGGGGGGGGGGGGGGCGACGGCCCCCCTTTAGGAGCGCCACTGAAGGTAGGAAGGTTAACTGGATGAATTAGCCGGTTTTGATACCGGCTAATTCATCCGGTATCAAACCGGCTAAAGGGATGAGGATATAAGGAGAAAACGGATTAACATGGAAATAAAGGTAGCATGCAGAGTCGGCAAGCGAGCGGTAAAACCACAGCGTTTTGTGCAGGCTGGACGTACTCAAGAGGAGGAGCAGGGCCCTGGAGGCCTTCACCGCCGACGGTCGCCGCGGTCAGTGGCCGAGGACCATCTCCTTCAGCTGGCGTGGATCTAGATACTGTACCTTACGGCAGAGAGACTGCCTGCCGGCATTGTATGCAGGACATTTATAAATAATGTGGCCTGTGATCTCGTCGCAGCCGCAGATGGCACATGCAGGGGTATTAGCCATACCTGTTAGAATGGAGTAATGCTTGGTGAAAACTACAAGCAACAGGCAACGCGCCACAGTCACTTCAGGTCGTGCTTCATGTCACACTCCAGGAGTTCTATGCCCGATTTCGAAAACTGGCCGGAATTCCACGAGGCAAGCGTGATCTCCTGCAACAGTCGATCCCGCACTCATGAGACGCACAATCGCCGTCGCGCTTGGCAGTTCGCGCGACCTCGTTGTCGCGGTGATTGCCTGCTGCGTCCTGGTAGCCATTAGTAGATAATATAGCGCCCTTCATTAATGGCAAAGAGATGCAGCTTTCATATTTTTGCGACCAGTTGTTCATGGCTACTACGACTAAAAGCAGCTTGTAAGCCTTGAAGGGCTGTTTTGGAATCGGCAAAAATATACCAATGCTGGGGACTGTGCTGACTGATAGGCTCAACGGCGACACGGAGAGCGGTTGGTTCTGCTCCCGTCCTAGAAGTCTGGTGAGATGTACTAACCATGAGTTGTGCAGTCGCTATTCTACGTGTATAGTTTTCAAAGAGACGTAGAACGTGTTTTTGCGGCAGGAGCAACCTGTCATAATTTCCTGTCGTGGTAGTGGCCCACACTAATATTGCATAAAATAGGCGTCAGTAAAATAACTTGACGTATGGAGTTTTTTTTTTTTCAATCAGAGAGGGATAAGTGGAGCTATACGGCTCGTACAGCCCACAGCGCGGAAGAGAACCGTCAGAAGGTGATTAATATGCGGGGTTTAAGATAAATTCCCACTAAACCAGACACCTAAAAATTTCTGTACTGATACCTGATCAATGCGTTCCATTCGGAAATTAGGTGTAATGCTTTCTTTAGTAGCTTTGTCAACAGGCTTCAAAAGTATAAACTTTGTTTTGCGCTTATTCAGTTGCAGACTATTGTCCCGCACTCAAGTTGCACAGCTGAGAATGTTGAGGGTTAGTTGCTTTTTCTATGTTCATTGTATATTGCCGCGTCTACAACAATAGCCGCTCGGCGGCTGTTCGGCACGCAGCTCGTGCGCCACGCGGTTCGCTGCTGAAGAAGACGAAGCTCGACGTTCCATCCTGGCAGTCTCGGTGTGCGCTGGCATCATCTCGGTGTTGGCGTTCCTCTGTCGTCTGGACGCGGCGCTACCTGTACCAACTGCTACGTGACACTGGTGGAGGTTGCGGGCTCGACGTCCCATGTCCAACACTTCTTCAGACAGCCGCTCATCGAGTCCCGACCAGCTACCCCTTGTCTGCACGCCCGTTCACCGCAGCAGCCGCCGCCTCCTGGGACTGGTCCCAGAGTTTGGTCTTCTCCCAAAAGAGGCACGCACTCATCGACCTGGTGAGCATACCACCATGGCGCAGGCTAGCGCTTCACACTTGACGCTCCAGCAACCCCGCGTGCCAGCCAGCTTCCATGGCGTCACCTTCGAAGACGTTGAAGACTGGCTTGCCCAGTTTGAGCGGGTTGCCGATTTCAACCAATGGAGCCCTGCGCAGAAGCTGCGGAACGTGTATTTCGCCCTCGAAGACGGAGCCAAGATTTGGTTCGAGAACAGGGAGGCCGATCTCCAAAGCTGGGATACCTTTCGCCAGCAGGTCCGGGACACCTTTGCTAGCACGGACCGCCGGGATCGTGCGCGGCGCCTCCTGGACGCCCGCGTCCAAAAGCCTAATGAGAGCGTTGCCATGTTCGCCGAGGACGTGACCCGTCTTTGTCGGCGCGCTGACCCAGATATGGCGGAATCCACGAAGCTCCGCCACCTGATGCAAGGTGTGAAGGACCAACTCTTCGCTGGTTTGGTCCGCAATCCCCCGCAGACGGTAGCCGACTTCATCAAAGAGGCGACCGCCATTGAGCGGGCCTTGCATCAGCGCTGCCGCCGAAATGACTCCTTGTGCGGTGAGCCAAGCGCCAGTGCGGCTTCTTTGAGCGTGTCCAGCGACAATGCGTCGCTGCGTGAGCTCATACGCGCGGTGGTCCGTGAAGAGCTCCAGAACCTGACCCTTGCCTCTTCTGATCCGACGGCTGCGGCTCTTACCGAGGTTGTGCGCGGCGAGATTCGCCAAGCATTTTCACCACCGCCTCCTCCAGTCATGCCGGAGCCACGCCCCATGAGCTACGCCGCGGCTCTCCGTTCCGAGTTGCCACCTGTGCAACGCTTGCCGTACCACCCGCCGCCGCCAACCGCTCCGTCACCGTCATTCTACCAGCGGCCTCAGCGAGGACCTGCCATGCGTCCACCGGCCCGGAAGGCGGCTGTTTGGCGCACTTCTGATCAGCAGCCGCTCTGTTACCATTGCGGGGAAGCCGGCCACCTGTATCGCCGTTGCCCCTACCGTGAAATCGGCCTCCGGGGTTTCCCACGTGACGCTCCCTGTCCCCGTTTCGGTGAGCGACCCCACGAAATAGAGGAGTACCTTGCTGCCCATGACACCACCTCTACCTGCCGACCCCGATCTCCGTCTCCCGCACGCATCACGTCGCCCAGCCGCCAGGCTTTCCCAGATGGACGGCGGGGCCGGTCTCCAAGCCCGCGCCGGGGAAACTGAAAGCGGCGACCTCAGGGGGGAAGGTTGCTGACAGCGGATATAACGAAGACCCCCGAACGCCGCCGGAGCGCGATGCCGAGATCCCGATGCCGCCGCAGCCCGATTCTGTGAACCCGAGTTTCCCTGACACCGATGCAGTTAGCGCCGACCTCCGCATTCACGTTGACGGGCACCCAGTGACTGCTTTAGTTGATACAGGCGCGGACTTTTCGATAATAAGCAAGCACCTCGCGGATCGCCTCAGCAAGGTAAAGACAACATGGGATGGACCTCAAATTCGTACTGCTGGCGGTCACCTCATGACGCCTGTCGGAAGATGCACTGCTCGAGTCACCATTGCCAATTCTGCTTTTGTTGGCACTTTTGTTGTTCTGCCGCACTGCTGCAAAGACCTGATCCTCGGAATGGACTTCTTGCGTGAGCATGGTGCCATCATAAACCTTCCTGATCGTCTGGTAACATTTTCGACCCCTGGAACGATTTCAGCCGACACCGAACCACGCAGAGTGGCCCTGCGCATAATCGACGCCGATGTGACCGTGCCTCCGCGATCCTGTGCCCTCGTTACTGTCATTTGTGACGACCGGTGCAGTGCTGACGGCGTAGCAGAACAGAACACTGCGCTTGTGCTCTCTCATGGGGTCTGCATCGCGAGGGGTATCGTCACGCTACGGAACGGCCTGGCAGATGTCCTTCTAACGAATTTCGGGACCGAACGGCAACACATCGCCAAGGGCACTGCGGTCGCATACTTCGAGGGAATCGCTGAAATTAACGACTGCCTTGCCCTCCAGAGCGAAACGTGCAATTCTTGCACACCTCAGCTGATCCTCGACGTGAACCCAGACTTACCCCCAGCCGATAGGGAGAGCCTAGTCGGCCTACTGCATCAGTTCCAAGACTGTTTCTCGTCTACGTCGGCAGTCAAACAGACGCCTCTCGCTAAGCACCGCATCATTACGGACTACAGTACCCGACCAATTCGACAAAACCCATACCGTGTCTCACTGAGGGAGCGTGAAGCCATAGCTGAACAAGTCAAAGAGATGCTGCAGGATGGTGTTATTCAGCCGTCGAGGAGCCCGTGGGCTTCGCCTGTGGTTTTGGTTAAGAAGAAGGATGGTAGTCTGCGATTTTGCGTTGACTACCGGAAGCTTAACCAGGTTACCAAGAAAGACGTCTACCCGTTACCACGCATTGACGACTCTCTTGACCGGCTGCGGCACGCGCGCTACTTTTCTTCGCTGGACTTAAAAAGTGGTTACTGGCAGATCGAAGTTGACGAGCGGGATCGCGAGAAGACAGCGTTCGTGACGCCGGATGGCCTTTATGAGTTCAAGGTCCTTCCTTTCGGTTTGTGTTCAGCTCCGGCAACATTTCAGAGAATGATGGACGCTGTTTTGTCGGGCCTGAAATGGCAGACGTGCTTGGTATACCTGGACGACGTTGTTGTATTTTCGCCAACGTTCGAAGAACACCTCCAGCGCCTCTTGACCGTGCTACAGGCTATAAGATCTGCCGGCCTGACGTTGAAGCCCGAGAAATGCCACTTTGGTTATGAGGAGCTCCTTTTCCTGGGCCATGTCGTCAGCCATCGTGGAGTCCGGCCGGATCCTGCTAAAACAGCCGCCGTCGCCAACTTTCCCACTCCTTCGGACAAGAAAACGGTCCGGCGTTTTTTGGGCCTTTGCGCGTATTACCGGCGGTTCATTGCCAACTTTTCCCGACTTGCTGCACCGTTGACGCATCTTACAAGAGAGGACGTCCCATTCGCGTGGACAGAACAGCAGCAGCAGGCATTTGATGAATTACGGCGACGCTTGCAATCCACGCCTGTCCTTGGTCATTTCGATTCTCGTGCGGAGACTCTCGTCCACACAGATGCCAGCAACGTGGGTCTCGGTGCTGTACTCGTCCAGTGGCAGGACGGTGCTGAGCGTGTAATAGCATACGCCAGCCGCACTCTGTCTCGTGCTGAATTTAATTATTCCACGACCGAAAAAGAATGCCTTGCCGTGGTATGGGCTGTGACAAAATTTCGACCTTACCTGTACGGCCGGCATTTTCAAGTTGTAACCGACCACCACTGTCTCTGCTGGTTGACGAACTTACGGGATCCCTCTGGCCGCCTTGCGCGTTGGAGCTTACGCCTTCAGGAGTTTGACATGTCCATCGTGTATAAATCAGGGCGCCAGCACAACGATGCCGACTGCTTGTCCAGATATCCAGTCGAAGCTGCGCTCGACGACGACGAACCGGACTTTCCTCTCATCGCAGCCGTAGACGCAGCGACTATTTCCAGTCAGCAACGTGAAGACCCGGCGTTGAAACCTCTCATCGACTTCCTGGAAGCACGTACCGAGGAGGTTCCCCAGCCCTTCGCAAGAACCCAGTCCTCCTTTTGTCTGCGCAACAACGTGCTGTACAAAGCCAACTTTTCTCCAACCGGAAGCGACTACCTCCTCGTCGTTCCAGCGAATCTCCGTGAAGAAATCTTGCAGGCGTGTCACGACGAGCCCACCGCAGGTCACCTCGGCTACGCCCGCACTCTGGCTCGGATCAAAAAGAGCTATTACTGGCCTAAGCTTGCAGCGACTGTACGACACTATGTGCGCACGTGCCGTAATTGTCAACGAAGAAAAACACCCCCTGTCAAGCCAGCTGGACTTTTGCATCCCGTTCAAGTGCCCAGACTCCCGTTTGAGCAAGTTGGCATGGACCTTCTCGGCCCTTTTCCAACATCATCTTCGGGAAACCGGTGGATTATCGTTGCCACCGATTACCTTACGCGCTACGCTGAAACCAAGGCCCTCCAGCGCGGCACAGCAGCCGAGGCTGCGAAATTTTTCGTGGAATGCATCGTCCTCCGCCATGGCGCTCCAGAACTAATTATCACAGATAGAGGCACCGCTTTCACTGCCAAACTCTTGGAATCCCTCATGCGGCTGAGTGGCACTACTCACAGGAAAACAACCGCCTACCATCCCCAGACGAATGGCCTGACCGAGCGCCTCAAGAAAACTCTCGTCGACATGCTGTCCATGTATGTTGACGTTGAGCATCGATCTTGGGACGATATCCTGCCATATATTACTTTCGCGTATAACACGGCTCAACAGGAAACAACGCGGAGGACGCCCTTCTGTCTGTTGTACGGCCGCGAAGTGTCGACAATGTTGGAAGCAATGCTGCCCCATGATGGCCGCGACCCCGACGTTGGCGCCCAGGAGTTCACGCTTCGCGCAGAAGAAGCTCGACAACTTGCAAGAGTGCGCATCATGAACCAACAAGTCCGTGACGCCCGACGTTACAACCGCCGCCACAGACTGATGACGTTCGCCCCGGACGACAAAGTGTGGGTATGGACCCCCATTCGACGCCGTGGTCTTTCCGAAAAACTGCTCAAGCAGTATTTCGGCCCCTACCGAGTTCTCCGTCAGCTAAGTGACGTAACCTATGAAGTTCTCCCGGATGGGGCTTCCCAGACTACTCGCCGTCAGCAGAGACCAGAGATTGTTCATGTAGTGCGGATGAAGCCCTATTTTTCGCGAGACATTCAGTGACTAAGTGCTGTGTGTTACTGTGTGTTTTTTTTATTTCTTTCTCTCTATTTTCTTGTTAAAGCATCGGGCCGATGCTCTTTCCGAGAGGGAGGGTAATGCCGCGTCTACAACAATAGCCGCTCGGCGGCTGTTCGGCACGCAGCTCGTGCGCCACGCGGTTCGCTGCTGAAGAAGACGAAGCTCGACGTTCCATCCTGGCAGTCTCGGTGTGCGCTGGCATCATCTCGGTGTTGGCGTTCCTCTGTCGTCTGGACGCGGCGCTACCTGTACCAACTGCTACGTGACAATATGTACACGTAAAAAATAAACTAGCGTCGTCAGAAGAGGGAGTTATGTCAGGTGTATATTTCACCTCTGTAATATCATTTATATATAACAAAAAGTGTAGGAACTAATTTAGAATCGTGCGGTACACCTTGTTTTATTTCTAGGTTTTCAGAGCCCTTTCCGTTCAGGTTTATAAACTGGTATCTTAATAATAATAGCTTTTAATCAGGTCTGAAGCAAAGCCTCTAATTACACATCTATGAAGCTTGTAGGACCAAATTTCTTGGTTGACAAAATCTAAAGCCTTCCGTAGATAAAAAAAAAATTCGAAGTGTATATATTTTTGCTTCAAAATGTTTTGATAAAGTTTTACTTTAAGAACGGCCCCTTCGGGTGTCCTCTTTTTTTGAAAGCCAAATTTAGATGGTGATATCAAATTGTACTTTCGCAGGAACATGGTCAAGCTATTATTTATAGCCTCTTCATACACCTTCGAAAAAACCGGCAACACTGAAAGTGGTCTATAATTAGAGAAATCATTTAGTGTTCCTCCCTTGTCTACACTTACCACATTTGCTATTGTAAGCTGGTCTGGAAACGTTCCAGTTGACAAAGATATGTTGATTAAATAGAATAATACGAATTTATTTGAGATAATACGTATTTAGTAGTTGGGACCGGGATGTCATCATAACCACATGTTGCATTTAGCTTTAATTGCTGTATCTCTTTGTCGATTTCCAACGGGGTAACGCCACTTAGCGCTATGGAGTTCGCCTGACAGCCTACCCGAGTTTTAATTTCGGTTAGGGATTGAAGGCACATTCTTGCATTAATAAAGTACTTGCTGATTTCATCTGCTAACTCTTCCCGCTGAGAACATGGTTGTTTACTAACCTCTCTTCTCCTGCAAGGGCGTTTACTTGTTTTATTATTTTCGCTGGATTAGTTCTTATTTTTCAAAATATGGTTTCATATTACTTAAACTTGGACTTCATTATATCCGCATTTGATTGGTTTGAAATTTCAGGAGCTCGGGAAAAATGTTGCCGTCTTTAGTGGCAAGGAACCTCTGAAATATTTTGTTTATTTGTTATTCTTTTTATAGGGCGTTATTAATTCACCGTTTCCTTATTTTCCTATTACGCTCGTTTTGTTTCTGAAGCGGAAACAAAGAATTATAGCAATCTGTGAATATTTGTACGAGCGTTTCATACGCCGTGTCTGCTTCATGCACTCGGTACATGCGAGACAGATCCGTTTGTTCAACTGAAACAATAAAAGTATTTAGTGATGCCTCATTATATTTCTATGCTGGAAACAAACAACATATACCTTATGAGGTAATCAAAGTTTGGCGTATGGACTAAAAATTCGTTTTGATAATGCAAAAACTGGCGGGCAATCACTCAATAAGAGCAATATCATCTTCTGTAGCAACTTGGATGATATCGGGCGATTCATGCTTCCGCGGAAAAGTTCTCCCCTGATTGCCCAGACAAATATCCATGTTACTTATTTCTTTGCAACAGTAGCGCCAAAAAGTTTTTCGTTTTGCCTCATGAAATGTTCATTTGTGTAAACAGGGACACTTGAATCACTGATATCAAGGTCAGCTGTGGAAATTTTCTTCTTCTCGGTCTCGGCAAGCTATGCACTCCTCTTTGCACGACATACAAACCGGACGACAATATTCTTATCACTTTCATTCATTGTCGGCACTCTGTGGCAGACATCGATATCTGCGCCATGTATGGTTTCGTCCACAACTTCACCAATTTCTTTTTACAATGGTGGCCGCGTTGTGTTCTTCGGGAACACCCTTAATTTCCAAGTTATGGCCCCGATGGCACCGCTCGATCTCATTAAAGCGTTTTTCAAGCCTTCGGTTTTCGACCTTTAGCTGTTGATTTTGTTCCGTGAGTATTTGTATTTCTTTTACAAAGGGCCTTGACATCGCTCTCTATTTCCCTGACCTCCTCACAAGCGTCGCTACAGAAACGAATGCTGCCAGTTCTGCACGCATTTCTCTGCGCATGTCTGCTAGCAACTTATGAATCTCAGCTTTCCCTCCAATGAGTGACAACCTACACTTTCAACCAATATACAACTGAAGCCTGGAAAAAGAAAAATTTCACAGCGAACAGTTTGCAGTAGCAACGACGGCAAGATGACGAAGCATTTTACCAAGCTAACGTAAAGGGAGAAGCACCAACCTGCCAAAACAGATGTTCACGATTACTGAGCTTACTTAGTCTATCGCTGCTACTGGCGATGTGATGAGCGTTTCCGAAAGACACCGCACACTGTCCTGAAGCACCACGGCAAATACTAATTTGTCGCCTCTGGAACCAGGTGGCGTCACTGACAATGGAATTGATGGTACTTTGAAAAGGCAGCGTCGTCTTTATGGCCAGAAATCGGCGATGTAAATCGGCCACGAAGATAGTCTCTAGCAGGATTCCAAAATGAACGCCGGCCTCCAAATGCAAAAACAGATGTTCACGGTTACTGAGCGTGCTTAGTCCACCGCTACCAGTGCCGAAGAATGTTTCAGCCGATCGAAGTGAGTTCGCCCAAACCAAAGCGAATGCTTCTGGAGCCAATGTAACTGACGTTAATCGTGTGACGCTGCGTGCATGGTTCCAAACTCGAACGTCGGTCCTCCAAAATGACTCTAAATTTTGCCATATGGCATGAATATTACATATTCACCAATATTTAGGAGCCTCTACATTTATTTATATATGTCACACTGAAGTGCGATCTATTAATTAATAGCTTCGAAGCTACTGCATATGACAGCGCGTTATAGCGATTAGGTTTATGCGATGAGTTTTCAGAGAATGAAGATTTCATTAACATTGCAGTTATCGCAGAGCGATTCTGGTCTCTTGCAAAACACAATTTTTAGCATCTTTTCCGAACAGGCACCCAATATAGGCCTTCCATGGCGTTGTTCTTTTCCGAAAGTAGTAGTAAAACACCTTTATTCGACCATAATTTATAGGCCGAGCATGTGGACCACCTGGGCGGCCAGAAGTCGCTGTTCTGCGTTCCCTTCAGCGCCAAGCCATACGAGCGAGGTGGTGATGGATAGAGAGGGTGGGCGGAAGGAACCCGACTGCTGAGCAGCCGGGCAATAGAACAGGCAATGGGCCAGGACCGCATAGATACAAGGGCAGTTGGGACAGGAAGGGTCCTACAGATAGCGATAAAGAATGAGGCGGGACGGGGTGATAACTGCATTGATTTGGATGTAACGAAGAAAATATTTACTTAGCATTCATGAACTATACTGAACTATAACACTTCGCCAAGCACACAGCGCCCCGCAATTCGGGAAGCGGAAGAGTTAAATGCGTATGATTTTCAGGGCTATATGATAATGCGCGCCAGAGACTTGCGTATCGCACAAGTTGTGTATATTCGACTCTAAATTTGCGTTTGATAGGAAAAGTGGGCTTGCGAGGGCGAGAGCACTTACACTTAGTCTGATAGCAGCCATACTAGGCTCACAACGGCGTACAGTAGCTTAGTTTCACAATGCAAATTTGCGGTTACATTTAAGTGCTAGATACGATGTGAATAGTCAAACTTTTCGCAAGGCGAAAGTTCCTCGCTGCAGCGATGTGACCGATGCGACGCAGGCCTCAGGTTTAACAGGAAAAAAGAATAAACACTGTCGAGTCCACTTACAACGAAGCTGATGACCAAGCGGATTTCATTAGTTATATATGATGTTCGTGTAAAGTAGTCTTTCCCTACAACCGAAAGTATCAAGTGCGACAATAGTGGTGTCTATTTGTTTAAAAAAATTGCGTTATGCACGTCTACCTTTTCAAAGCAGACCTAGCCGCGGCTCTTTTCAGGCACTCCAGGGCAGCCATGTTTTCCTCACTAAGGACCCTGCAGCCAAGAATGAGTTTTAAGCCCGGGATGTAACTATTCTGTTTGTACGTGTCCTTACCTGACTCAACTATGGGACAGAAACGTGGGAGCTAACGAAAAGGTTTCCACTAAAGGACAACGAAACGCAACGACCAAGCTATGGAAAGAAAAATGAGAGGTGTAACGTTAAGAGACGAGAAGAGGGCAGAGAGGGGGAGAAAACAATTGCGAGTTAATGACGTCCTGTCGAAACCAAGAGACAGAAATGGGCTTAAGCAGGGTATGTAATGTGAATGAAAAGATAACCGATGGTCCATAACTGTAAAAAACTGGATTCCATTAGAATGAAAGCGCAGCAGGGAACGGCAGAAAGTTAGTTGGGCCGATGAGATTATGAAGTATGCGCGCGCCTGGCGGCCGCAGTTGGCAAAATAGAGGGTTAATTGGAAAGACATGGGGGATACCTTTGACCGGCATTGGGTGTTGTCAGTCCGATGATGATGATTGAAGCATTCATGGCAAATTATGGTCACATTAATCAGATTCCTAGCGGTACGGGAATGCTCCTCCTTGGCGTTCAGTGGCTCCGCCACAGCACGCGGCTTAGCCATGTTGTCCGCAAGAACGTGGAAATCAGAGGGAGCGCCTGGCCAGCTATGTATTGACTATTTGCTGCCATATATCTACATGCGTCTAATCACGTGTGTTTTCTAGAGCTCGATCTATCATTCATATTCACGTGCAGCAACGAAAGTAGCTCGGCGCTCGTAGCACAGAATGTATCAGCTGCACTGTCCGCTCTTTGACGCTTGCTGCACGTGGCAGCAGCGCAAAAGATGTAGCTGACTGGGCAAGTAGCATATGCCACGTGACCAGCATGGCCGCCCACGCATTCAAAATTTTTATGGCTACTTTTATTTCGTCCGTGACCATGGGCAGCAGCTTCGATTTCGAAAATGCTCCTTTATCGGCCACCGCGCTCCCTCCTCCACTATGGATGCTTTGCCCAGCCGGCGAACGCGCAGGCAACCATTACCCTCGCAGGCCATCGGCGCATACTTAGACAGCGGTCACTTACTGTTTCATTGCCACCCCTTTATTGCATTTTTGTTTGTTATTTACGCTTACTGCAGTGGTGTCACGAGGGCCTCCTAACTTCAGACAGTGCTTACGGCACCTTCTCGCTCGCTATAACCGAGTGGAGTGACGGAAGTTGTTATTTGTATCGAAACGGATTGGCATTTTGTTGACGCATATTTTGACGGTAGCATCGCACTCGGTCGTAATAAGCAGGCGTTCTTTATATCTGTCGCCGTTATATGTCGGCTTGGCCGGAAACGCTTTACATGTGCCTTTCAAAAGCTATCAACGTAGCCAGAAGGGAATACTGAAACAAGTTGATCTAGTAGTGGGAACAAAATTGTTTGTTCGGACTGCAGTACGCTTGGCTGCGTGCAGGAATATGAAACCGCTGGGCGGCTCCATTCAGTTGTGTGGCTGAGAGTGGCCTGTTTCTTTTCCTTTTACACGGCACATAACGCCATTGTCACTGTGTTTCAGACGCACCAGGGTAAAGAAGTTGAAGTGTCGAAGATGGGTGGAGGATGTCATCATCCAGCATGACACTCTCGATGCGGTCAATTATTCCCTTCACTGCAGCGCAAGAAGATCGCGTGTTCAGATTTCTCTCGTAAAAGGCAGTGTAAAATCAGTGCATTGAAACTGCGAACCGAACAAGTAACCAGGAATTCGTGCCATACGCGCGCTCATAAACACTCCTGGCCAGCAGACGACGTCAGCGGCGTCCACTCTGAGCTGGGTGCTCCGCAGTGCCGCAAGGTGACGACTGTGGTCAACATCGCAGCGAATGATTCGATCGCAAGATGCAAGAATTGTTTGCCCTCTGTCGAGCATTGTCGTAACTTACTATTCTCTGTTCCTTACATGCTCCGCAGACGGCAGCATCACTAAGAGCACAAAATCAATTTCGGCCGCCGCGGTGGCTCAGCGGATATGGCTCTCAGCTGCTGACCCGGAAGACACGGGTTCGATCCCGGCCGCAGTGATCAAATTTCGATGGAGGCGAAATTGTAAAGGCTTGTGTACTGTGCGATTCACTGCAAGTTAAAGAATCCCAGTTGGTCTAAATTTGCGGAGCCCTTCACTACGGAGTCACTCATAGCATGAGTAGCTTTGGGACCACCATGAAGCATAAACAAAATGAATTTCAGACAATACAGACCGCAATTTACTTGTAATCTGCGGCACAACGTTGCTTTTGTCATGAAAGGCGTGATTCAGCTCGATAAAAACGTTTTATTGGCCTCTAAAATTTAACATTTGTCGCTTATGGACAAAAAACACCATGCAGCTACTGGTAAAGACGAAATTGTGCAGCAAACAAAGCACATCAGAATGTGTTTGCAAAGTGGCTTCCGAGGCAGTGGTGGTGAAAAATTTCTGTAATCATATGGAGAGGTGTTGTGGACCTTGACCTGAAGGGTCAAGTCCTTACAACCACTAGGTGGTATGCCTAGTCAGGCACCCCGTAGGCGGTTGCAGCAGCCCGGGCGCGCTGCGTTAAGGCCCGTTGTGCCTGTAGGCTGCAGCAGCCGGACAGGGTGGCCTCCCAGTCCTTTCGGGTGGCGTTTGGGATCGGGGGGACGGATGGGACCTGCTGACAGGCCCACATCATATGGTGAGAGTCAGACACCTCCTCACCGCGTGAGCACCGCCCGTCGAATTGAGGATCGAAATGCTTTAGAGTAGCCGCATACAGCAAGGTGTTAGTGAGCAGGCGCTGGAGTACCCGCTTGTTGGCCTTCCCCAGCCCTTTGCGCAGAGCGGGAAGAATCTGGTGCGCGGATTTGTAACAATCGCATATATCCTTAAAAGTGTGAACCAGATTGAAATCGGAGTCCAGTTCGGCATCGGGTGCCATGGCAAATGCCCGGAGAGAGAGGGAGCTGATGCTCTACATTTCCTACTTCTATTATCATTTCGTGATTCTTTGTAATATGGAGCTTGAATACTGGGGAAAGAGAGAATGAAGAGTGATGTGGAATGTTGGAAGCAAAAATTTCTTGCCCATTTCAAATTACTTTCTTTTTTAAAAACTTTTTGCCTACACCATCACCACTGAGTCGCTTTGGGACGTTTAACCCCATAAACCAACCAACCAACCTCTATGGAAGTTTATGGGCAAAACTTTGCATTGAGCTTTCCAAATGTTGTATAACAGCTGAAGCCTTACGGTGCCGTGGCAGATAGTCGCACAGCTTTGCGGAAGCATTATGGAATGCACTCAGCTTCGAAGAACGTCGCGTAATCTCGCGCAATATGTAGTGTCTGTGCAATATGTAGTATCTGTGGAATATCTCCAATATTTGCAGTATATGTGCCATATCTGGTATCTTTAGGAGGCTCTGTAGAAGTAATCTTGCGGCTCCAACTGGCAACTGCAAGATCCATGTATCCTTTCTTTGTTGTCTATTGCTGTAACCAAAACAATCCCTTCGGAATTTACACCCATTGAGCCCTGATGTCCGATTTTATACAATACCTGTGAAACAAATAATATTTGCACGCCGAGCTTAAACTTTTTACGGCGTCGTTATGGGGCCTTGGGCATTGTAAAAACACGGAACAAAAATATCTACGACCAGAATGAAAAATCCAAGGCCGAAATGGCTAAACTACGGCATACTTTCACGCTGGGCATTGCACATCTTCTTCTTCTTCATCAACTAGCAATACTATCAAAATAATAGCTCTTTAAGCTATTAAAATAGCGCTTTAAGCTGTTATTTAAGCTCCACATAACTCTTTAAGCAATGTGGACGTAGCGGTAGAGAGATGTGACCCACATGCATTGGCGTGGACATAGTCCTGGCAGAAACACGGCACTAGACCTATACGCATTGGCGCTGACAACATTTAAATAGAAAAGCGGGATTGCACCATTGACTGCCAGCGTATATTGGGTACATTGGCACTGACAGAGAAGTCGAAGACGCTTATACGTGGCTCGCTGAGTCAGTGGGCACCCACTCGCGCTTTCGGGTACGTAGCGCTTTTATTCTCCTGCAAAAAACTGCCGGTATGCTCAATACTACGCGCTTAGCAATGCTAAACCACCAGCCAATTTTTTTTCAAGACCCCAGCAGTGACGTTAAGTACATTTCTTTCTGTCTGTTTTCGTTTTAAGTGTACATAGATTCACCTAGTCGTAAGCGTATTCATTTCTCGAGCGGTTTCTAACCTGTTGTTGTCGTTTCTGTGTTGAGACCCATTAAAACGACTATTATTAGAGGCTTTTTTCTCGCTTCCTCCAGTTCGTATGTACATATTGAAATATGGCAGGATTGATTGACTCCTTACTCAGATAGCTTCTGTCCAGCCAACAAAACGAGAATGACATCACAAAAGGCACTCGTGTAGGAGCAAAAAAATTGCGCTTTAAGTGTCATATAAAATAAATGCGCATGCCCACTGGCATCGTTTGATGTTTCTTTCTTGGAAGAAATCAACATTCAGTGCCCAAAATCTGCAACTGTCCAAACCGCACATATGGACTTAAGTCTACACCGATTGCTTCTAGACAAAAATAGGATAAGTGCAAGACGATAGCTTACCAGTCGTTGCTTCAGTTCCAACATTTCGGCTTAAAGTTCGCTTGCTATTGGAAAAATTGTTGTAATATAAAATTGAAGATCACAGAAGTGCCCCAAAACCCTTAGAAAGCAAAACCATGATACTGTCTGGTTTAAAAGTGGAGGGCGCATGCACAGAGGGAAAGCCATCACACTTGGCAGGAATGGTGCCTGCCTTCTTTTGGAGCAAGAGAGTGCGCCCGGTTTAGGCGATGCTGTGGAGCTTGCTTGTGAGACATTTAATTCACCTCATGTGATAACTAGTCTCAATTGCAAGGTCTTTTCAGGAAATACAAAGGAAAAATGGGAAGTTTCAGCAATGGGATGAAAAAGGTACTGGCGTTACCTCAGCACATAGTATACTTTGAGTGTGAAGCGTAATTTGGCGTGGATACATGTTACAGTATTCATGTACAGCGCACAGGCCTATGATCACGCCCAAAGATAGCTGGAAGATACCGCAGTGCTTTCGGCTTCCTTGTGAACAAGCGTTGAGGAACGTTTCCAAAACGGCTTTTTTTTTTGTAAAGTAGCACAGCTTATCGGGCAATTTATTGCACTTTTACGGAGGAAAGAGAGGAGAAAAGGATGTGTTCACGAGAAGGAGGACCAGACTCAACGACGCTCGAAAAAAATTATTGAAAATCGTCCCAGCAGGTCAGGGCACTGATGTGTGTAAGCAGCAATGCAGAAAAAAATAGTTTACAGTGCCGGTTCTCATATCTCGCACATGAAAAGCTATGCGCCTATCATGAAGTTGTATTCTCATGCCGTAAACTGGATAAAGCTGTAACTCACGCATTCAGTGCCTAACTTCTTCAATTTAAATGCATCTTGGATTCCGTGTTCTCTAGCTGTTTCTCAGAGCTGGTGGTTTGAGTAACGGAAGAGGAGGTACTGTCTTTACAATAGTTTCAATGTTTAGACATATTGGCTGAGTTATGCGGTTGCAGCGAGGTTCAGTGCTTTTTTAAGCGATCCTTAATGCATTGGCTAGCGTGGCCGATGTAGACCTTTAAACACCTCAGTTGGAGAACGAGCCATGCAACTTTGGTGAACATACTGTGGGGCTTGACGATACATCTCTTTTTGCTGTCGTTTCTCAATATACGGGCACACAATGATGAGAGCTATGTGGGCGCAGAAAAGACGACGTTGACGTAGTATCTAGTGGCACCCCATTTAACATTATGAGAGATTTGTGGATGTATGGCATTAGAGCGAGACCAATTTGTTGACAGCGCGTACCGTCTTAGTGAGGCATGCGCTGTGATTTAAGCTTCGTAGATAATGACTCAACAATAGAAAACAGGACGTGCTCAGAAAATGCCCTGAACAGGATGCCCTATTGAGAAAAGGCAGTAACTTTGCCTTAGAACCTACTGTCAAAAGGCACGAACTCCTGGTTGCCCTCCGCCATAGTATGCAGAAAATTAAAACAGCATTTTTTGTACCAAAGTCTTTTAAAGAAACTGATAATTTGGCAGTGAAGCCTTTAAATGATTTTCCCAGCCTTTTTGGCGCCGCCTCTTCGTTTAATCTTTAATCAGTGCTTGCAGACTGCTACTTTTCTCAAACACATCCTGTGCGCTCGAGTAGGAGTTTTCTACGCTATGACTGATTTTGAACATCTCGCCGTGTGACATTGGGCCCGACATGAACTCAAGTTCCGGTACCCATTGAATGTAGTGAGAGTGAAATAAAATTTAATAACACATTTTATACTGCGAATCAAGGCGAAATAGAAAACACCAAAAGGTTACACCAGAGATGTAGATGATAGGTTATAAATTTGTTTATTACCGCCTGGCGAACTTCTCCCATAATCCGCTTAATCTCCACTCTCGAAATTTAGTCAGACCGCAGCGCATGGTTCCCAGTGATTGCTCATGTTAGTAAAGTCAGAAGCGTCCAATACGTCCGATATGTTGCCCGCCTACCGAGTCTGACATCACGTTGAACATCGAGCTGTCTTTATTGGTCCGCCGCACCACTCACGAAGTTTCGTCTTCAGGACTGATCGGCCGCCGCGGCAACTACATCACTGTATCGGGCAACTGTCTCATCGGTGGCACATGCTACACATCTTCTCAGCACGAGTGCGCAGCGGCTCAGATCTTCTGTTCTAGCTATTCCTTCCCTTCTTCTGTCTACGCCTTCAAGCCAGCATTTTCGTCACTAATCTGACATCATGAAGAATATCTTCTACACAAGGTTCATCATTCACAAAGAATGATACTTGTGCAGAAGACCGCACTGAGGCTCCAAGGTGCTACACCACGAGAACTCTGTACACAACACAACTCTAAACACACGGTCACGATGTTCGTAACAGAACACAGTCTCTAATAACCCATCATAAGAATAAATCTATAATCCCCGAAGGACAACGCTGTTAGTTCGCACATGAAATTCAGGAAACACGAACTGGTTCTTTCAGTACTCTTGACCACTTCCAGCAAGTTTCGTGGTGAAAAGAATGTACGCAGACACACAGCTGTCTAAAATTAGAGCCTCAGACGTCTGCACAGTACGAAGAACCAGAACCGAAAAACATAAAAGAACCAATGACGGTCAGAGTCAAAATCCAGGGAGGCCACCAGACAGTCACACCTTCTTGAAGTAATTCCATGCCAGAGAAAGCGACAATACACCAGTGCAGCATGCTCTTCCTGACACAACCTGCTCTTCTAAAAATACCGCAAAAGACTGAGCTGCTCTCTCTCTTAGCAAATGCTTTATCACTCCGACATTGAAGAGCTATCTCTTTCGCAATACCTATTCGCACCTGCTAAGGTCTCAGCCAGAGACTATCAGAATTTAAAATAAATAAAGCAAAGGTTCTCTGGTTGGCGGCAAATACGTTTGCACCCGCAGACACATCACTCCTGTGGCATGATAAACGGAAGGTTTATCATGCCACAGATAAACGAATCAAATAAACGGAAGCAGATAAACGAATCTGCTGCGGCTCTTCGACACCTACACGCGAAGAAACTGGTGTACTCTGAACTTGGTTAATTATCCACACGGCCTAATATGAACTCTTTCTCTGCTTTGCTCTTCAGTGCAGTCAGCTTTTCAGATGTCTGCTCTATTCGCTACAAGCGCAGCTGAAGTTGTAGTACAACGGCGTCCTCAAAAGCGTTGCGTAGATCTGCCTGTACCTCATACATACCTCCTTCGCTGGATCCATCCTTTTGGGAGAAAGCAAAACCAGCAGTTACGCGCTTCGGATTCTCAGGCAGTACAGACAGGTGTAACGAAACTTTCATGTCCCTTTATTACAGCGGTGGCCACTTTTTTTCCGGAAATTGCTTCCAGCTGAGTCTACTGCGTAGCTATGGAGCAAGCGCTTGTTCAGTGTTTCCAGTGGAGGCGCAAACACGCATACGTCTCCCGTATTTTGTTGTTCGTTCATGAAACTGTCTATGCGTAATCTTAGAGGTGTAGCGCCAAGTCACTCCCCTAATTTAAAAAACAAAATGAGTGTAATAGTTGGCAGTCTATTGGCGATCATCATACCAAGCAGACTCATCAGCAATTCGAATCACGTTGGACTTGCAATCTCTATTTTGTGTGCATTACTCCAACCTAATATTTCTGCAAACTGCTCGACAATCTGTAAAATTTCTTTAACGCTACCACCGCTACATTCTCCACTAAACGGTGGGATCATGACAACCGTAGCTAGAAATGGTGCTCCACAAGAGCTCGCCGTTGAAGGAACTTGAGCTCCACGTCTCACTTTTCCAGTTTCCATTGAGTCCTTTCACCGTCACTACAAGAAGATAGGGTTACTTCGTACCAGGTAACTAGTGTTAGATAAAAAACACAGCTAAGCAGTATCCTACCACTGCCACGAACTGGGATTTTACAGTCATCAACTGAAGAGCGGTGGCCCATTGTCTGTGGTGAGAGTGAAATAGCATCCAATAACAAGGGTAGGAAATGTTATACACAGAAAGAAGGCGGGATAGAAAACTTCAAAAGGTACAACCAGAGACGTAGACGCCCCTTTGTAGACGGGGGAAGAAAAAGAACAGGCTGAAACGGAAGTTCTCAGGTGATCCGCAGTCCTGCTAAGAGGTGTAGTCCATGCAACCCCAGAGGCCAGGGCCCGGTACGGTGATGTGCTGCCCGCGATGGCCGGTCCTTCCAGAGGAAAAAACTATGTGGGTGGTGCGACGGACCACTGAGGGTAGCTCCGATGTGGTGTCATGGACATGATGGACGGACTATTCGACGGGTGTATCGGGCGCTTCTCACTTTACTAACATGAGTGATCAGTAAGAACCGTGCGCTATGATTCTGGACTAGATTTCGTGAGTGAAGATTAAGCAGATTGTCGGAGAACTTCCCTATGCCACTTTGGACAAGTGTACAAAGGGGCGTACAAAGTGTACAAAGCAGATACAAAAATTCGCTTTATGTTAGTGCCATAGCTCCAAATATAACGTGAGGAGAGTGGTTCTCTCAATCTCTCTCTCTCACACACACACACGCACAAACACGCGCACACGCACAAACACGTGCACACATACACGCACACGCACACTGCGCTGAACTAATAACTGAAGCTTATTGAAGAAGCATTTGTTTCTTGTACACAAAAGGTGATAGTCGACAATCTGTTCATCACATGTTCCTTCGCCTTCTCCCCTCTAGAAATGCCCTTTCCTTCGCTAAAACTGAAAGGGACGTGTTTCTTGAACAGAATTCAGTTGTCATTTCAGCGCAGTGTGTCTGTGTGTATCTCGTTCTTGCAGTCCGCGTCTTTTAGCACTTGCTTTTGAAGATAACGTGAGATTGATTCCGCAACCGATGATGCGTCAAAACACTTTATATTAGCAAGTACGATAGTACCAGCAAAACGTGGTTATTGATATAGCAGAGAACAATATTTTGTACCGCAGTGCCCTTCCCCTCTCACTTCTTAAAGACCCCCGCCACTTTCATCGCTAAATGACGCCTTATAATTTCTAGTAATCATCTTAGAAACGTCTCGCAATGCAGTGATGGGCAGTGATATCGGAAGAGCTGCCGGTGGCAAAAGTGGTTGGTAGTATCTTTGATAGGTATCTCCAGTGCAATTTTACTGATAAACTTATTCATTTAGGGGGGTTGAATGTCCCTAAGCGACTCACGCTATGAGGGTCACCGTAGTAAAGGGGTCTAGGAACTTCGACCACCTAGGGTTTTTTGACGTGCACTCACATCGCACAGTACGCGGTCCTCTAGAATTTCGCCTCCATCGAAATCCGATCGACGCGGCCGGGATGGAACCCGCGTTTTCGAGTCAGCAGCCGAGTGCCATACTAATCGGGCCACCGCTGTGGCTGACAGTATTTTTAAAACGAACTTAGTGCTTTGTACAGAGGGCTTAATAATGCCTTTATAGATAGATAGATGAATATCGCTCATATATCGGGTGCTTTTTTTACCTTTAAACGCTATAGCCTTAAGGCTCGCGTTCTACTGAAAATCCTGCGTCGTCGTTGACGCATTCTGAGCGAAAAATATCCAGAGAAGCCAAATCGGTCGGCCACATAAATTAATGATTCATCGCGAGAGGTTGCACGCCAAAAACAACCTGTGTCGCACAAGCCAAACCGCTGGCACCACCTTCAATCGCAGGACAGCGGCGCATACCTTAACCGCTGCACCATTGAGCCAGGAGTGGCATGAAGAGTCCCGGTGATGTACGAATGTAAAGTACAAAATTGCCAATTCCAGATATATGGGCATTAACCCATTAGTGATATCCCGCCATAACCTTAAAGCGGAGCTTAAAGCGGAGCTCCATTCTTTGTTAGGTTGGTTGGTTGGTTGGTTTATGGGGTTTAACGTCCCAAAGCGACTAAGGCTATGAGAGACGCCGTAGTGGAGGGCTCCGGAAATTTCGACCACCTGGGGTTCTTTAACGTGCACTGACATTGCACAGTACACGGGTCTCTAGAATTTCTCCTCCAAAGAAATTCCAGCCGCCGCGGCCGGGATCGAACCCGCGTCTTTTGGGTCAGATATGTAATTTATGTTACCATTTGGTTTTTGAAAAACATTTATTTAATTCGACATGTGACCCTGCGCCCTGCTTAGGCCTGTCAGGACGAAACCCAAAAAGTGCTTTCTTCTGATAGCATCCTGTAGATATCGCAGAATGACATGATCGTCTTGCATATCCCTTTTTAGTGCCTCTGGGACCAAACAGGCTGCGCCTAAATTGGGCTGTGATGCACCAGAAGACGACTACAACTTGTCACTGAAGAAAAAGAAGTTACCATGAATATGGAGACGGGGGAAGAAAAAGAACAGGCTGAAACGGAAGTTCTCAGGTGATCCGCAGTCCTGCTAAGAGGTGTAGTCCATGCAACCCCAGAGGCCAGGGCCCGGTACGGTGATGTGCTGCCCGCGATGGCCGGTCCTTCCAGAGGAAAAAACTACGTGGGTGAAGGTCTACAGTTACCTTCACTATTAGACTCGCGAGCTGTAAGAATGAACCATTGTTTCCATGACCTCATGGCCGCATCATGCGGCCGCGACAGCGCGAATAAGGAAGAGCGCGGCTATGGACGTGTATATAAGGCGGCCCCTGTCGTTGAGAAAGATAAGGCACCTAATAGGTTAGGTCGAGCAAGGCTAAGAGAATTCGGCGAATAGGCACAGAACTGGGCAGCTCGAAACAGCGGTGGCATGTTGACCGCTGTTGTTTGGGAGATTGTGGTCGATGATGTCGCTCTTTTCTTTAGGGTTGGCTTTGGAGTTCTATAGCCGAATTCATTGCTTGAGTACTTCTGTGTGCCGTTTCCGGTTTTTTCGAGTCCTCTATATACAGGGTGTTCTAAGTCTGAATAATTTTCAAAAATGGGATCTTTGAGTTGAAAAAAAGCTTCTTTTTCGGCATAGCATTGTAAGCGGTGTAATGCATAAGAAGGCATCTCAGAAGGGCTAAACAGCAGGCTTGTTAACTAATATTGAACAGTAAAGTTTTTCACGATTACTGTTATGCTTTTTACTGCTCAGAAGTGTGCAGCCGAGCGTAAGTATTATCAAGTATCAGTTATTTTCATTTTGAAAAACTCGGTCACCCTTACCTTTTTGGCCCAACAACCTTTGGCTGCATCGCACCGAAATACATTGCGCTTGAAGAAGCTTGCAGGCAGACCAACCTCTTCACTGCACGCACCTCGTCGAAATGGCCGAAATGTTTTGCGCCACATAGCCGAGGGTAACCGTGTAATAGAAATGCTAAAAAGGTAATATAGATATTAGCTGAGGTGGGTGATTGCGATGACACGCAATCGGCCTGTCATCGGAAATCTACACAATCATGTTTTATTGATTTGGTCTCCTAAACCGCTATAAGCAGAGCTGTGTGTGTAGAACGGAATAATTGCGCAGCGGCGAACTCCTTATAATCGTTCGTAAGCGGTGTTGTAAGCAGCGGAAACCATCGGGCTCCCGACTATTGATGCCGCTCATGCCTGGACCGCTATGTGGCTCCTAACACGCGGAAAGGGCAGTCGGCGGGGACCCCGTGATCGTAAGCCTCTCCTCGCAATCTGTGTGGTGGCTTTGTCGCGCTGCAATGTAGATGCGCGACTAGACATATCGCTTAATCTTTGCATAACGGTCGAAATGTAAAAAAAACTTGCGTTAGTGTGCACCGTGTGATCTCTATTTAATGGGCGCCTCACCTCTGGAAACGTGCACTCGCAGTCTGAGGGAAGAATAGGTTTATTTTTTTAATAACCGTCTTACCGCCTGCCTGGACCATGAAGGGCAGTTCATTGAGAGGTTCATTTCATTCAGTTCATTACACGCCCCACAATAATAAAGAAGCTTAAAGGTAATAGTTAAAAAGTTGATTATTCTAGATTAGTCAACTAGCATGCTAGTTGGCACGTCTTGGCTGTATTCTTATGTAATACACCACTGATAATGCTATGCCGAAAAAGCACTCTTCTAAATTAATGATCCGATTTTTTTGAAATTCTGAAAATTCATAGGTGAAACACCCTTCATATTCATATACACGCAGGAAGCTAACAGTCAGAGAGACTAGGAGGCATGCAGAAATATTTCGAACATTTTTTTGTTAGTAGTGTTGATTAATGAGAAATAAATCGGGAAATTATTTTATCACTAACCGATAATTGATTACAAAGTAGAGTAAGAAAACCCTCATGACTCCGGTGGGATCCGAATTCACGACCTCCTGGTTTCGCGTCCGGTGCGCTGCCAACTCATATACGGCGGCAAGCGTACAATCTCCTATTTTGGGGTGCGGAGAAATTATAGAGGATATTGCCGATGATAGGGTGGCAACAGCTTACGAAGAATAGGACGATTTGACGATTCGCGCGATCTGATGATTTGCGCGAACTGATTCGCACCATCGTGCGTGAAGAGGTCCTCAAGTTTTGCAGCCCTTCGCAGTCTGCACTTGGCTCGATTTCCGCTCTTGTTCGCGAGGAGGTGCAACAGGCGTTCAGGGGTTCTACCGTCGAAACACCACCTCTGCCGGGAGACTACAGCCGCCCCACCTATGCCGAAGTTGCGAGACGCCCGGCTGCAGCTTCGCCACCGCCGATTCCAGTAACGCCTCCTGCACCGCTGTCCCCAGTTCCACCAGTCCCGTATTTCGACGATCGCCGAGCGCACTTGCGGAAGGCCGATGTCTGGCGCACATCTGACAACCGGCCACTCTGTTTTCACTGGAGAACCAGGCCATCTCTACCGCAATTGCTCTTATCGACGCCTCGGTCTGCAGGGATTTCGAGCCGATTCGCCCAGACCCCGGTTTGGCCACCGGCCTCCAGCCATTGAAGACTTCCTCGCGGAACAGCGACTTTCAGCCCGTGCGCCGCATCAGCCGCGCTCATCTTCTCCGAGACGCTCTTCCCCGAACCCGCACAGCTCCTCGCGAGCAGTACAGGGTCGCTCGCCGAGCCCTCGCCGGGAAAACTGAGACCAGCGACCTTCGGGGGCGAGGTCGCTGGGAGTCGCTGCGCTGAAGACCTCCCGCCGCCGCCGCTACGCTCCGACCGTGAACAGATAGCACCGTCATCTGACCGAGACAGCTGCGTTTCCTTGGACATACCTGTTCTTCTCGACGGTCACAGAGTCAGTGCATTAGTGGACACCGGGGCCGACTATTCAATTATGAGTGATAAATTGGCGACACTTCTAAAAAAAAGTGCTTACGCCTTGTTCTGTAGTGCATCTCCGTACTGCCGGTGGTCATCTCGTTACTCCAAAGGGTATTTGCACGGCTCGCGTTCAGATTCAGGGATCTACGTTCGTCGTCAGTTGTGTAGTTCTGTGTAATTGCTCCCGCGATCTCATTATCGGCATTGACTTTCTGCGGGAGTATGATGCTGTCATCGACCTCCGCCAACGAATCATCACCTTTTCGCCCAGTAAAGCGACCCACCTCGCCGAAACTTGCCACCGCAGTACCGCCCTTCGTGTTTCTGCAGACAGTGCCACGTTGCCGCCACGGAGCAGTGTTTTGGTTGAAGTCACTTGCAACGACTTGCATGACGCAGAAGCAGTCGCCGAGGCTAACCGTTCACTCCTGCTTACTCAAGGCATCTGCGCCGCTCGCAGTCTACTGACGCCTTTTTGCAGGTACTGCTATCGCTTCTGCCGAACCTGTTACCGATATTCCCGTTTGTTTTGCGTCCGCGGCAGCCGGCACTGACGAACCTTCCCTTGAAAACGTCGACATAAATTGCCACCAGTCTCGGGAGCAACGCCTGGCTTTGGAACAGCTGCTGAAGGAATACAAGTCGTGCTTCGCTTCCTCCTCGAAGGTTCGTGAAACACCCATCACGCAGCACCGCATCATCACCTATGACGACGCTCGCCCTATACGACAGCAGCCTTATCGTGTTTCTGCTAAAGAACGGGCGGTTATCCAAACTCAGGTTCAGGAAATGCTTGACGATGGCGTTGTTCAACCTTCCCAAAGCCCGTGGTCTTCACCTGTAGTCCTTGTTAAGAAGAAGGACGGCACTCTCCGATTTTGTGTCGACTATCGCAAACTGAACAGTGTGACTAAAAAGGACGTCTACCCGTTGCCGCGCATTGACGACTCGCTGGATAGATTACGGCGCGCTAAGTACTTCTCATCCATTGACTTAAAGAGCGGCTATTGGCAAATTGAAGTAGACGAACGGGACCGCGAGAAAACCGCCTTTGTGACTCCAGATGGCCTCTATGAATTTAAAGTGGTTCCTTTCGGTTTGTGCTCCGCCCCGGCTACGTTCCAACGGATGATGGACACCGTCCTCACAGGCCTCAAGTGGCAAAGCTGTCTTGTTTACTTGGACGACGTCGTAGTTTTATCGGAAACATTTGGCCAACATCTCCAGCGCCTGCGGGCTGTCGTCGAAGCCCTCCGCTCGGCAGACCTTACCCTGAAGCCCCAGAAGTGTCATTTCGGTTACGAAGAGCTCAAATTTCTTGGTCACGTTGTGAGCGCTGAGGGAGTGCGGCCGGACCCCGAAAAGACTGCCGCCGTCGCACGTTTTCCCGTTCCGACCGACAAGAAAGCTGTCCAATGCTTCCTGGGTCTCTGTGCGTATTATCGGCGCTTTATTGCGGACTTTTCCACGATTGCTGAGCCGTTGACGCGCCTCACCAGGAATACCACCTCCTTTGTCTGGACCACTGAGCAACAGACCGCTTTCTCTACGCTCCGCCAGCGCCTTCAAACACGTCCCGTTCTTGCGCACTTCGACGAAGATGCCGATACCGAGGTCCACACCGACGCCAGTAACATCGGTCTTGGCGCGGTCCTTGTTCAACACCAAGAGGGCCTTGAGAGGGTTATCGCCTATGCTAGCCGTACTCTCTCCAGCCCCGAGAGCAATTACTCCACGTCTGAAAAAGAATGTCTTGCGGTCGTGTGGGCCACCATGAAGTTTCGCCCTTATCTTTACGGCCGCCCATTCAAAGTGGTCACCGATCACCACTGCCTATGCTGGCTGGCAAATTTGCGAGACCCATCTGGACGCCTGGCACGCTGGAGCTTACGGCTCCAGGAATTTGACATTACTATTGTCTACAAGTCCGGCCGCTGACACGAAGACGCCGACACACTGTCGCGTGCACCAGTTGATGCTGCCGACGCAGCGCCCGATGACGACAGCGGCTTCCTTGGTACTCTCACCGCCTCCGACCTACTGACTCGGCAGAGGGCGGACTCGGACCTTCACCCTCTCATTGACGCCCTTGAAGGTAGTGATACGGCTATACCTCGCCACTTCTCTCGACGTCTTGGCTCCTTCTGTTTGCGGCAAGGTCTCTTGTACAAGAAGAACTCGAGAGGCAACGATAGACCTTACCTTCTCGTCATTCCAGCCGACCTCCGGTCTGACGTTCTTTTCGCCTGCCACGATGAGCCCACGTCTGGCCACTTGGGCTTTTCACGTACGCTCGCCAGAGTGCGGAACATCTATTACTGCCCTGGACTTTCTGCTGATGTCAAACGATACGTTAAAAGCTGCCGAGAATGCCAGCGCCGGAAAACGCCCCCACTTAAGCCGGCGGGTTTTCTCAAGCCCGTTACTGCCCCTCGCGCTCCGTTCGACCAGATCGGCATGGACCTCCTCGGCCCTTTCCCCTTGTCGCAGGGCGGCAATAAGTGGATCATAGTTGCTACCGACTATTTGACTCGCTACGCCGAGACCAAGGCGATCCCTCGTGGCACAGCTTCAGAAGTCGCAGAGTTTTTCATGCACAACATCGTCCTACGACATGGCGCTCCTTCGCACGTGATTACAGACAGAGGGACGGGGTTTACAGCGCAACTAATCGACCACATCTTTCGGCTGAGCTGCACAACACACCGCAAGACCACGGCCTACCATCCGCAAAGCAATGGCTTGACCGAACGATTAAACAGGACCCTTGCGGACATGTTGTCCATGTACGTAGATGTCCAACACAAAACTTGGGATGAGGTCCTGCCGTATGTCACCTTTGCCTACAACACAGCCCTGCAGGAAACTACGCGCTTCTCCCCGTTTCGCCTTGTGTACGGACGCGAAGTCTAGAGCATGCTTGATGCCATGCTCCCGTGCCCAGAGGATGACCAACTCGCCCCAGACGCCCAACAGTTTGCCCAACGTGCTGAAGAAGCCCGTCAGCTGGCTCGCGTGCACATCGGGCAACAGCAGAGCTCGGATGCGCGCCGTTACAACCTTCGCCACTGACAGGTTGACTACAAACCCGGTGACCAAGTCTGGGTGTGGACTCCTGTTCGTCGCCAAGGCTTGCGTGAGAAACTGCTCTCCCGCTATTTTGGCCCTTACAGAGTGGTACGGCGTGTCAGTGAGGTTAACTATGAAGTGGTTCCGGACGGGGCTGCGCAACCGCGACGCCGACAGCCCGACTCTGACATTGTGCACGTTGTGCGGCTTAAGCCGTACTATACACGGTGACGCAACCGTGCTGATGTTTCGCGCGCTTCAGTTGCGGCAGTTTGCTTGTTTTTTTTGTTTATTTTTTGTTTCACCCTTACGTCGACAGCGACAGCGCTCTTTTTTTTCTTCATAAGGGGGGAATAATGCCACCTAGTCTTGCCAGGTGGCGCATACGAAGTAAGGCGACGACGACGAAGTAGGGCTCGCGCCGTGTGGAGTCTGTCGCTGTTGTTGCCCCAGCTTGCCTGGCCTTCCCTTTCGTGCCTGCTAATAAAGCCCCCCTTCGTCAGCAAGTACGTTACAATATATATATATATATATATATAATATATATTATATATATATAATATATATAATATATATATAATATAATATATAATATATATACAATATATATATATATATATATATATATATATATATATATATATATATATATATATATATATATATATATATATATATATATATATTGTTACGCCCAGTGGTTTATTAAGACTGGGACGGAGGATCGAAAAACCAGCTGGGTCCGCTTGCCGAGCACGAGACGCCACCAAGTTCGTTCTCCTCATCTTCGGCTTATCCAGCAGCGCCGACCACGCAGAATGGGTGTTGCCTTTTCATGGGCGTCACACTTCCCCCTACGCAGCCGAAGCCCGCTGGGCGTGCTAAGCAGCGCCGCGCGAATGGTAGGGCTTCAGCCGGGCAACGTGAGTGACTTCGGTTCGCGCTGAACGACGGCCGCTTGCCGTGAGACGAGCTATGCGGTAATTGAGTTCGCTAATTTGGTCAATAATGACGTAGGGTCCATCGTAGTGGCACAGCAGCTTCTGAGACAATCCTCGCTTTCTGATAGGCCGCCACAACAAGACTAAATCACCGGCACTGTAAGTAACGCGACGGCGGTGGGCATCGTAGCGCGCTTTTGACCGATCTTGGGAGGCGAGAACACGAAGGCGAGCAAGGCGCCGGGCTTCTTCGGCGAGACAGAGTGTCTCAGCGATAGAGGGATCTTCATGGAGCTCGTCACAAAATGGTAGTATGGTGTCCAGGGTGTAGCGTGGGGGGCGTGCATACAGTAAAAAGAAGGGGCTGTAGCCAGTAGTCTCATGGCGCGCGGTATTGAACGCATACGTGATGAACGGCAGGACGCTATCCCAGTTCTTGTGCCTTGAATCAACATACATTGACAGCATGTTAGTGAGCGTGCGGTTCGTGCGCTCAGTGAGCCCATTCGTGTGGGGATGGTAAGGCGAGGAATGGCGAAAATGTGATGCGCAGGAACGGAGAAGCTGCTCCACGACGTCAGCGGTGAACTGCCGACCACGGTCACTAATGATAACTTTTGGAGGTCCATGACGGAGAACTATGAATCGGAGCAGAAAAGAGGACACATGATACGCTGTAGCCGAGGGTAGAGCTGCCGTTTCACAATACCGGGTAAGGTAATCGACGCAAACCACAATCCAGCGGTTCCCATGATAGGACTTTGGAAACTGGCCCAGCAGATCTATGCCCACTTGCTCAAACGGTGCTGCAGACGGTGTCACAGGGTGAAGCTGACCAGATGCAAGGCTAGTAGGTCGCTTGTATCGTTGACACTGAGTGCAGCTGGCGACGTACCGCTCAGTCGTGGCCCGCATTTTCGGCCAATAGAAGCGCGCCTGGGTACGATGCAGCGTCCGTGCCGAACCAAGATGTCCAGATGTAGGGTCATCGTGCATGGCCTGCAAGACAGAGGAGTACAGGCTCTTCGGAACTACCAGCAGAAAGCGCTGGCCCGTAGGAGAATAGTTTTTCTTCCACAAAAGACCATCTCGCACACAAAAGTGGCTGACGTTGGAAGGGTCTTCAGCCTCCGCAAGGAGAGACTGTAGGGTTAAGTCTTCCTGCTGTTCCGCTTTGAACGTTGCGATATCAGGAAAAACAGGTGACACTGACGCGACGCAGTGGTCCAACGTATCGATGTTAGACTCCGGCTCAGGAAGGGGCAGCCTCGAAAGACAGTCCGCGTCAGCGTGACGGCGACCACTCTTGTAGACGACTGTGTAGTCGAACTCTTGTAGCCGGAGAGCCCACCGTGCAAGGCGTCCGCAGGGGTCGCGAAGGTTAACGAGCCAGCAGAGGGCATGATGGTCGGTGACGATGGTGAACGGTCTTCCGTACAGATAGGAACGGAAACGCTGCGTGGCGAAGACGACGGCTGAGCATTCTTGCTCAGTGACTGTATAATTGCGCTCCGGCTTGCTGAGCGAGCGACTCGCATACGCAACAACGTGCTCTTTGTTGCCGCACCGCTGGACGAGAACAGCGCCGAGGCCAACGCCGCTGGCGTCAGTATGAATCTCTGTGGGAGCGGAGGGATCGAAGTGGCGAAGTACAGGGTGAGACGTCAAAAGGAATTTTAGTTGGCGAAAGGCGGAGTCGCACTCAGGTGTCCACTCGAAAGCCACATCTTTCTGAAGTAGACCTGTCAGAGGGTAAGCTACATCCGCAAAGCGATGAATAAAGCGGCGAAAGTAAGAGCATAAGCCCAAGAAACTCCGCAGCTCTTTAACAGACTGTGGTGGCTTGAACGACTCGACAGCTGCAGTCTTGGCTGGATCAGGCCTGACGCCGTCTTTATCAACGAGGTGTCCAAGCACTAACGCTTGACGCGCACCAAAGTGGCACTTTTTAGAATTAAGCACAAGGCCAGCTTGGCGCATACAGTCGAGGACGAGAGCTAAACGGTCGTTGTGCTCACTGAACGTCTTTCCGAAAATGACAACGTCGTCGAGGTAGCACATGCAGATTTCCCATTTCAAACCGCGGAGTATAGTGTCCATAAATCTCTCGAAGGTGGCGGGCGCATTGCAAACGCCAAATGGCATCACATTAAACTCATAAAGGCCATCAGGCGTAATAAAAGCTGTTTTTTCTTTGTCTGCGGGATGCATGGGGATTTGCCAATACCCCGACCGAAGATCAATAGAAGAGAAGTAGGACGCTGAAAAAAGACAGTCGATGGCATCGTCGATTCGAGGCAGGGGGTATACATCTTTTCTCGTGACGGCATTCAGACGACGGTAATCCACGCAAAAACGCCATGATCCATCTTTCTTCCGAACAAGAATTACTGGAGCAGCCCAGGGACTTGAGGACTCTTGTATAACGCCTTTGGTTAGCATCTCCTGCACTTGGTCATTGATTACCTTGCGTTCAGACGGTGACACGCGGTAGGGCTTTTGGCGGATCGGATGTGACGTACCAGTGTCAACCCTGTGCAGGGTTCGAGACGAGGGGATGGAAGATGGGCCGCCGGGCTGCAAAAAGTCAAACACAGTGGAGTATCGCTGGAGGATGGTCAACAGTGCACGGCGCTCATGCGTGGAAAGCGAGTTGTCGATCATTCGGAGCAACTGCGACTCGTCGTAAAACTCTGGTGCTGCTGCGCCCAAGGCGTCGGTAACCAAGGCAACGGATACCGGCGTGTATTGGCTGCATGACGCAAGCTTCAGGCCTTCAGGCAGAACAACAGATTCCGTCGAACTGTTCACTGTCCACAGTTCAGTTCTTCCGTTGATGACGGAAACCATGGCATGAGGAACCAAGATGTTCTTCTTCATGCAGTTCAAGTGGTTCGGTTCCACAGCCGCATCAAACACTTCGAGAACGGTATCGGGGCAGGAAACCGGTACGCACACAGCCGAAGAAGGAGGCACGACAGTATCTCGGGCAACACAAAACACTCTCTCTCCCCTGCACGAGCCTTCTAGAAGATCAGTGGTGGAACATTTGCCGACGTTGAGCTCACCTGTGTGACAGTCGACTTTAGCGCCACACATTTGCAAAAAGTCTAGGCCAAGAATAACGTCGTGCGTCGACCGGCTGAGCACCACCATTTCCGTACTGAAGACTTCACCACCCAAAGAAACCTTAACACTACACACTCCAACTGCTGGCAACGGTTCACCACTCACGCCACAAAACTGGACATTTTTGTCCCATCGAAACAAAACTTTTCTTCCTAGGAGGCACTTAAACGCAGCACTCATAACCGAAACAGTAGCACCGGTATCCACTAAAGCCATCACAGGTACACCATCCACTAGCACATGTACTTTGTTCTTTAACATAACTACAGGCAGGGGTATCACTTCCGACGGCAGACTTCCAGCGACCTCACCCCCATCGGTCGCGGCGGCTAGTTTTCCGGCGGAGGCGAGGAGGAGCGGCGTCGGGGTGATGGAGATCGACGTGTACGGAAGGCTGGAGGCGGCGTCACACTTCTATCAGATGCCGGCGAATTATTCCGCATTTGTGCAGGCCATGAATTGCCGGAATCAGGCGGGCAGGACGGGTATCGAGAAGGACCGCGTTGGTAATCCGGACGCCGAGGATAGGTCGAGGAGCCGTAACGGGATGGTTGTCGGCGGGGACAAAATCGGGAGATGTGTCCGGGTTGACCACAGCGGTAACACACAAGAGAGGGAACGGGAGCAGGCTGCGCCGGCATGTAGTCACCATACGAAGGACTGGGCCGAAAGTTGTCGTCGTATGTGGCCGGCACAGGCTGGTAAAAGCCGGACCGTTGCTCCGGGGGCAATCGCGGTGTGTTGTTCGGCCGCAGCCCTCGGGGTACCCGGTGATCCTCAAAGTCCGCTGTGTTAACGTCGGATGGCGGAGTAGGACGCGTGAGATACGCAGGAGGGAGCTCTGATGAATTTCGAGTGAGTTCCAGTGACCTGGTTAACTCTTCGCGAACGATCTGGCGGATTGTGGAAGCCAGATCGCATGACGATGGTGTGTCTACAGCTGCCACCGTCGTCACCCCGGCCAAACGTCCAAATTTCGGTGTGATGCGACGCATTTTCAACGTCTCGAACGTCCGGCAGTGCTTGATGACGTCAGACACGGACTCGAGACTTTCTTTTCCGATCAAAAAATTGTAGACGTCTTCGGCGAATCCTTTGAGCAAATGGCCAACTTTGTCTTCCTCTGTCATGGCAGGAGAGACGACCTTGCATAGCTTCACGATTTCCTCAATATACGTCGTGCATGTTTCACCGGGGAGCTGAGCCCTTTGCGCAAGTGTTTGTTCAGCCCGCTTCTTCTTTACGACTGAATCACCGAAACACTTCTTCAGCTCCTCAACAAAGCGGTCCCAAGTCGTGAGGGAATCCTCGTGGTTGTCAAACCATGTTAGGGCTGTGTCAGTTAGTGAAAACACGACGTTCGCGAGCCGGGCGGAGGAGTTCCACTTGTTGTAGCGACTCACCCGTAGGTAGTGGGTGAGCCATTCATCGACGTCGTCGCTAGATGAACCCGCGAATGACCGTGGCTCCCGGTAATGCTGCCACGAACTGCTGGGCACAGACCTCGAAGCGTCGCCGTCCAGGGACATCATTGGCACAGAAGGCGGCAGACCAACAATGCGACGACTGCGGCGAATGTGAATCTGGGGATCCGTCTTCGGAGGAACCTGATTACCCGGCACCTTCCACGGTACGGGGATCGATACCCCGCACCTCCACCAAGATGTTACGCCCAGTGGTTTATTAAGACTGGGACGGAGGATCGAAAAACCAGCTGGGTCCGCTTGCCGAGCACGAGACGCCACCAACTTCGTTCTCCTCATCTTCGGCTTATCCAGCAGCGCCGACCACGCAGAATGGGTGTTGCCTTTTCATGGGCGTCACAATATATATATATCCACAATACTTTAGGGCCATCGGAGGAGTGCAGAAATACATCGCGGAACAAGTTAGCTACTTACAGTCACAAGTAACAGTCTAATGCAAGCAAAAATCTTGATAAACATTTTAACGTCCCTATACCAAGCGAATGCGTCGCCAAAATTTTAACTGTTCTTCTCCACGTAGTCCACAGAGGACCGAAAAAGACTGGAAGCCTTCACGCACATTCAAAAACAAATAAACGCCCGCTACTAGGGTGGAGACGATTGGGACAAAGTAGATATTTCTGGAAACATATGCCTGCACGCTCCAATATCCTGCTCGCTTCAATATCCTGCACACTCTTCTATTATCCCTGTCCAAGCTCCTTTTGTGGCCACATTGGACATTCTGGAGGACTGTAAGTCACCAAGGATCAATCACGGGCACACGATTTCTGTAGCAATTTTTCCCTCTTCTTTCTTCGGGTTCTATCTGAGGCCCATTGTAGCGGACTCTTTCTAAACCCTATAAATACCGGTCTTTAACAGTCATGTACCATTTTGACCAAGACAGCTCCCCAGTCGAAATATCAGTTAACACTTATGTTTTAGACGATACCATTCTACTTTATAACCGTATACCTTTTGGTAAATACTGCCGTTTTCTCAACTGTCATATACAGACATGTCAATACGGTATTAGCCTTTCAACACAACGAGCCACTAAGCTCATGATTAGTCTTTGTCTCACCTACAGTATTCACTCAGAAGTAGACCAATCCAAAGGCGTCCGCAAAAGTTTTCGCAGAGAGAGAAAGGGGGGAGGGGGGCAGGCTAGAACCAAAGCGGCATTAATTGTTGTCTAAAATACGCACACGATACAAAAATTTGAAACAGCATTAGTGCTAGGCTTTGTGAACATACATTACACTTTATTAATCAGAAACATGAGAAACGTTACTGTCACCTAAGCGTGCTAATGGAGCTCGGTAGTTGTTTTCTGCTAGTGTATAAAAAATATTCGAAATTCCAGAAAGAGAGGAGGGCAGCCACCTCCTTGCTCCCGCCCCTCGAGACGCCTATGTACCGGCCTCTTTTTTACTTCAAAATTCGTTCTCCAAACTGTGAAAGAGAAAAATGGTAGTCAGCCGCCGTGGTAGTTGAGTGGCTGTGAAGCTCAGCTGCTGCCCCGAAGGACGCAAGTTCGATCCAGGTCGTGGCGGTCGCATTTTGATGGAACCCGAATGCTGGAGGCCCGTGTACTGTGCAATGTTAGGGCTCGTTAAAGAATGCACTGTCGAAATTGTGCACAGCCCTACAGTACGCGTCCTTCATAACCTGAGTCTCTTTGGGACGTTAAACCCCTTAAAATCATCAAACATGAATGTTACTGCAGGAAGTCCTGTTCTCTGGAAGCCTTCCATCGTGCACAGACTATTCCAGTTGCTGGCATCGTTACTCTCAAAAGCTTTCACGCATATCCTTTTTTTCAAGGAAGCTGTGCAAAAGATAAGTGTCAACCTAAGAATGGGGTACCACGCGCCATCACCATGTCTGCCACATACGCCTGTTAGTCGCACGGACGCGACAAGTGCGGCCTCCGAATCCGGCCTTCACATGTAGAAGGCACGACAACGCAAGGGCATTTACTGCCTTGCCTCGCAGGCGGAACTCAGGTCAGCTTTCTTGACCCTCTGCCAACCAGTCGGTTAACATTTCCTGACGGCTGTCGTCTGGCTCACTTCATATGTCGTGCAAAAGAATCTGCAATGTCTCGTACTGAGTCTTTTGCACTTATCAGGGCAGCCTCTATGTCAGTAGTAGCACTGTAGATGTGCTCAAACACCACATATTTTCCTCAGAAGGAAACGCAGAACGTTACAATTTAGTATACTTCAAGTTGGACGGCACCAGAGTGAGTAAAGTCGCTGCAATACAATTCTGCTTCTTTGTCCAGTTCACTTAATTCATCAACACTTTCTTGTTGGTCGACGCTCTTGTGCCTGCATAGACATGCGCTAAAGCATCTATCCAAAAATTTGCCTATATCGTGTGTGTTCCTTATGACGCGTATCGGTACCATGAACCTGATTTTAAGATATGCACCATCCTCAGTACAGCGGGACTCTGAGTTCATCCTGGCAGAGACGACGTCGTCAACCCCTCCAACCCTCTTTTAAACATCTTAGCGCCCAACCCAGTTCTTCAATGAAAATAGAATGACAGGAGTGGCCTGTGTTGCCCCAAAGTATTTCATTTATTTGACCTGTCTGCCACGAGGGTATCGGTTTAGAAAAGGGCTTGTTGGACATAACTGTACGTCCTTATAAAAATGACCTACAGGCCTGCTCTAAACTTTTTTTAGGCTCTATTGCCATCCTTTACGCATTTAGTTTTGTCTGTAGGCGAGATAGATTTTGGCCATCTATCGACTATCTGTAAACCCTTCCTTTTCCTTCACCATAGACGGTTGATAGTCTAATAGAGAATGAAGTTTATAACAGCCTTAATTTCTTTTTGTCAATGTAGAGTCTATAGACTATCTATGGACTGAGGTTTATAACACCCTTAATTTTCTTTTGTCTGTTCGATGACTATAGACCGTACACACTGTAGGCTCAGGTAGATAAGAAGGCCATTTGGCAGAGCCAATGGTGATTACTCTTCCAGCTGTCTCAGGGGTAATGCGCTACAGCTTCATGGGACGATCCTAGCATTTTAACCTGAGGCAAAGGTTTTGGATTCCTAGAAGGGTAATGTTCGCTTCCATCTATGTGTAAGCAGGAGGATAAAGGGACTTGATCGCCTGTAAAATCCCTTGTGGCAGAAGGTATACAAAAACAATTTGCTATTGCACGTAATAAACATTATCTACGATGCGTTAACCAGCATGATTATCTTACTCGTCCAGCTTGATTACGCCTAATTACTTGTGTCGACACAACATTGTACTCATGCGTGTAGTCTAGGCGGCATGTGTGAAACTGTTTTTGTGGAAGCAGGGCAGGTTTAACTCCACAGCCTCTGTCGCACCTGTGAGCGTGATGGATTCTTCAAGTGTCCACATGTTGAATAAGGTGATCACTCAACACTGCATGGAGAAGGGAACTCTGCGGTGGGTGACCGCAACCGTTGGTAGAGTCCTCCACCTCCTTCGCTATTTCGGAAATTAAAAAAAAAGTATTGGGTCATGACTATGCAGCGTCTCCTATATACTCTTTTTAACAGAATTGAAAAACCCCTTCTCGCTATGCCGTAATGTAGTTTTTAGACACAAATAATAATTATTCCTAACAGGTAATGCAAGGAAAGGCAGCAGTTCAGGAAGTAAGGATGAGTGCAAGCTTTACTATATGAAATGAATACGCCCTCATTTAAAGGATTCACTTGAGACAATTCCATACCATCTTTCGATCATTACTGCCCAACGCGCTTGATTCGGAAAGGTTTCGTCAGCGATTTCACATTTCAACTTAAAACTTTCTTAAGATAAATGGGGACAGCTAGACGGGTATGAGAACTCAAGGATGTGCCCATCTCTTAGAAACACCGTTAGAAAACTCTCAAAGAATATTATCCGGTGTGCGATTAACGTCTCTCATTTATGCCTTTGCCGTTGGCATCCACGTGCAACAGTGCTGAGATGCAACAATCATAAAGCCAGTAGTCCTTCATTCCTCTCCACAGACCTGCTGCTTCGGAGCCCGTGACGCCTTGATATCGCCCATACCGGTTTCTCAACAGAAACACCAAGAAAGGCTTTATGTTATGCAATTTTCTATTATTCTAAACGCGTGCCACGTACTAGGCAGTGGGAGACGCGGTGTACGCTGACAAAGCAGTAACTTCGTTTTTTTTGCGAAAACTATGCAGTTCTTCAAGCTTGAGTGGAGAATTTAAGCTTATAAAAAATTTACACACTGCAGTACTGAATACCAGAGCAAGCTACGCATAGCTAGCGTGCGAATGATATTCATCCGTGAAAAGGTTTTTTTTCACCTTTTATGCGATGGTGGAAAATAATGCACGATGCAGGCAACTGTGAGCGTGGATGTCTCGGTGACGTCGGCGTGCTCTGTCATGGATGACGTTTCCAACGAAATCACACGCAAGCGGCCTGTCATCGGAAATCTACACAATCATGTTTTATTGATTTGGTCTCCTAAACCGCTATAAGCAGAGCTGTGTGTGTAGAACGGAATAATTGCGCAGCGGCGAACTCCCTATAATCGTTCGTAAGCGGTGTTGTAAGCAGCGGAAACCATCGGGCTCACGACTATTGATGCCGCTCATGCCTGGACCGCTATGTTGTTCCTAACACGCGGAAAGGGCAGTCGGCGGGGACCCCGTGATCGCAGGCCTCTCCTCGCAATCTGTGTGGTGGCTTTGTCGCGGTGCAATGTAGATGCGCGACTAGACACATCGCTTAATCTTTGCATAACGGTCGAAACGTAAAAAACAACTTGCGTTAGTGTGCACCGTGTGATCTCGATTTAATGGGCGCCTCACCTCTGGAAACGTGCACTCGCAGTCTGAGGGAAGAATAGGTTTATTTTTTTAATAACCGTCTTACCGCCTGCCTGGACCATGAAGGGCAGTTCATTGAGAGGTTTGGTTCGCTTGTCACCTATAGGCGCTCGCTCGGCGCACGTCCTGAACAGCTGCGTTTGACCAATGATTTTTGTAACTTTTAGACCGTAGCACGGCACATTTCTCAACGTTGCAGTCCAGCAGCTCTAGAGGAATGAGAATAGTGTGATGGTTGAATAAAAGCCGCTGGCGGCCCGAATGGCCAGCCAGCACAAACACCGCGAAGAACCTACGCGCTGCATCCCCTCTTCCCTTTCGTCGCACACCTATGGACTCGTTCATTCCTTTTATCCGAGCCGCTGGCATGCGCGCTCTTCGTTTGTAAAGCTGCATAAAGGTCGCCTCGACAAGAGGTGGCCTACATCTCGTTTATAGAGGCTTGTGCTTGAACCGCGCTCAGGCGTGCACAAATTCCTCAGCCAGCATATGTGCGAGTGGCAGAGTACGCATTTCTGATTTCAGACTGCTACATTGCGAAAACACCAATGAACTCGGCGCTGATTTGCGCAAACTAATGTGCTGTAGCTCTCCGGATGCGCTTGTAGTTGAAGACGTCGTTCCATTGAAATAGTTCCTTCCATATTTTTCTAGCAACCTTAGTGAAGAGTAGCTGCACGGAAGTCACCTCTTGACTAAAACTAAGAAAAACTGAGCGAATTTGAGAGAGTATAACATCATGACGGTACTGGTTGGTTGGTTTATGGGGTTTAACGTCCCAAAGCGACTAAGGCTATGAGAGACGCCGTAGTGGAGGGCTCCGGAAATTTCGACCACCTGGGGTTCTTTAACGTGCACTGACATCGTACAGTACACGGGCCTCTAGAATTTCTCCTCCAAAGAAATTCGAGCCGCCGCGGCCGGGATCGAACCCGCGTCTTTTGGGTCAGCAGCCGAGCACCATAGCCACTGAGCCACCGCGGCGGCCATCATGACGGTACTGAGTATAATGTTTCAAGCTCACATGTACTTTTGAGACGGCGCAACTGCAGCCGCTATGGGCTGCTTGTGTTTTTCTGGATAACGTCGCGGCGTAGATGTGCTGCAACCCGCTTGTTTCTAAGAGCGCGCACTCTTGTACGACAGTCTTGTGCCATCTTCGTGCTTCATGTTATGGAGGGAGAAATGGGCTGAACTGGTCAGCACTCCGCATAGTATGATTTGATGGCTTCTCCCCGATTGAGTATTGGTACTAGGTTTCACGCAGCGTATTCTTAAAAGCGCTTGTTTAATGCCAGGTACAAGAATAAATGCTGGAATATTCTCCTGTCGGCATACCTAAGTGAGGAAAATTAAATTTGCATTTTATAGCGCGCGCAATCTCAACAGCTTGTAGTGAGTCAATGCTGACATCTGGCACAATTCTTCAGTCTTCAATTAAACGATAGTACGAATGCCATACACAGACAATATTGGCAGTTCATTACCATTTAGTGTAAAAGCACTAATCTAACATTCATGCTTTGAAGCGTAGTTTTCGTAATTTTATTAAATTGCGATAAACAGCTTTTTTCATTTATATTGTATGCAAGTACTCACTTGTATTATTTTTCTCTTTACGCATTAATATACATTTACCCAAATTATGTTTCGTTTATATTAGCATCATCCGGCATTTCTGAGTGCTTAATAATTACTTTATTTAATCGGATTCAGATTTATCGGTTGTTCTTTGTATATAATCATTTTTGCACGTTTGTAACAGGAGCTGTCCTGTGCAGCCGTTAGCCTTGGCACCTCCTCCTATGTTTATCGAATACGTTTACGCACCGATTAATCGTTTAAAATAAACTGATTCTGATTGTGTGTAGGTATTCAGTTGAGAGAGCGAGCGCTACAATGATTGTGGCGATACAATGTTTTATGCAAAAAATTTAGAATGGGCTGCGCATTTACTGAATCCATGAACCCCGCGCAATGGCTCGGTGGTTATCTCCTTCGTCTGCTGACTCCAGAACGCAGGTTTTATCCCGGCCTCAGCGGTCACAGTACGGCATGGTACACAACGTTAGGTGGTCCAAATTGTCCGAAGCGCTCCACTACACTGTCTTTCGTAACCATGAGTCACTTTGAGGCGTTTCATCCCACAAAACAAAGCAAAAGAATAGCGATTTATTTTAGAAAATCGTTTAGCCAAGATATGCCTTGCTTAGTAAAGCCGGTACGTAGAGTTCAAGTAGAATTTTTTTCTTACCTTTATAGTATTTTTGTTTTGCGCTGTATAGGTCACCATGCCCGGATGATTGACTGACGACAACACGCAGCATGAAGGGTTCCGAGCTAACTAGCCGGATCGTTACTTTCAAATTTTAATTGTATAATCTGGTGTATCTGGTCCGTATGTTGTGTAATGTGGTGCATAATGTGGTCGAGGTAGCAAAAAGCGCAACGGCTCTTTACAATATTTTTCATTAGTGTATTCAACCACTAACACTGGTTTCCCTTCCATACGTAATTTTCCAGCGACCTCAATCCCAGAAATAGAAATCAATGCTGATTAAATAGCTAACTTATTAACTCCCTCAAAATATCATCGTCATTTGGATGTGACCAAATTAGCACCAAAATATTAAAGGATGCTATCGCAATATCAACTAATATTAAACCTGTTGCTCTTACAGTCCCCCAGTAATGGCGAGGTCAGTCATGATTGCGAAAAAAAGAAAATAATATAAAATATTATAAAATATGAAATATTAATAAAATAAAAAAACTACCGGCCAAATTCGCTCACAAACATCCCGTCCAAACACCTTGAGCACCAAATAGCATCAAATTTAATCAACGACCACCAACACGGCTTTCGAAAGCTACTATCATGCGAGATACAGCTCGCCGAATGCACTGACAACATTCTTCTAGACATGGGGAATCCCTTACAGATGGATACCATATTTCTCGATATTCCTAAGGCTTTTGACCGTGTTCAGCATAATCATCTGATAGGCAAACTGGCCTTACATGGAATCCCGCGCACATGTCTCATCTGGCTAGGGCCGTTTTCTGAAGGTGCATGAGCAATTTACATTCGCCAACTGCTGCATCTCATCGCAAACTGGCGTCACAAAAGGTGTCCCTCACGGCGCAGGATCATCACCATTGCTTTTCTTAATCTGCGAAAATGATCTGCCCCCATACAACAACGAAACATCGACTTTTCACTGACGACTGCGTCGTTTATAACATCATCGATGCCCCTGAAGACACTATTAACCTACAAAAAGATATCGACAAAATTCCGTCATGGTGTGAAAAATGGCACAAACACCTAAGTAAATGCCAACTCATGTCCTTCTCTCATAAGCAAACCTCTATTACCTGCACATACAGTATTACTTCAACTCCCACTGCAAGAACTTCTTCTTACAAATACCTTGGAGTTCACCTCAGATCATCCTTATCAAGGGTCACTAATATTTATTCAATATGCTAACAGGCCTCACGCACTCTTGGTTTTCTACGGCGGAACCTAAAATCACCACCACCTTGAATAAGACAACTGGCTTATCACACGTAAGTACGCCCAAAGCTCGAATACGCCACATCCATCTGGCACACTTCACAAACATACCTTAAAAATGACTTAGAAGCCGGTCAAAACCGAGCTGCGCGGTTTATCATGTCAGAGTACTCGCGTGATACTAGTGCCCCTTCACTAAAATGAGCTCTTTCTCTCCAAAGTCTCCAATCACGTCGCATCGTGTCACGCCTATGCCTCCTTCATTCCTTTTTCTGCCAGCCTATTAACTGGCACCGTTTGCTACAGCCGCCATCGAGAACACCCCCGTGCCTAATGAACAGTCATCCCATAGCTCTCATGATAGTCCGCACGTCAGCGATGAAGAATTCATACTTTCCAGATACAGTAGCCTGATGGAATGCCTTGCCAGATAATATTGCTTCGTGTACTGATGGAGCAATTCTTCGCACTTAGCTAGCGAGCCACCTCTGGTTTACGTGATGTTTTTGGCCTTACCAAATAATCTGATCATGTGCTACCGTCGGTTTTTTCCTTTGTTCCTTTCTATTGCTTTTTATTTTTCTTATTGCTGAGCTGGTATCAATATGTTGTTACACACTGTTCTTGCCTGTTGTTGTTGATCTAATTGCCATGGTCCCTTATGTCTTCAATAAATGAAATCAAATGAAATATTAATCCATGAAATGACTATGGAGAGTCTAATGACCTATATCTACTAGACCAGTAGACTTCTTTCTACAGGTCAAATGTTTAGGAGAATCCCCCAAGGTGGAGTAGATTTGTAATAAGGGAGTAATTACTCACTGACATCCTCCCGAGCGCAGCCAACGGCTACAAAGGAAAGCTATACAGCTGTCTCGGAAATTTCGTAGTTAAAGAAAAGTTCGTCCTGGTCCAGGGTTCGAACACGGGACCACCGCTACACCGGGCAGTCGCTCACCAATTGAGCTAACCGGGACGGCAAGATTATGGTAGGGCGAGAGCGAATTGATCAATAACTCGAAGTGGGAACTGTGTCGGTCAAATGTTTAGGAGAATCCCCCAAGGTGGAGTAGATTTGTAATGATTGAGTAATTACTCATTGACATCAACCCGAGCGCAGCCATACGGCTACAAAGGAAAGCTATAGGCTGTCCGCATGAAGAAATCAACAAGAAGTGTAAGGCCAAAAGTGTAGATTGTCTATGGATTGTCCATAGGCCTGTGTCTATTAGACTTTTTTAGACATTTGTCAATAAGCTGTCTATAAATTAAACTGCTAAAAAGTGAATGGCCATATATCTATAGTTGTCTAAAAAGCAGTCTATAGGATTTGGCTATACACCAGCTATAGACTTCAAGGACAAAATCTATATGCAGTATATAAACTGTATACAAAAATTTTTGTAAGGGCGTTAGAAGTCGAGGCCAAATTCCATCATATCTATGAGGTTCCACCGCAAGCCCGCCTCCATGAGGAAGTGTTTGTGGAGATAAACGTTTGCTGGAATTTCCAACAATAACAGTCCCACATCACAGCGGTGGAGCGAAGTATTACAGTGGGGCACTTGTCAGCCGTTGATAGCCGGTTTTTACGGCGCCTATGTCGAACAGATATATTAAGAGATATATAGAGTCGCTCCGGTCCGAATACGGTGACGTATACCTCTTCCTGCATAGTCAAAGTAGTTGGGAGATGGCGTGAACACGCCGGAAATAGTAAGCGGATGTGGTGGGTGTGGGAAAGGCCGCAGGACGTCTGGTGTCTCAAGATGTGTCACAGAATTCACGTGAAAGTTATCGGGCTCATTATAATTTTATATAATTTAATGTACGTGCATAGGACATGGGTAATGAGAGCTGGACAGATGAATGAATTGTCTTATTTGGAAGGGGGAACGAAGGGCCTTAAGCTGTTCTGGGGCTAAAAGAGGTCGAATAAAGCATAATTGAATTAAATTTTGGAACCAGCGGAATAGAAGCTATGCAACTGTAAATCGCTTGAAGTTCCACTGCCAGAGCGGTGCACGCGAATTAAGATGAAGCTAGGAGGGTTTGTAGGCAGCGGTTAACTGGCCGCTTTGCTGTGTAGATAGAGCCGAGACTGATGCTGCCGGATACACTGTGGGTCGTTCGTAAGCTACAGTCAGGCGGGAAGTGACTTTAAACGATGCTGATACAGAGTTTGTTTACGAGATATGTGGTGGCCTGCATAAACCTAATCAATAATATATTCGAAGCAGCCAGAATGTCGGCGGGCGAAGCGTCTTTTTTATTGCGAAAGCAATACTGCTTGCACTTTTCTGCCATCGATGGTCGTGGCGCCTCCTTACACAGCGGCGCTTCACGTGACTGTGTGACGTCACGACAGACCGAGAGATGGTGCCCCAGCTCGCGCCATCGATGGCGGAGGTACAGCCTTACACGCCAGCTGCGCCGCTCCACCACGTGACCGCGTGACGTCACGACAAACCGAGAGCCGGGGCCCCAGCTCGCGCCATCGATGGTGGAGGTACAGCATTGCACGCCGGCTGCGCCGCTGCCGAGGGAGGGCGCTGGCTAGAGCGGGATATACCGGGGGGTGGCTGCACTGCGCTCCTCTCAGTTCGCTATGTCGGAGGATGTGTACAAGGCGAGGCTGGAACGATCTGCGGCGGCCAAACGATGGCGCCGCGCCGTAGAAACAGACGAAGAACGGAAAGAACGGCTAGCTAAACAATGTGCGTATGCAGTAGCCTGGCGAGCAAACCGGTCAACATCGCTTGATTCGGGTGGATCTACAAGTGCAGGGCCAAGTTTAATGAGTGGTGTTTATTTTTCCTCATATCTTTCAACTCTCTTCTATCTACTCGTGGCAGCGGTGGTGGCTCGGTTGGAGCCAGTAGGCAGGCCCGTGCACTTTCTTTTTCATCTTTCTCTCAGTCTCTCAATTTTCATCTTTCTCTCATCTTTCTCTTTTCTGGATTCCCTTCTTGAGTATGTAAACCAACATAAGTATAATATCGTTCTTGGGGGTTACCTAAATATTAATCTTTTATCGAACAGCACGGTGAGGCATGAGTTAGATTTACTGTTCACTGTTGTCTGAATGCGTTCACTGTTGTCTGAATGCTTTGAAAGCGCCAACGAGAGTAACGAGTGAATCAGAAACATTACTAGATGTATTCGTTACAAATATAAATCCAGCTCATCTAACATCCGCAGTAATCAGTTTACAAATTAGCGATCATCTACCCATTTTCCTATCTGTGAACCATACACTTAATATCAAGAGAATGCCGAAAGAATATTCTTACAGGGATATTAATCCTTCTACACTTTCTAACTTTCGTGAACATATAGCCGGCGCGGATTGGAGTGATGTTTTTTCTGAACGAAATCCCGAGGTAGCGTATTGTAGGAAATATATTCTACCTGCTTTCCTCACAAAGTACCCAATCCCCCCCGGCAGGCTCGTAAACCGTGGGTCAGCTATCAATTGCTTAAACGGAAAAAAAAAACGTGACAAACTGTACAGCAATTTTTCGAGAACCAAATGTCCTGACGCATTGAAAACCTTCAAATCATTCAGGAATAAGGTGACAAAGGAACTTCGAGCCGCGAAAAAACTGTTTTATGAGAACCTGTTTCTCTCGTCGAGAAATAGTTGCCAGGCGACCTGGAAGAAATTAAGCTCAATCATAGGGCGTACGCCAGAACCGTTCACCAAAATTACTCTTCACGGAGTAGATTGTGAGGGACCCGAACTGGCGAACGCATTTAATGACTTTTTCATTTCCATAGCTCAACCCTCCTCATCTTACGAAGACTTGCCGCTCAATTATTCTCGCAATAACTCTACTGTTTTTTTAAATCCTGTTTCAGACGACGAGGTGGTTGCGGCTTTCAACAGCCTTAATAACAGCAAATCTGTAGATAGTACAGGCATTCAGATAAAGCCAGTTAAGTTTGTTATTCATGGTATATCAAGTTGTTTGACACATATTTTTAATACATGCATCTGAGAAGGGGTATTTCCACGCATCATGCAGTCTGCGAAGGTGATAGTATTGTTTAAAAAAGGCGATAAAAACGACCTTGCTAATTATCGCCCAATCTCTATCTTGCCTACCATCTCAAAAGGTTTCGAAAAATTAATTCTCACGCGTCTTACATCCTTCATCGACCGTCACAGTATTTTAAACCCTGCTCAGTTTGGTTTAAGGAAAAACAGATCAACTGAGCTTGCCCTTCTCACGCAAAAAGAGTATATTTTAGAAAATTTTGAAGAAAAGAAACTAGTTCTAGGCGTCTTTTCCGAATTCTCGAAAGCTTTCGACAGCATTAATCACAAAACGTTACTCAATAAACTAGACCGCTATGGTATACGTGGTACAGCCTACTCCCTTATATCTTCTTACTTATCCAGTAGAACACAGTATGTCGAAATAAATGGGTTTCCCTCTGCAGTGCAGTCCGTCATCTCAGGAGTCCCACAAGGAAGTCTTTTAGGCCCCCTTCTTTTTATTCTTTACATTAATGATATTGTTAGCATAGATCCATCTGCAAGATACATTATTTACGCCGACGATACCACTCTGTTTTTCTCTGGTCATTCAGGTATTGATCTATCGAGCCGTGCTAACACGACCTTAGGCAAAATTGATCAATGGGCATCTAAGAACAGTTTAAAACTTAATGTAAATAAAACAAAAGCCGTACTCTTCCTCCCCAAAAACAGATTATTCGAGTTATCCCCACTCATACTCAACGACAGTCAAATAGAAGTTAGCAAATCTGTCAAAACGTTAGGCGTCTATTTTTCAGACAATATGTCATGGGATGCCCATGTAGAATACTTAGCCACAAAGCTCTCACGCCCTATAGGTTCCATACGTCGACATCTTTCAGTATTTCCTCTCTCGATTAATATTCTCCTATACAATGCACTCTTTTCCTCTATTTTAAACTATTGCTCACTAGTGTGGGCAACCACAACTGGAGAAAATATCACCAAGTTATTACTGCTGCAAAAAAGAGCAATCAGACTAATTTCTAAAGCTCCTTTCGCCGCACACACAGGGCCATTATTTGAGCAACTAAAAATTGTTAAAATGACATCTTTATATAACTACAGACTTTCCCTACTTTATAGACTAGGCATCACCAAGAAGGACAACACGCTAACATTATTAGCGGTGCTTCAACAAAACATCAATACACATAACATCCGAAATCCAGAACGTTGGCATATCACTGGCTGTCGCACAAACTATGGCAAGCAGATGCTTCGTTACAGGCTTCCTGTTTTACTCAATCAGCACTCACGCAATAGTCGGAAAGATTTTACAGTTGTTTCCGTGCAACAATTCCGTCAAATGTTTTTGTGAACAGTTTGTCTATGTCCTCTTTTAGTGCTTTGTACATGATGTACTTTGATTTTTTTGTGCTTTTTAACCCAAATTTCTTTCAATTTTGATTTATTGATGTAAAAATTCAATCAGTTGATTTATCCTGCGCTGCCAAATGCCGTCAGAAAGGGGGCAGTCGCCCCGTCAAGCTGCTCTCTGAAGCAGCTTTTTCGCGGCTGCTCCTTTCCTTTGTAAAATAGGAAAAATAAACTATTATTATTATTGTTATTATTAACCAACCAACCATCGGCGCAGAGCGGCGGTAGACACGGCGGATGCAGGCTGAAGAAACGGATGAAGTTACTTTCGCAATTTCCGGGCTTAACCAAGTTGAGCCTCTGCCAATTTTTTTGTCGAGGTGTACTGTCCTCGCCTGTAGGCAAGAACGTAAAAGATTACGACCCGTATGAGAAAGTACGCATGTAAAACGCACACCTATGCGGCGGATAAGATCACGTAACGGGAACTGATTTCCGGATGGCTGTTAGCCTAGGGGTGCCGGTCCTGAATTTATCAAATAAACGAATACGAACTGTTTCTAGTCGAGGGTTCGGACGATTATCTACGGTAAATTTAAAAGCAGGAGCTCTGGGTAAGACAGCTTTACTTCTTACTCAAATGCAACATGACTTCGTAGGCGACATGGCCGGAACAAGAGGAGGATGATGATATGTCAAGTTAGCCAGTGCGTGCTGGCTGGGCGCCGGTTCATGGACGCGTCTTTGTGGCAAGACCAGAAAATGGTGTCATCGGCGTACTCAAGAGCCCGTATAGAGGGCATGTTCTCAACGGCGTGTGTAAGTGGATTAAGGGCCGCTTTGAATAATGCTGGTGCAAGATTTGAGCCCTAGGAAATTCCTCTTTGGCAAGAAAGTAGCCAAGGGGATTCCTGAGAATGCGAACACTGTAGGCTTGCTTGCCTGAGAAAGCAGGAATGAAGGAAGAAAAGCGGTGCGGGAGGCGTATAGTTTTGAGGGAGTCAACTATGGTAGAATGAAGGCTCATGAGAATATAATATAATGTAGCGTGTGCGCATAAGACATGGGTACTGAGAGCTGGACAGATCAATGAAATGTCTTATTTGGAAGGGTTCCGATCACAATGTGAGCAATGTGAACTTTTGGTGAATGGTAAAGTATGTCAACAGAAAATGAGGCATGAACATACTCCACTTGAATTTGTGAACGCAAACCGCTTTGTGTAGAGAGCGAAATTGACGTCCATCCCTTCCAAGGTATGGGGACAACTATTGAGGGCTTCCACTCTCCTGGCGGTTATGGTGATAATCATCGCCGGCTCGCCCTCCTCGCTGCAAAATCTGCCGTCTAAAAAGACTTCTACTGTCAGATGAACTATATCACATCTCTTTTGCAAATAAATTACATCTATCGATTATTCCAGATTCCTGCGGTGATCTGAGCACACAGTTCCACTAGCACGAAGTCGAAACTGCGCAGACTAGAAAAGTTTGCCCATATTTATTGGCTTCGGATGGTGGAGGAGTTGGGAAAATCTAACCGGCGAAACGTCTTCCAGGGGGCTGTGAATATTAGCAGCGTTCGACAGAGTTTTTCAGCGGGTACACAATAGCAAAATCTCAATATACGATAATGTTTAGCAATTTTTCGCGAACCGCTCTTATGATAGGATTGCTTGCTCCTGTTCCGATGCTCAAGTTTTTTTTTCTACGTCCGAGTGGTTTCCGCTGCCTAGTTAGTTTCCATTGCGAAAATTGCTGGCTCGAAAGGAAATTGGGCGAAGCACCACAAAGACGAGCAGTGTGCTATGCAAATTAATCAACGTCATGGCGGGACATCCCAAACTGGTAACGCGACTCGACGGAACAGCCGAAAACAAAAAAATGCTAAAAAGCAAAGAGCCTGATGTTATTAGGCCACAAGCTGCAATTGAAAAAAACAATATAATTTCATAGCAGTGGGAAAAACGTTGTTTGACAGAGATCCATATAAGAAGCTCGTAATGAAAGCGCCTCTCATCGACCATGACTGTACCAGGGGGAAGGTTAGACACACGGAGATATAATGTGGTCTTTTACGCGATTTGGAACTCTGTCGCACAAACTTGGGCTCTATTTGAAGAAAACGATCCGGTTGTAGGCCGCTACAAAGTCAATAATTCATGAGAATATTCCTAGGAACGAGTGGAAGTCCAGTCGTCTAGTTCCGCTCCTGAAACTAGGAGAATCGCCTCTTGATCTGACATCATACCGGCAATTGCGCTCGCTAGTTGCGTTGGCAAAGTACTGGAAAGGAAGGTACTTACACGTATTGAGTGGTACCTGGAGCGGTACCGCAGATATCCGTCTATAATTTCCGGGTTTTGACTAGGACGCTCTTCAGTTGACAACGTGGTCGACCTGGTGTCATTCATCAAGCGACAAAAATATTTGAAGCGCTTCACCGCGGCATTGTTCCTGGATATAAAGGTCGCATACGACAATGTAACTCACAAGGCTATTTTGGACGCTGGATGCTGCCGAGCTTGGTGGTCGCGTATTCTGCTGGATACGCAGTTATTTATCCAATAGATCTCTCTTTATGGAGACTAAGGATGGTCCAACATCTCATTCCACTTCCCGTGGAGTCCCACAGAGTGGAGTGTTCAAAGTCGTCAAGTGTTCTTGCGGCCTACCTTCACCTACAGGGCCTGCAGATTTCAACCAAAAAGTGCTTGCTTGTTGCCTTTACACGCAAGAACATGTCTCATTATACAGTATGCTTGAACGGCACAGCAATGCCCTACGTAAAGAGCCATCTGTTTCTGGAAGTAATCATCGACCGAAATCTATCATGGACCCCCAATATTTCGTACATCAAAAAGAGACTCAGCGATTCCTCACGTCCTCAAATTTCTTGGGGGAAAGCCCTGGGGAGCGTCATTGAGGTCGATGATGCAGCTCTGCAACGCCTTATTCATGGGATTTCTTTGCTACAGCCTCCCTGCACTTGGAAACATTCAAAAAACAAACATACCAAGTCTCCAAAGAGTCCAAGCTGAAGCTCTCCCGTCTTGCCTAGGATTGCCGAGATGTGCCTCTCCGGCCACATCTTTACACATCGCCCACGAGCATCCAATTCCTACCTACTTAACAGTTGATGCACTGAGGGCACATTTCCGACACATAAACCGGGTTCCCTCTCACAGCATTGCCAGCTTCCTATTACCTGGCCGCGCACATCGTTTACTGACACCATTGATGCACATCGCGCCATTCTGCCGTCCGTGTTTACATCTACCTGTAGGCCGTCCTTGCCACTTTGGACCGTGCGCAATCCCTGTGTGCTCCTTACAATACCTGGAGTCAGGAAGAAGACCGATTTATCGCCGGTAGTACTAAAACAAGTCACTCTTGAATATTTTCTTGAGTAAAATGCAAATCGGGTATACGTCTACACCGACGGCTCAGTGAACCATAACAGTTCTTCGGGCTCCGTGGTCTTCCCTGCAAGGACGACTACAGAAATCAGAGTCAGGATAGCTCACCAGACTTCTTCGACGGGTGCAGAACTCACCGCCCTTCGTGTCGCCCTTGAACGCATCAATCGGCAGCGCCCTCAGCAGTGGTCTATTTTCACCGATTCCAAAGCTGCCCTCCAAGGCTTGCAAGCTGCTCTTCGCTGGAGCCCATGAACAACTGCTCGCGGAAATTCGACAACTGCATCACTCTGCCATCAGTGCAGATGATGACATTATCTACCAATGGCTACCGGGGCACAGTGGCATAGCAGGGAATCACCGCGCGGATGAGGCCTCGCGAACTGCTCACCAGGACGGCGATTTTGTGTCGATCCCCCTTTCGAGATCAGACGCAGCGGGCAGCCTTCGCGCACTTGCACGGGACATCACGTTTGCCGCGTGGAATTCCGGCCAATTTGCCAACTCGCGTTTAAAATCCTTGGACCAAGATCTGACGCTCCGATTTCCATCCGGCCTACCACGACGTGAAGAAACCCTACTGTGTCGCCTGTCGCTTGGTGCAGCTTTCACCAACCACTACTCCTACTTAATCGGAATGGTCGATACCCCTGCATGCGCCATCTGCCCGTATGACGAGAATATATCCCACATTCTTTGTGACTGCCCTGCCTACAGCGCCGAAAGGCAGTCTTTAAGCCGTGCGCTGTAGCGTCTGGATCCACGCCCACTGACGGAAATGAAGATTCTCGGCCACTGACCGCGGCAATCGTCAGCAATGAAGGCCTCCAAGGCACAGCTCCGCTCCTTGCGAAATTCTGGCCTGCATGTTCATCATCACCATCATCATCAGCCTGACTACGACCACTGCAGGGCAAAGGCCTCTCCCATGTCTCTCTAATTAACCCTGTCCTGTGCCAGCCGCGCCAGTACAGGGTTAATTGGACGCTGACTTTCCACATGGCTTCAAATTTCTGTTACTCTCCTTTCTCTTTCATTTTTTTTATCCCCTCAAGCCCTTCCCCCCGTGTAGGGTAGCAAACCGATTATTCTTCGGCTAACCTCCCTGCCTTTCCTCTTATTCCCCGTCGTCCTCCTCTAGGGCACATAAATTTTAAACATTCATTTCGCACAAAAGCCACTGGGCTCCGCGTTTTTCCTTGTTTAAAGCCAAAGATGCTATTCTCAAGGAAAAGTTGTGCTCTAACGTCGCTGTTTCAAAATCCGATCGGGTACGAATATTGTAGCTCAAAACGGAGTTGAATACCAATAGTGTAGTGAAAGAAAGGAAACAACTGAGTCACAAGCGCGCACGTATAATCGCTACATGCGGCGGGCCACTGAAAACAGCCGAAAACTTTCATCGGAGCGGAGGAAGGACGCTACAACGTATGAAGTTGTATCGAAAGCAAAAGTGGAGACTCCACAGTGACCATCACTAAGTGAACCCAAGCGGAGTCAGCGTAATAAACGCACGATCATCATGTTTACGCAAAACAATATAACTTTCAGAAGTGATGAGCACAAAAAAGAAATTAGCGCCCCGAACTACCAGCCAATGTCAGCCGTTTAAATGAAGTGTGTTTAATTATGTTTTATTTTCTTACTAATACTTCGTGTTACTCAAGTGTCATTCCTGGCTTCACGGCGAGAAAATGAAACACGACTAATTTCTAATATGGCTCCTTGCAGGCCTCCAGTAAAACTTGACTGCCCAAATTATGCGGTCTATACGCAAAGCAAGGAGTTAATTCAAAATGATAGAAGCGTGCAGCTTTTAACTACATCGGTTCGGAGTATGCGTTGCATTCTCATCATCGAGAAGTGGTCGGCACCATATTATATGTTATTGTTTGAGGTTAAAATGCCTAACGGCTAGCTCTTCCTTTTTCTTGAACTCGCAATTTAAGCGCAATGCTCAATTATTTTTCGGGCGTCCTGAAGGCGACGATGCGGATTTGACTTTGTAGTTGTTTAATTCGTCTGTATTCGCAGCGTATCACTTGACCCCTATTGCGTATCTATGGCTCCTAACTTATATCACTTTGGTCGGTGATATATATATGTCTTAGTGTTGAGATTGCTGCGGGGCTATACAAAAGACACCAATGTTTGCTACAGCCATCATAACAAGCCCCATGCCGCGGTGACAAGACCGTGACATCTCCAAAACACATAAAGGCGAACACCATACGCATGCACAATGTTTGGGAATCGCAGATTGTCCATCATTCACGCTAGTCATAAACTCGAGGCACATAAGAGCAACTATGAATCAAGGAAATTATATCAAAGAAGAGATTAAACGTCAATTCTGACCTTAAGGAAAGTGGAAACGCACAGTTGTGTGTTAGTATCCAATGCATTTGCAAAAACTTTCCTTCGCGCAATTGATATTAAACTGCCTGCCTGGGAAGATATTGCTTCAATCTTGTGGCCATTCCACCAGTGCTTCCAACCTCCAGAGGCGCTTCTCCCCCAATTTGCAACCGAAAAATCCCTAGATTACCCTAGATACGAAAAATAGTGTTCAGCTGTGATGCAGCTGCCCTATTGCCAGACGTTTGGAAGCAAATGAGCTGTAAATTTGAAATGAATGATCTAAAATGAAGAACTTCTAAATGAAACAACAAGATAAACTATAGCGCTTTTTAAAAATTACAAAGTAAAGGCTCTATATCCTGTCTGCGTGTTGTTTTTTTTTTTATCGACGCAAGTTATTAGTAAACACGCATCGGCATGTGATTAAATGATTTTTTTTTCCCTCATCTTGTGTCGGTTTATACTTCAGCCGAAGGATACCACGTACAAAATGCCTGGAGGTCGCTTGAGGACTCCACGGAAACTGCGATATGAAAGCTGCTTGTTCATTTGCTGCGATGGCTCTAGAGGGTGGCTCATGTAACAGTCTCAGTCATTTAAAACAATGAAGCAGTGATTTTTACAGCTTTTGTATGCCTCATGTGACCTCAACTATATTTGTTCGCCGTGGTGGAACTCGGAATTGTGGTTTATCATTTTGGAGGGTCTAACGTCCCAAAGCGAACCAAGCTCCGGAACTTTCCACCATCTGGGGTCCTTTAACGTCCACTCACATCGCACAGTACAGGGGCCTCAAGAATTTCGCCTTCATCGAAATTCGACCTCCGAGGCCGGGATCGAAGCCTCGTCTTTCGGGTCAGCGGCCGGGCAACATAACCACTCAGCCTGGGAATTGGTAATTATTCCCCTAGTTACACTATATCTAAGGTTTTGAACACAGCGCCGCCTTATAAAAAAATGGCTCCCTTGTTCTGTTCTAGTTATCAAAATAAACATGGAGATATGCTTACTAACTAGGAATTTCACGTCGTGCAGCGAGCTCCAAATACAGCGTAAGGAAGGGGCGCGCATGTTGAGGGAAGGCAGTGGCGCGCCAAATCACAGCAGCGCGTGCCACTGGCCACGTGAGGGACCATACTACATCCGTGTAAAGGCTGGTTCACATGCATGCAAGCGACTGAAAATTGAGCAGTGCAGCGCGGCGAAAAGTTTGTAAGTTGCTGGAACATCGCCGCTCTGCCTGCTATAGCCGCCGCGATGGCTACAAACAGCCTTTGCGCCGCAGCAACAAAGCGTTTTCACTTGCATGTTAAACAGGCCTCACTCAAGCGCGGAAAGCTTGCACCGTCTTCTCAATTTGAGAGAGAGAAAAAAAAGAACTCTCCGAGCAAATGAAATTTCCCTAGGTTATACAAGATATCCCTTTTCCCCTAAACAACGTCCAAATTCTCTATATCTAGGAAAAAATCCCTAGGATTCGCAGCACCGCATTCGCCTATAGCGCCAGGAGGCTTCGAATTTACTCCGCTTGCGTGTGATATGTTCAAACACAATTTTTTCAAAAGACTGTAGATACCACGAGCGAAAGTCTTACGGCATTGAGATTTCTCAGCTTGAGTGCTGAGTGCCTAAGAGCAGCAACATAAGGAAGGCACTACCTCGCACTCCTAGCTTCACCTAAGGCGAGAGGGACCTGTGGGAGGGAGTATATGCAAATGAATGGAGAACTGCACGACGACTGCTCCTGGTAATAAGATTTTGTACAATTGTATGTTTCTTTTGACTGCACGACAATTCCAAACTTATCTCCAACAACCCCCCTCCCCTGCGTCCTCCCCCCAAGGAGAAAGAAGGATTCATGCATCGTAAGTGTTAGGTTAAACCGTAAAACAAAAACACTCCATGAAACTAAATAAAGCCAGAAACTTGCAGCGTCTATTCATTACCCAGAGTGCGGCTTGAGCACGTGAATAATGCTCGCTGAATAAATGTTCATGACCAAAAAGGGATTCCACAGCAGCTGCAGAAGGAAGTTTACGCAGTCAGCGGTCGATCTCGAGGGTTGGTGGCAGGCACCCGAGGACACGTAATAACGAATGCTGAACGCACCGCTTTCCCTATCTACAGCACCACCACCGAGTGCTTTCTGGCGCGCGCGGCAGTCAAATCAAGACCGCCCTTATCGATTGACCACTTGCGGTGTACCGCGCTATTTTCTCAAGATCAGTTCAGTTCACAGTTCTTGAATTCCGGCAAATTCGCTTCAGATTAACCGAGAAATACCCAGTTTTCAAATTTCTGAAATATACTAGACTACTGAATATGCTCGTGTGTAGCGTGAACTCCGTGTCAGAAAGTTGTGTGCGTTGCTTCCCCTCACTCATGTCCCTTCTTGAAGTTGAGGGCAATGGCCGGCTCTGTGCTGGCGAATTGGAAAGCTGTACTCATGCCCAAAAAGAACAGGTTCCTTCTGAATATAATGCAGCTCTTTTAATGTTGGTTATTGTAGTCGACCGACAACTAGCGACGCGCTGGTTCCTATAATCGTGTCACTGGCTGAAGAACAACCGTTTTCTACAGCTTGCGGCACCAGTTGATGCTAGGAAAGCCCGGGTGTGATTGAAGATTTTGGGCCCATCAATTCATTCGCATTTCACCGCAACACCCGCTACGCCATCCTGTTCCTCAGCTGCAAGGTACTAGATGGATTTGGGGAAGAGCTCGTCACCACAGGCATGCATGTATCCGTAGATAAGACGCAATACCTTAGGGTAAAGAGGAAGGCGGCTGAAGGATTCAGGGTGCAGCTACTCATGGGAAGCAACCAGCTGAAACACCCGGACGAACTCTGGGCCCATGTTGTGAGCTTTCATGTTGGTGAGAACAGAGGAGCGGTGTAATGGCTCCGACAGCTGAAACCCAAGTGCACGGTAGCAATTGCTCCAGCTCCCGCATCGGCATCAGCTCCGTAGTGTCGCACGCGGCACAGTCTGCTTAAGCGAAAACATCGAGACTCCCTGGGTGTTCTTGGATGGCTCGTGGAGGCCCACCGTCTCCACAGCGGCTACCGCTGCCTACTGCGACATTACCGAGATGTACAAAACGCACGTGCCATACCGAGGGCAGGAATGAGTGACTACTGAACTAAAGCTTCGGGTTGTGTAAGAAGGCCCCGACTGGCACCGATGATTACGGATTATGGCCACGAATCAATGCGTGCAACAGACATATAGAGAGATAGTCCAGCAGTACTGGGAGACGTCCAGGGACCATCCAGGCGCTACATTGTAACGCACCATATCAAAGAAGCTTGCAGACAGACGGTGCGAGAGGGTGGCATTCGAACGACTACCAAGTGGGTGCCAGGCCCCGCCGAAGTATCACCCTAGTGACCAGAAATTTGCGGCAACTCCTGTGGGATTGCGAGGTGCTCCACACTGTGTGGCAGAAGCAGCATCCCGCAACAGTCACGTCTTATAAGTACTGGATGCGGCTGTAGTCTCCGGTGAACGAATCAGCGCACGATCGAACTTCGCTTGTAAGGCTTTCATGGCGAATCACACCTTGCCCTGCTCTACCTTCCTTACCCCCCGCTTGGCTTGAGGAAACCTTTTTTTCAATATTTGTTCTCTCTCTTCCATTAGAGACTCGAAAAAAGCATTATTCTGTATCACTTGGGCATGCTCAGCATACTGCACAACATTATTCAGCGCAGAGTGCAGAGTTGACCAGCAATGACAGAGTCCATCTGCTTTGATGCCATATCAGATATTTGCCATCTTTTATTATCATTGCCAACAGAGGGGAATGTTGGGAATGATAATAAAAGATAACAAATATCTGATATGGCATCAAGGTCGATGGACTCTGTCGTTGCTGGTATAAACTCTGCACTCTGCGCTGAACCATGTTTTGCAGTGTGCAACCAATATTTTTGCTTTTGGTTTGCAAGTTATCTAAAGAAAGAATTACCGCTGGCACATTTCCGAAAGGAACACACACTTCAAGCACATCATTAAATTTTCTGCAGTGGTGACGCACTATTTTCTTTGAGAGCATTTTGATATGCGTGTATACCTCCTGATGCTTGCATCTCTAACCCGAAAACAACTTCTGAAAGAGAGACACAGTGGTATTTGAGTGCCATAAGAACTTTCTCCGTGGATGATGCTTACGTACTCGCTCTGGCAGACCAGTAAAGGTGTTGGGGCTGCGCTGTTGGGCAAGCGAGTGCTTCAAAGAATTAGGGGAAAGTTAGTTTCTAGGAATAAGTTTAAGACATGATGAATCTTAACGTCTCATTGATAAGAAAAAAAAATTAAACGAGTGATCAAGGCTGCTTGCGTTAAGAATGTGTTTATGCTCCCGCCTCTGCAATGACGCGCTGTCCGCGTTTTGTTGACAGTCTCTGGATAGATCTGCACTTGAGAATTTTTTACTTGTGTCTTAATTTTCATTTCTTGCATTGAATGAATCAGTAATGACAAGTAACTCGGTTTTATTATTTACAACGTTATATCGGGCGATGATTCAAATTTTCTCAGGTATGTATATTGAACACCGTCAAATATGCGTCGGTGTGGCATCTAAATGGATTGTAGAGCAAGGCCAGAATTATGCTCCTAATTTGTCTCACTTTAGAGCAAGGCTTTTTCACAGTTATTGTATACCGACCGCCTTCAGGATCCCTCCAGATTTTTTTATTTTTCGAAGACCTTTATGAACAAATACAATCAATACGATGTCCAGTTATATTCAAGATGGTTTCAACATTTAATCTACTTTCCTCTGATATTTGCTCTTGTAACTACCCGTGATTGATATACTGGACCTGCTAATTATTGTCGTTGATATGCGCCCTCCTATGCTCACAGGCAGCCAAACATTAATTGATTTTTTCCTGATTTTTGCCAGTGTTCCCATGACGATATTGCGCCCTCCGCAGTTTTGTCAACAGGCGTCAGTGATCACATGGCTATAATTTTCTTCATGCCCATCGCTCCAGAAAAACAAGTACTTCAGCCCACCTTATCGCGAAGATCTGTCAATTCAACTATCATACCGTTTCCATGACCTTTTGCGTAATGTCACTTGGGAAGATGTTATAACTGCTCACAATAGGAACGATGCCTGGAGTACCTTCCTAAATACAGCACTTGCACAGTACTCTGAGTCATTTTCTATCAGAGTATTTCAAAACTTATAAATGCGTTATCCTTGGATTAGGCATTTCTTAATGCAAAGAATAAATGCGCGGAATGAACAGTTTAATATGTTTCTTATGACTACAAACTACAGCAGACTTTTATAACAAAAAATTGCGAAAAAAGTAAAGTGGCGAGTTGAAGAAAGCCTGCACAGAGTAATATACGAACAAGTTTGCTGCAGTGTACAACTGCCTTTAAAAGACATGGACCCTGTTGAAGTCAGTTACTATATCACATGAGTTGGTCGTCATGGCGTCACTTATAAAGGAGAATCGTTCGCAAAGCAGTTTAACAGTCATTTTATTACATGTGGATCATGTCAGAAAAACTTGGCTTATTCATTTTTAAACCTAGGTTATAGTGAGATATTTTCCCTTTTGTTTCCTTCAAACACAGGAGATGGAAACAAAGGAGCGATAAAATGCATGAAATATTCCTCATCTTTTGGCTGTGATGACTCTGCTGCCCACGCAGTGAAAGCAGTACCAGACATTCTTTCCGTGTCCCTCTCCAACATTTGCTAACAGCGTATTACGGAGTGCTATATTCCCAGACAAGACGACAGTTGCTCCGGCCTATGCAATGCATGAGGCTGGATCTGAGAGTGCTGTCGCAAACTACAGACCTATCTCTGTATTGCGCGTGTTTTCGGATATTCCTGAGTGCGTAATTAATAACAGGCTTTAGCGCTTTGTACTACAGAAAGACATAGAAGCGAAACAACAGTGTGTGATTCACAGAAAGAAAAATCAGTGAAGATATTAAAGAAGAAATCGTAACTAATGTGAAAAATCAGGTTTACACGGCAGGCAGACTCTTAGACTTTAGAAGATATTTGATTCCATTAAACATGACTTGTTATACAATAAATTTCATAACTACGGCATTCCCGCATGCGCGCATAACTTAATTTCAATTTATTCGCAAAACCATTGCCAGTTTAGAAATATTGACAACTTTACATCAACCTCTGAGTTCATACAGTGTGGCGCGCCACAGGGGTCAATCCTAGGTCCCCTTTTTATATCATAGTTTAATGGCATTGTATGTATACCATGAAATCTTCATATTAATTTGTATGCTCTTGACGGCGATAATTTTTTTTTCATGACTCCGACATAACGAGCGTATTAACCGATGCGTATACATGGCCTGGGCAACTGTATAATTGGTCCCTCCATACTCAGCTGGTCCTTAACAAAGATAAAACAAACTACATAATTTTTCGAGCCAAAAACAAGTCAGTAAACTCTTGGCTACAGTTGGAGCTTTAGGGAAAAGCGTTAGCACAAGTGAACAAGCAAATATTTCTAGGCGTGCTTTTCTGTGAAAATTTAACTCGGCAAACACATTGACAGCTTTTGCACCTTCATATAGAAAACTATCGGTGCCCTAAGCAAAGTGAGGTACATATTGTCCTATTGAATCAAGCGCCGGTTTAATGCATAATGATTTACTTACGACTACAACACTGCATATTCTCACACTACACTGGACCGTTTCTTGTGTTAGAGTGTATAAGCGATATTAATTACGTTATATCACGCCTAACTGCTAGTGTTCGAGGGTCACGCCAGTCTCAGGTATTGCATTTAGCACGCCTCAAACGATTTGATTCCGAACGTTCTATTTAACTCGACCGACGGGCTTCGTTTGCGAGAAGGGAAATGTCACCCGCTTTCACAGAATATCGACGGAAGAAGCAGAAGATCAACGGTCGGACTGACCGGTAGAGCAAAAGGAAGGGAAAGAGCTGAAGGACGCTTGTAGGCTTCGTAGCCGCACTGCTTCTATCGATCCCCTCTGTAAATAAACCCCCGTGCGTGCTAAACATGTAACATTATAAGTATGGGGCACAACTTCCGTGGATATAGTGAACGGCTTCATACCATCAAAAGTATTTCCTGTGTTATTGAAAAAATTTGTATGTGAACATACGCGAGGGTTTCTCTAGGACCACAAACTGCTTCCCTTTACAAACATATTTCGCCAGCACTTAGCGCGGCGAGTATATTGATAAATAAAATGCGATCAACCACAGGAAAGTAAATTAACCCACGAAGCGGCTCAGAACATCTTACGGAATGAAGTCAATGAAGGTAGACAAGAACGGAGGCTTTGTCGTACTACGTGATAAAGATTTCAACGAGAAGGCGGGCCAAGCCATCGCAAAGAACTTCCTCCGGGTGAAACCCAGCTCTACAAGGATCAAGACCAGAGCTGCTGCTTTGTGCAGAGACCTTGAAATGTCCAGGCTCGCAAGCTCAATAACTGCATGTAAAACAAAAGCGCTGTCTGTATTATTCACTGCAAAAACGCACAAGAAGTCAATGCCTTTTAGAACGATTGTTAGCGAGAAGGGATCATGGCAGTTCTTAATAAGCCAGTATTTACTGAAGCACCTTAATGCTCTACAAATTGAAGACCCCTTTTTTACAAAGAACTCGACTGATGTTATAACCTTCTTCAACTCCAATGACCATATCGGCTACGCCTTTTCAGTAGATGTCGAAGATTTGTTTTGTTCATTACCGCATCAAGGGTTGTTTGTTGCTGTCCGAGATTGCATTAAAAGAAGTGTGTTAAAAGGCTTCCAAAACTCGGATGGTGTATCATCAGCTGATAGCTTCATGTCATTGATTGAATTTTATTTGCAAGCCACCTTCATATCTTTTAAAGACAACTTTTACATTCAGAAACAAGGAATTTGTATCGGTCCTTGCGTCGCCCCTCTTCTTACTAACATATAGTAACATAGTAGTATAAAATGACGAGTTTACTAGTCTGGGGGCATGTAAATGTTTTAGATATGTGGACGATTTTTTGATTGTTTTATCCAAACAAATAACCTTGACACACACTGATTCAGTGAGTAGGATTTTAACTGCTTTTAGACAGTATGGGCGAGGTTTGACCTTTACGCATGACTTCCTTCTAGTGGGTCGTTGCAATTTTTAGATATTAACCTGAACCTCGGCTCACAACACGCCTGCTGGCAATATGCCCGACGAGCAAAGAAAGAGTTGCTTCCGTTTGAATCCGCGCATTCGAAGGTAGTCAAAAGAGCAATTGCAAGCTCGTGCCTGGAATCCGCTCTTACCAAGTCATGCCCGTATGCAATGCATATAAGTTTCAATAATCAAATTGAAAGGTTGCTTTCAGCCGGCTTCCCCTGCGACGTCATATCAGCCGTGGCCGAAAATCTTCTCAGGAAGATAAAAAGAAGTCGAAGCAGTGTGGATGAGCCGCTGCCAAAAAAGAAGACCGTGGTGGGGCCTTACATACACAAAGTGGCGCACAACGTAAAGAAAGTGGCCAAGAGGCATGCCGTCCCTGTTGTTTTTTCTGCCCCACGGAAACTCGCAGCCTTGTGCCCGAGAACCGGAAACCAAGGAGCTAGAGGCAGTGGATGCGACATAAAACATGCCCGAAAAGTATGTGAAATGTGCCACTGGAGTGGTGTATGAAACCCCACTCAAGTGTGGAGGCGCCTACGTGGGCCAAACAGGCCGATGCGTGAATGAACGCGCAGGGAAACATGCCCGATCCATTCGGAATAAAGAAGCAAACTTGCCTGCTCATTGCCTTGCTTGCAGTGGATGCGAGCCTCTGCTTAAGCAGATAAAAATTCTAGGAAGAAGTACAAACAAAACAGCGCGGGAGCTTTTGGAGGCCTACCACATAAAAGAAAACGGTGATAAATGTGTAAGCGACACTTCTGTCAAACTGTATAATAAGGAAAAATATTTTCTGCGCACCTGTTGTTGACCAGGCGTTGATTGGCTGCACCCCCTCTCTCATTCCCCTTGTTCTTTCGCTGTGATGCTGACCATATATGACACTTTCACGCAAATAAGAGCGTACGTTGTTGGGCTAGTCGGTCAATCATGGTAAATACAAGGAAGGTGGGGGGGGGGTACTGCGCACAAAAAGACAAGGACAAGAAGATAACACATCAAGCGCAGACTCGCGACTAACTTTATTTGAAAACACGACACTCCTTTTATAGTTTCAAACTGTCACATCACACACATGTGGAAACCAAAACCTGTCTTCATTCTGATACAGTTTGATAGAAGGGTCACTTACGCAATCTTTATCCTTCTGTTTGATGCAAAACGCCTCCGCCAACTCTCGCGCCACCTGGTCACGGCTCCTCCTCAAAACTTTTGTATCTGTCAGCAAAGGCAGGCAAAGGTTATTGCGCGTAGCATCCGGGCATGCGCCACAATGCAGGGGTAAATTCGACCCTGTCCCTGATTTCATGGAAAGCTGGTGTTCCCTTAAGCGCTCGTTCAGACATCGGCCTGTCTGTCCGATGTATACCCTGCCACAGGTGAGGGGAATCTGGTATACGACACCCGTCTGGCACCTGAAAAAACGAGTGGCATGACGCTTCTCGCAGTCCGCTTTCCTCTTCCCTCCGGACATGACATGAGGGCACAATGAGGCCAACTTGCATGGGGCGGTAAAAACAACCGGCACGCCGTAGCGTTTCGCCACGTTCTTCAAGTTGTGGGAAATTCTGTGAATATACGGTAGAACCGCTGGCCTCATTTCCTTAGAACGGCCAATATCCCGGCACGTCCTATCTTTCAGTTTGCGCAGAAGCTTTTGTGCCACTGCAACAATGATTGAAGCAGGAAAACCAGCCTTCGTCATCTTAATTACCTGATTATTGAGGCTCTCGTGCACCAGGTGAGCGCAAGACTTAGACAAGGCGCCCTGCAAGAAATACGTTCCGATAGCCCGTTTAACAGTCTTGGAATGTGCTGACCTGAACGGCAACAGGTCTTTCCGTGCACGTGGTGAGTACATCCAGCAAACGTGATCTGGTGTTAAAGTTAGGTTAATATCTAAAAACTGTAGCTTGTCATGTTCCGGTAACTCGTGAGTAATGTCCCATGTCGTCTGAAAATCGATAAAAATTCTTCAACAATCACAATGTGCGTCGCGCCAGGTCGATCTTTAAGAAACACTAAATAGCCATCAACGTACCTAAAAAATTACGAGGAACTTTAGCGGCTAAAGTGGTGAAAGGCGAAAGCCTGAGTGCTGCATTCTGCTACGCGATTGTTCACTGCACATTTTGTTGGTGCATTAATTAACCAATTAATGACGCTTAAGCTTCGCCTTTAGGAGTGGAACGCGACAGAGTGTTGTAGCGCTGCCACGGAGTCCAAGGAACGCCACCACCCGTTCGGCGCGATGCGTTGCCCTTTGAACGCAACGCTTTTTGAGGAAAGGAAATGGGGCTTTAATTCTCTGTCATCTCGGTGCACGCCTGAGCCGCACCGTACAGAAAGGGAGGAAGTGTGAGTGAAAGAAGAAAGGGAGGCCGTAATCAAGAAAAGGAAAATTGTATTCGAGGAAAGGAAATTATGCATTAACTGTCTCACATATCTTAGTAGACACTAGTCGAAAATTGTATTTGAGGAACAGAAGATCCGCAGTAACTGTCTCACATATTTCGGCGGACACCCGTCACAGTTCGCGCGCGGTGACGCCACGACAATTTGGACCAATCTGTAACGCGGACAAATACGCCTTGCTCATCGGTAAACTGGTTTTCGAGGAAATGAAATGTATCTGCCTCTCATATCTCGGTGGACACCTAAACCTCGCCGTAACGGGAAGGGAGGAAGATGGGAGTGAACGAAGACACCGTATTGACTAGACGCACTTTTGTTCATTCCAAACCATCGAGCTGGCATGGCGGAAGACTCTGGCGAAAATTGAAAGGCTGGTGCCTTTCCATTTTATTAGCAGAGTCTGGTATGTGATGCAGGTTTTGCATTGCTCGCGTGTGAACGTTCAGAAGCTACACAGGATTTTTGCAGTTTTCATATGGGCGTACGTTGTAGCAGAACGAACCTGTTCCGGCGGGTAAAAGACGGGGGGCTAGGGCTAGGACACCTCTTTTTAAGGCAGCTGGTGAACCGCTTTTCGTTTTTTCGCGACGTCACAGACCCGTTCTTGCGCACCGTGTGCCAAGTGAAGCTGCGGCGATTGCTGCCGGAGTTTGTGGTATCCACAGAAGAGCTCTCTGGTGGAACTTTTGGTTACTACAAAGAGATTGTAGCAAGCGTTCGGTTTCTTTCGGCACGTTTTTCCACCGATTATTTGTGGAAAAGTAAAAAGAAAAAGTTGTACAATGATCTTTGTGATATTGTTTTCCCAGAGCCCATGTACAGGGCCTTGTACAGTGGAGGCCCGGGAGGGGATGTTTTAAAATGGGTGAAGAAAATGCAGGTGCCACCAGGAGTAAAGACTTTCTTTTTTAAGTTACACACCGGGACGTTACCAGTTAAAAAGTTTCTAGAGGGAAAGGATTTCTTTTTACCGTGGGGATCGAACTGCTTAATTTGTAAACAGCCTGAAACAATAGACCATGTTTTTTTGCATTGCTGGGAAGGGGTTTATTTTTGGGACGTGTTACAAAGGGCCATAAAGAAAGAGCTACCACTTAACGCGCACTGAATTCGCTATTTAAGCACTGATAATGAGGATGGGGCACCTTTTGATCTCATAATGCTCTTGGGCCTCCACTGTATATGGCGCTCCAGAATGGTAGGCTACCATTGTGACAAAGACGCACGACCAGCCCGAATTTATTTTCGAGAAAGCATGGACTGGTTTCTTGCAATCCAAAAAGCAGCTGCGGAGCCTCCCGAGTGGCTCTCAAGACTAGAGCCGTTGTGTATGTTGCGGGAATTTTAAGCTGACGAAGCCTGTCTCGTGCTGGCTGACCACGACAGTGTCGTATGTATATAGCGTTATGTGTATTTTTGTTGTGCAATGTCATGAGCCAAAGCCAGGCAATAAAGAAAAAAAAAGAGCTGGCATGGCGGAATGGTAGCGTGCTCGACTCGCACTCCGGAGACCGGGGTTCGATTCCTAAGCTCGGCGAATTTCTTACTCGGTTTTATTTATTTATCTGGTGTGACTAGAAAGGTTAGACTAATTCGTTAAGTAAGCAATTAAGTAAAGTCAGTCAAACTTACTTGGAGCATCACTATACGACCCCTCTAATTGGTTGCATGGTTAGTAGCCAAAGTACAATTGGCCCCGTTTGAAATTCGAGCACTGTGACGCCACAACAGTTTCGACCAATTGAAAAGCGTGACATTTCTGTCGACAACTCCTGCTTAGAACGATGAGGCATTAAAGGCTTCCGCCTTAGTATTTTCAGAGTTGTCTGATCGTCAAAATAGCGCACCAGGTCACAGTCAATGTCCCGCAGTGCCGTCTGCGGGACATGTTAGACGCGTGTGCAAAATTCTAAGATCTGAACTCTGGCGTCAGATCAGACTCCTGTACGACTGGTTGCGTCTGCTCGCGTTCCGGACAAACCCCGAATGGGTGGGAGAAGTAAGGCTACGGGCTTACGACGTCAGACAGCCCAGGCAGTGGATTTCTGGTGGAAATGTCTCCTACTACGTCCTTCCCAAAGATAGGCCAAGATCCAAGGATAACGGTGGTTCCCTGTTAGTACTACCCGATGCCGAGTTACCGAGTGGAATTGTTGAGGTGCTGAAAAAAGGACCGAAGTTCAGCATTGAGCCTCTTTCATTGAACCGGCAGCTGGCGCGGAAGGCATCTGATGAGGTCCAGGAGCAGTGCCTACTAGATGGTGTTGACAGCCTTCTACGGACTGCTCCTAAGCCTCGGAGGTCTGCGAGTGGGAGCACTTCAAGCCTCGAGACATCAGTAAAAGAAGTTGTCTCTTTCTTCAAAGACAACGGCTTGGTCCTTCTGCGAGCTCATAAAGAGGGAGGCTTCGGCGTCCTGCCTTCGGGGATGTTTGGTGAAAAAGCTGCTCAAGCAGTCGAGAAGAACTTTGTTCGGAAGAAGGTGAAACCGTCAAAGGTAACGACCCAAGCTTCTGTGCTGGGCAAGGACCTTGCTTAAGATAAACTGTCGAGAGCAGTTATTAACTCCAAGCGCGATAGCTTAGAACTGTTTTTCACTGTAAAAACATATAAGGTTGACAAGCCCTTTAGGTGCAGAGTAAGTGAAAAAGGTACTTGGCAGCGTGAAGTAAGTGTGTTTATTCAAAAGTGTCTGAAATTGGTGGTAGTGGAAGACCTATTCTTGACTAGGAACTCGGATGATATAGTCGCCTACCTACAGGATGCTCCGCCCGTAGGCTACGCCTTTTTAATTGACGTTGAAAACCTGTTCTTTTCAATACCCCACGATGCCCTGTTTTGCGCCGTCAAGTCTTGTATTGAAGATAGGGGTGCAATAGCTTTTCAGAATGCCTGCGGTATAACGCTGAACAATTTTATGTCTTTACTTGAGTTTTATCTTGGTTGTACCTTTGTATCTTTTAACGAGCAGGTCCTTGTTCAGCGCAAAGGAATTTGCATTGGTTCCTGTATGGCACCTGTACTGGCTGACTCAGTTGATAGTTTGCGCTCTGTCTGTCCCCTTCGATTTTTCCTGTGGCTGTCTTTTTTATAGCGCAACTTGGTTCCTTCAAATTCAATATAAGCTTTACAGGGTTTCATGTATTGCGAGGATAATCAAGTAGGGTATCAATTATTGATGCTAGCCACATCTGTGCTTCTAAAGCAGAGTGCTCCACTTGAACGCTAATATTCAATGATGTATTGCCGCCCATTTGGCTATGCCTGGCATACAGTTACTACACCGCTGGTTCACTTCAAACCTTGTAAGAGATAGGTACTGCTGAAGTAAACCTATAATAACCTATAATTGTTTTAATTTGGTCTATACTGTGGTCTAAATTCCCAAGCTTGAAGGCATGAGGGAAAAAACTATAAAAAAGCATTACACAGTATAACACAATGCGCTTGACTAGAGGTAGGGCTTTGATGACGCCCAAAATATCTTTTCCCTTTCTCTTAGTCCTCTTTCAAAATATTTAAAAAAAAACAAATGAAAAAGAGAGGGTGCCTGGACCAGAAAGTTTTTGTCAGGCTAAAAGCAAAGACAAGGAAAACGTTTGGCTGAGGCTTAGCTTAGAGGGACACTGAGGAGAAAATGAAGTTGGCTGGTATCGACAGAATATCAGCTCCTGATTACAAAAACGCCGACGAGAAAGCTCTTGTAACGTAGCAAATAGCAAGAACCAACATACAGGTATCGCCGCCACAGGCCAAACTCGCAAGTACAAGCGTGATGATGTCATAGGACAAAACAGCGTTGCTAGAACCAATGGTTCTAGCAACGCTAGAACACGAGAAGTCACGAATCACTGCGGCGCAGCGAATGCCTGCAAAAATCTCCTTGGCGTCGCCAGACGTGGCCACATACCCGGCGGCTACGCGCGCGCCGGCAGCATCGGTACCAATCAGCGCCTGCTCACCGGGGGTAGGCGGGCTCCCGGTATTCCACTAACGGTAACAAGGTACACGGTATCTATTTAATAGAACCGGTGTCTATTTAATAGAACTTTGTTGACGACTTCGAGAACGGGATCCATCGTAACTCTGGCAAAATGCCGGTGCAAACGTAAACGAAGCGACGGTAGCGACGGCCGCAATACCCGATAGATGCCTTCATCGTGCGGCCGGCGGTAGCTTTCTTTTCGGCTGCTGCCAGGCCGCACTGCTGGCCGCCATAAACCACGGAGTCTGCTTCACGTCATGTGTACGTCATGTTTCACGTCACTTAGTCCTGTGTCGTCATAAGAGAAACCCAAATTTGAATCAGAGCGGTGGGAAAAACTTTATCAACTTCGAATCCAAATTTCGTAGAAATAAATGCATCTTTCGCTGCCGGCCAAGTGGCAACAAAGCCATGATATGCCGAACTATCGGATTTTGCTGTAAAAAAAAATTTAATACAGCTCTCTTCTCTGTAGCCTAAAGGGACCATGAAAAGAATTAAAAGCCGTGTAGAGCGGTTTATTGACACGTTGAAGCACCAGCGATAAAGACCCTGACGCAAGAAGTCCGGGAACCAGCGAGGCGAGGGACCGGCACACAAGCGGCAGTTCTCCAGCACGAGCCTTCTACGGACTTCTTCTTCTTCTTCACCTCGGCGCTAGCGCTTCGTCGTCGCTGGTAGTACTGTATCATCTTCTTCATTCCAACTGCCCCCGCGGAAAGAGAGAGCCATCCTGGCGACTCAAGGCGAGGAGACGACGAGAGGACTGTAATAAGGCTTCAAGCGGCTGACATGAACGACGTCGCGACCATGGCGGCGATGGTCCAAAGAAGGTGTCACCGGTTCGATGATATAGTTCACAGGTGACGTACGCTCTAAGATACGGTAAGGACCAATGTGCTTGGCCGAAAATTTGGACGCAGCCGGAACAGAGAGCCAGACCAGTGATCCAGTGGAGAATTGGGCAGCGGGCGTGTGTTGATCGGACTCATGTTTGCGGAGTCCTTGACGTTCGGCGGTGAAGGAGCGAGCCAACCGGCGGCACTGCTCAGCATGGCGGGTAATGTCAGAAAGGGAAGTATATTCCGAGCTGTCGGGGTTGTAGGGAGACAGGAAGGCTCGCGCCCGAATAAAAGAAAGAATGGGGAGAAGCCGGTGGTTGCCTGAGATGCGGTGTTATATGCATAGGTCACAAACGGAAGGACTTGATCCCAATTAGAGCTGTCGGAGCTAATGTACATGGCGATCATGTCCCCAAGAGTCCGGTTGAATCGTTCGATGAGGCCGTTGGTTTGGGGGTGGTAAGCAGTAGTGGTACGGTGAACTGAGTGGCACGCATCGAGAAGCTCTCTAACAACTTCAGACAAGAAGACACGGCCGCGGTCACTGAGAAGTTCTCGCGGAGCGCCGTGACGCAGGACGAAGTGATGAAGAAGGAAGAAGGCGACGTCGCGACCAGTAGCCGCAGGTAGGGCAGCGGTCTCAGCATACCGAGTGAGGTGGTCCACGGCAACGATAATCCATCGATTCCCGGCGGTCGTGAAGGGGAGCGGCCCATATAGGTCGATGCCCACACGATCGAAAGGGCGAGCCGGGCATGGTAATGGCTGTAACGGGGCAGTCGAGGGTCGAGGTGGCGACTTCCGCTGCTGACAGGCTGTGCAAGAGCGAACGTAGCGACGAACGAAGTTGTACATGCCCCGCCAGTAGTACCTCTGCCGTAGGCGCTCGTAGGTTTTTAGCGATCCAGCGTGAGCGCTCTGAGGGTCGGCATGGTAGTGCGCACAGATCTCAGACCGAAGGTGTCGGGGAATCACGAGGAGCCACTTTCGGCCGTCCGGACGATAGTTGCGGCGGTATAGGAGATCGTCGCGGATGGCAAAATGGGAAGCTTGGCGACGAAGGGCCCGAGGGAAGGAGGACGTAGAGTGTGCACGAAGGACATCGAGCAAGGATGAAATCCATGGATCCTGGCGTTGTTGATTGGGCATGTCCGTAGTAGTGAGCGCTGTGAGTAGGGAATCAGATAAGGGGGAAGAAGGCGCAGGAGAGGGCAGTGGCGAGCGTGACAAGGCGTCAGCGTCGGAGTGCTTGCGGCCCGACCGGTAGACTACGGTAATATCGAATTCCTGAAGACGGAGCGCCCAGCGGCCAAGGCGTCCTGAGGGATCTTTGAGGGAGGCCAACCAGCACAAGGCGTGGTGATCAGTAACGACGGTGAACGGGCGGCCATATAAGTATGGGCGAAATTTCGTGAGAGCCCACACTACGGCCAGGCACTCCTTTTCAGTCACGGTGTAGTTCGACTCGGCTTTGGTGAGAGCACGGCTGGCGTACGAAACAACGTATTCAGAAAATTCGGGCTTGCGCTGGGCCAGGACAGCACCGAGGCCAATTCCGCTTGCGTCGGTGTGCACCTCAGTAGGAGCACTGGGGTCATAGTGCCGAAGAATAGGGGGTGAAGTAAGAAGGCGACGGAGCGCAGCAAAAGCTTCATCGCAGGCAGAGTCCCACGTAGACAGGTCGGCGGGACCATTGAGGAGTTTCGTAAGGGGCGCGACGATAGAGGCGAAATTAGGGACAAAGCGCCGAAAATAGGAGCAGAGGCCCACAAATCGGCGCAGCTGTTTAGTAGAGATCGGTTTAGGGAAGTCAGCCACAGCACGGAGTTTGTCAGGATCAGGTAGGACGCCATCTTTGGATACGAGGTGGCCGAGTATTGTCAGTTGCCGGGCGCCAAAGTGACATTTCTTGAGGTTAAGTTGGAGGCCAGCACGGGTGAGGCAGTTCAATATCTGGCGCAAGCGCTGGAGATGCGTCGGAAAATCGGGCGAAAACACAACAACATCATCTAAATAGCAGAGACAAATGTTCCACTTGAGGCCGCGCAAGATGTTGTCCATCATTCGTTCGAACGTGGCGGGAGCGTTACACAGACCGAATGGCATTACGGTGAATTCGTATAGGCCGTCAGGGGTAACGAATGCCGTTTTAGGACGGTCGGACTCAGACATCGGGACTTGCCAATAGCCGGAACGGAGATCCAGAGAGGAGAACTCGGCGCCTTGCAAGCAGTCAAGGGCGTCGTCAATACGGGGTAGCGGGTAGACGTCTTTGCGCGTAATTTTGTTGAGCCGGCGATAGTCCACGCAAAATCGTATCGAGCCATCCTTCTTTTTGACCAGGACAACTGGGGAGGACTAAGGACTTGCAGATGGCTGAATAACGCCGCGTTGTAGCATATCGTCCACTTGCTCAGCGAGGAGACGGCGTTCAGGAAGTGACACACGGTAGGGGCGCTGACGGAGAGGAGTACGGGTACCGGTTTCAATGTGGTGCTCGACAGTGGTCGCAGGGCCCAAAGAAGAGGACTGGTGGTCAAACGATGAGCGAAACTGGTCGAGCAGGACAAGAAGCTGCGCGTGTTGAGCTGTGTCGGGGGCAGAATCAATAGAGCGGTCGAAAATGTCCGAAGGCAGTGGGTGATCGGGAGTAGCGCGACGTGGGGTGAGGGCAGCGAGGTCAAGACTGGAGGAGGGCACATCGGTGTCGAAGGAAGAGATGAAGTCAGCGGGTTCAAAATGACCAAGGCACTCGCCACGAAGCAGGGGAAACGCAGAGAATGAGGTGTTAGAGACGAGGATTGCGGCAGCACCGTGGTGAATGTCGATGACGGCGAAAGGAAGAGAGAGAAGTCGGCGAGAGGCAAGGAGGGGGGAAGGCTTGAAGAGAACGGTGGCGTCAGAAACAGAAGCGGCGCACACAGGAACGAGCACAGCACTCTCAGGGGGAATATCGGTGTCCTCGGCAACAACCAGCTTATCATCACAGCGAATCGGAGGTTCGTCGAAGAGTGCATCACAAAGCGGAGAAAAGACGACCTGCGCACGGGCACAGTCAATGACGGCGCTATGGCGGGATAGAAAGTCCCAGCCAAGGATGACGTCATGGGAGCTTGCACGGAGGACTAAAAATTCGACAGCATATAAAACATCGGCGATGACGACGCGTGCTGTGCAAGCGGCAGAAGGAACAACGGGCTCGGCGCTAGCTGTACGGAGGGAGAGTCCAGAAGATGGGGTGGTAACTTTTCGAAGTGAACGGCAGAAGTTTTCGTTAATAACAGAAACGGTGGCCCCAGTGTCCACAAGCGCAAGTGTCGGGACGCCGTCTACAAACACGTCAAGAAGATTCGGCGGTGAAAGGCGAGGACTTGAGCAGGGCGATGAGAGCGCAGTTCGTGCCCCAGGAACTGCGGCTGCTAGTTTTCCGAATCGGCGGTGGCGGTGCGACGCCTCATGGGCGACAAGGAGCGGCGGCGAGGGGAGGGCGAGCGGTGGGAAACGTAGGGCTGGCGACCAAGCGCGCGATCAGGCGAGGTGCCCCGATGGAGTGGTTCGAAAGGTGGGCGGAAGGTGCGATCCGTACCGGGGTAGTCCGGCAGGGGGTGCAGAGGCGCAGGCATAGTACGTCGACAGAGGCGCGCGACGTGGCCTGGAATACCGCAGGCGTAGCAGATAGGTCTGTTATCAGCCGTGCGCCAAGGATTGTAGGCAGCGGGCACGAAACGGTGTCGTGGAGCAGCAGGCGCAGACACCGCAGGAGGAGCGTATGCATAGGCCTGCTGCCGCGGTGGTCTTCTGACAGCGTCGGCATAGGTGAGAGGCACAGGTGCGGGCGCAGGCGGCACGGTTACTGCAGGATCGTAGCTCAGCGGGGCGGCAACAGGGTTGGGCTGGATTGGGAAAAGACCGGCCTGGGGAGCCAAGGGTGCCGGTTGCCGAAGACAAGGAAGTGCATCGGCGACCTCCTGCGTGATGGCGTGCCGGATCTCAGGACTGAGGACGGGCGGTGACGAGTGTTGGTGAGAAAGGAGCGAGAGTTGCCTGGCGACCTCGTCCCGCACGAAGTCTTTGATGGTAGCGAGTAAGTCGTTGTTGATGCCCAGGCCGGAGATGGAGTCGGCAGGTGGGGGAGAGCGACGAGCACAAAGGCGTTGTTTCCGCAACTCGTCGAAACCTTGGCACAGGGCGTACACCGAGGCGACGGTGGTGGGGCTCTTCGCCAACAACATCTGAAAGGCGTCGTCGTCGATGCCTTTCAGGATATGCTTTATCTTGTCAGCCTCGGTCATAGCCGGGTCAACACGCTTACAAAGGTCCACTACATCCTCAATGTAGCTCGTGAAAGTCTCGTTAGTGTGCTGAGCTCGGACACACAGGCTTTGCTCAGCGCGCAGTTTCCGCACGGCGGGACGACCCAAAACCTCCGCGAGTGTGCTCTTCAGAACGGCCCAGGTGGGAATCTCGGCCTCGTGGTTCCGGAACCACAGGTTCGCAACGTCGCTGAGGTAGAAAATCACATTGGTCAGTTTTACGCGGTCGTCCCAGTTGTTATGGCGGCTCACCCGTTCATACGACTCCAGCCAATCTTCCACATCCTGGTCGCTGTGGCCGCTGAAAACAGCTGGGTCCCGCTGCCGGACGGCACCGGAGCAGATGACTGGCTCCGGCGGGGGGGCTGGCTGTTGACTGGGGGGCTGCTGACCTGCCTTGGACATCGGGATGGTGCGACTGCGAAGGTCCACGGTGATGGGGAAAGGTGACCGCCGCAACCTCCACCAAATGTAGAGCGGTTTATTGACACGTTGAAGCACCAGCGATAAAGACCCTGACGCAAGAAGTCCGGGAACCAGCGAGGCGAGGGACCGGCACACAAGCGGCAGTTCTCCAGCACGAGCCTTCTACGGACTTCTTCTTCACCTCGGCGCTAGCGCTTCGTCGTCGTTGGTAGTACTGTATCATCTTCTTCATTCCAGCCGCTTGTAAATGTTAGAAGTGATGCTCAGAAGCATTGACACCAAGTATGAGTCTTCGGAACTGAGCCGGCAATTTATTATGAATTTTTAAAAATCGTGTTTTTTAAAATTCGCGGGCCGCTTGGTGTCTTCGTAGGGAGCAATTCTGAAACCAAAATCGGGAAAACAGGCGTCACTAGTCCCATGACGTCGGCAGGCTACCACACGCTGTCATTCGCTAGAGCCTCCGCAGCTTCGACGTCACGGGCACACTTCCGGTAGCGGTGAAAATCGTCTGCTCGAGCTGCCGCGCGACCCCCTCGGGCAAGCGCGAGCGAGGGCATTGCCTTCGCGCATATGGTTTTAATTTACCTCTGCCGCCTCTTTCTGTCGCGAGTTCGGGAGCCACTCGCAGTGCCTTTTTCGACCGCCCAAGATGAATACGCCTTGCTGTGTCGTCGGCTGCAAACCCAGTGACTGGCGAGGTGTTGAACTCAGGCATGTTATTCCTAGAGACGAGCGTGAGCGAGCAGCCTGGATGGAGCGCATCGGACTGCCAGCGTCGCACGCCCGCCGAAGACTCCACGTTTGCGGTCGACACTTCGCACCTGACGCTTACTACTATAACCCAGCGCTCGTTCGACAGTCAGGCATGAATGTCAAGCACCTGAAGCTTCGACCGAAGTCGCTGCCGACACTGTTTCTTCCCGCCGGGAAGGTGAGTTTCCAGCTTATAGCGATCGGTATGAACGTTTACACGACATGATCTGCGATGGAAGACAATTTTATCTACGAGAACTTAAAAAAAGGTGCCGCATTTACTTAGGGCACAGGACGAATTCGAAGCGTTAGCTGTCGCGGAGGGCCTTGGCCTGACGGCTACGTACTGCTGCGGTTCACATTCGGCTGCTGCTTCGACATGCAGACTCGGTCCCGACCTTCTTTCACTCTCCCGTCCTTACGACCGTAATACCGTATGTTCCTTGTGTTCTAAGTCGGGCGGCGCGATTTTGCGATCCCGCAGAAGGGTGTCCAACATCATTCGACAGCTAGGCTCAGTATATGCACGGTGTTTCACGCCAAGACTTGGCAGCATCGGTGTGACGGCTGAACCAGTGCACAAAAAACATTGTGTGAGCCGGGAACAGGTCCGGGTCCATTCTGCCAACTAGCAAAGAAACCCGACGCGCGCCGCAATCCAAGAAAGCGCCGAGACCGGAGAGACGCTGCCGACGCGCGCTGCTCCTCGCGAGTGCGACAACCGGAAGTTGTAAACCGAACGTCAGCGAATGACGTTTTCATGGGCGGAGCCCAGTCCCGGAGCTGTTTTCTTTATTTTTTTATGGTGCCCCGCGCGTACGAGTTGAGGGGGGAGAGGAGGAGGGTGATTTTTAATCGCCTATAACTTCGTTGTTATTGATGCTAGCTCAAAAATTCTTGCGCTGGAGTGACGAGTGATGGATTGCCTATCTTTACATAATCTCAATTAATTTGTTTCATAGTCCCTTTAAGTGTTAATCCTGGATATCTCGAAGCGAAAAGCTTCGTAGCGACGCTCGTGGTTTAGCTTAAGGTTTCATACATAGGGTCACAATTTGTACATAGCTTTCTAGCTTTTCCAAAACGTGTTGTCTTAGGTATACAAAGCTTGTACAATCATTATACAAGGTTAATAAAATCTCTTTATTTCTTCTTCAATGGACACAATGTCTTGCACTTTCTGTATAGCCATAAAGATGGCCCGGTGATCAGAGTAGTAGCAAGCAACTCGAGCGCGATGTAGCGCGCGGCCTCTTCTATGGCCACCGCCGCTCACGCGTTCTGGCAACGCCTTGCGAAAGAACCTTCTCCTCTTGGGACGGCGGCGGCGACAGCGCGGTAGCGGCGAGTGGTAAAACGGTGGCGAGGGGGAGAAGTGGCGACATACCGCGCGCCGCGGCGCCAAGGGGTGGCTCACGCGAAGCGCGGTGTTGACGAGCCTAGAGAAGCTTTTCGCTTCAAAAAGTACTGACTCTCATACCTATCCTTTTACAAGTGGCACATGCTTGATACTCATTGTCAATGGATGATAGGCTGCACCAGCAGGTCTTGATGTCATTCGCCTCAGGTTGAGGTAGCATTGGCTCGATGACGGATGAAAGCTGGTGCAAAAGTAGCGTGATGATACTGGTGGAGCAGCTGTACAGAGCTTGACTGCGGGCGCATATAAAGAAAGGCTGCATTACAGCTGTACTTTCATAAAAATCATTTCTGAAGACACATCGAATTATAACCTATAGCTGTTCAGTCCGATGTGTTCAGGAGTGGAGGTTAATGATCAATTACCTACACCTCTAATAGTCTACATAAAAATGGTTCACAAAGCTAGTCATACTTTTCTTGGAGATATTATTCGCGATTCACGTTATATTTTGTCGCTTCAGACTGAAAATATGGTAATGACATAAATGTACCGAATGTAATTCAAATCAAATGACAACAAACCTTCCAAAGAGCGATTACCTCAGCTGCACTGCAATGGAATGGTTCTGCTATATTTAATCGTCGTTTCGTTCATCAGAGGCATTAGGAACCAGAGGCATTATATCCAATAAACACTCAGACAGCAGAATTAAAAGGCGCACGGCGATACAAGCACTTTTCGTTCTTGCGGTCCCTTTTTCACGCGCTGCTTTCGTTCAGTCGTAGTCGGAATAACGAATGAAGCAGCATCTCATAGTTCTCAGCGTCAAACCAAAATCTATCAGATAACTTCTCCGCCGAGGAGCTCACGCAAAGAGCTCTAGGCGGCGGGTTAAAAGTTACTTAGTTGGCAAGCGAGCGTGTCAGAACACCTTCTCTCTGCAAACCATCTCGTGGTGCTCGCATTTTGGACCTCACTGCGAACAAGACGTGAAGATCAACCCAAATTCATTCGCAGCTTTCATCCATCCCCCCTACACATCGCAGAAGTCACTTTCCAGTTCTGCACTTACATTCGTCAGCAATCACGGCAAGCCGTTTTTTCTATCAGGCATCGGGCGCCGGCTGCTCCGGTGTGGTTGGGTGCAGTACGGCAGAGCAGTTTTTGAGCACTGCGTGCGCGTAAGAACGTCTTCCGCAGCGCAGGAGCCATCTGTCACCTTCCGAGTTCAGCCACATTACCACAACACTAATGAAGCCGCACATTCAATGCAAACAAACTGCAGAAAGGCACCCAACCGTCGCACTCCCTCTACAAAGAGTAGTTTCAGCGTACGAAAGAAAGGTAGTGTAGCGCGCAGCCAACAAGAGACACGCAATCCGCCACCAGCGAACAGAAAGAAGGCGGAAATGTTGCCTAACGTTAGACGCTTTAAGAAAAGAATTGGTAAATCCCTTTTTGCGACATACTTGCTGCATTAAACGACGAAATATTTTGTTTTAATTACGAAGTCAGCAAATCAATAATCATTGAGGTGAAAAATTGCGACTACTGAAAACCATCTGTTTCTGGCGGCGCTGCGAACGAAAGCTTGGAAAAGCGGGCAGCTACAGGCGACGCATCTGGGGCCAGGAAAGCCGCAGCTGCTGCACGGCTGTACTGTCTACCTAGTTCTAAGGCTATAACCGAGTTCCCCTTAACTATAGTTGTATAGTGCCTAGAATATGTCATAATATTCTAGGAACTATACCGTAACTGATTCGCAGAATAAGGAATGATGATGATGTTTGCAAACGCTACTGGTTTCGGTTTCTATTTTCACATACTGTGTGGCTTAGTGTACTCAACACAGCTTTGCTCATGACATTTAGTGTACGTGTGTGTACCTTGGGAACACGACCGTTCGCACGCCGCTCTAGTGTGACGTGCAAAAAACTTCAAGCCCGCGCTGCAGCATCGCCTCTGTTTTGTGTGTGTTTATATCACGCCATTGGGCACCTTACACGCCCTGTGCTCGAGCGAGGCCGCTGACAGTCTCGCTACCATAGTCTTTTGTGAGCTACCTTAATTGATTTTTGCCCCTGCCTTTTGCGGTCCTCGGCTTTCCCTCACATCCGCTGGTGCCTTTATGAACAGGCGAAGAATGAACACATGCTTTTGCACGTCTACTCGGTTAGACTACGTTAAAACCCAACACTTTTTTCCGGGGTTCCTAAGTCATTGCATTACGGGGAGATACAAAATACAGCTATCACCACGTTTACCCTTGCCACAGCTTCGTACCGTATTTTCGTTGAAGGAGATGCAAGTTAAGATGCGGAAGAGGCACTGGACCGGTACGTAAGCTGTGCTGAACGCGGGGGCTACTCTCACCCTAGCTTTTTTCATACTAGGAGCTCCTCCGTCGCAGAGTACTAGTGAAGAATGTAACAAGTCAAGATTGAGGGCTGAGAGTGCTCCAATATCCGTGCACCTTCCTCCTGGAAGCCCCTGTTAAAGGAGTTGAGTACAGCGGGCCGCTGGTATCTGTTTTCTTTCCCTATACATGTACTTCTTTTTATAGAATCGGCCTCAGAACATGAACTACACCCAGCCGTAGGTTATAAGAAAACACTTTAAATAAGCTCGATTTTATTACCCGCATCCGTGCTCCACATCTGAGCTTCATTTCCGGTGTATATTCGTTATATTACGACAGCACCCCCTTCCCCAATTAAAAAAATTAAAATTATATTGCCCAGCCCGAAATTTTGTGTGTACAATTGGTCAGGAACGAAGCAACTTGAGTTCTCGAAGCTGTAAGCCTGCACACGTTACACGGAATTTCTCGGAGTGCGAAGCGGTGCGGCTGTTTTCGGGCGGGTTTTTCAGTCACGTGCGATCAGCCATTGCTGGTCGCTCGGGGAGGAAGCTAGTGCAAGGGTTTAAATTGGGTGCTCCCACGTGCAGTGGCATAAAATGTTCGGGGCGCTTTTGCATGGCAGGCACTGCGCAGGGTCTTGTGAGGGGAAGAAAGTGTGCTTGTGGTGGAGGTTCAGGAAGGAGTCCTGGAGCTCGAGATATAATTTGGGCGCCTAATGAGTTAGCGAGAACGTGTCTTAGCGAGAACGGGTCATTCAATGGCGTGGAAGCACATCGGTGCGATACTTCAGTTGAATTTTTTGTCTAGCCCGCGACAATATGCACTCTGAAAGCTGAGAGCGAAATACTCTTAACACTAAAGTTTTTTTGCACCATCGTATGGTAAATTACTGTAACTACTGGAGGTTAAAATATGACCTATCAAGAATTGCAACAATAGCAACACCAACGCGTTATCGAATTGGCAGAGTGGCCTTACAGCTCTCCTAAAACTCTCTTAGTTGTGAAATGTTAAATTTTTTAATGGCTGCGTGAGTACAAAATTTAAGGCCGAATACGCAGCAGAAAGCGCTGTTTTCGTGTATAATGAACCATCCCTGAAATTGATTTTCTGTAACAAACTCATCATTGTACTGATGTAACACAATATCACACTAACTTCTATTTTTGCTTAGAAAGATTTTTCAATTTCCCTGTAGTGCGAGGCAATAATACTTGAGTATTCTATGTGTTCATTCACTTTGTAACAAAATTATTTCATTTTCTGGAAACCTTTTTCGAACAATACTTCATACAATCAAAAAGTGTCACTGAATGTTTTCAGTTAAGGCGAATTTCTGAATATTGAGCGTAAATGTTCTGTTACAACCTTTTCCTTTTTTCCCGCACTCTAAATTTTGAAAACAATAAGGCTAGCATTGAGAAAATTGAACTGCAAATTCTAAAAAACCACAACTTCTGCTCGACTATGAGAATGTGACTGCAAATTTTTGTTTCTTATTCAAGGTTGGTATAGTTGCCGCTTTGAAGTTGTCGGCTACAGTGCTTGATTATATTAGGCATTTATTCTCATGACCAAAAATGCTGTCTCGGTTTCTAGTTTATTTCAACTGACAGCAGGATATGAAGCACTAAGAAAATTGTATGAACTTCCTATCAACATATGTTTATAGAATACGCCCCGCTAAGAAAATATGACTGCTAATGTTTCTTTCGTGTTCAAGGTTGCTTTAGTTGCTTTGACACGTTAGGCTACAGTACTAAATTAATGAAGGCATTTATTCTCATGATAAAACTTTCTATCGGTTTCTAGTATATTTATACTGAGAGCAGTACACAAAAACCAGCAAGGAAATTGTATGAACTTCCTATCAACAATTGTTAATAGAATATGCTCGGCTAAGAGAATGTGACTGTAATGTTTTGTTTCGTGTTCAACGTTGTTTTAATAGCTTTGAAGTGTTCGCCTACAGTACATGATTTGAGGCATCCAGCTTCTAGTGTATTTCTACTCACAATATTACATAAAGTACATGAATTATTAAAATGAAATATATCTTCTGTTTTAAAACGTTTTCCCATACCCTGATTTCATTCCAAGTGCATTTCCTACGAATGATATTAGTCGTTTTTCGTTAGTGAAATTGTCGACTAGCTGCAACAGATTCCACCATGCAATTAGGCAAGATGTTGTCACGATTATGCGAATAAGATAGTTTTGATCATCTCAAATGCCACTCAGTTCGTTCATTTGTTTCTCTCTATATGTCAAACTGCACGCAGATTTTCCAGTAACCTTATATTGACAGTGGTATCTACAAAGAAGTAACTTTCTACCAACTTTGTATGAACAATTGTTGATAGAATCCAAAAGTGACTACAGGTTACCAGACTAAATAGAATGTTAATATAAATTCTAAAGAAAGTTAACAGCCGTTTTTATAAGAAATATCTCTTTCTCCTGAGTCAGAGTACTTGGGAGATGGCGTGAACACGCGGGAAATAGTAAGCGGATGTGGGGGGAGTGGTAAAGGTGGCGAGACGTCTGGTGCCTAAAGGTGTGTCACCGAATTCACATGAAAGTTATCGGGCTCATGAGAATGTAATACGCGCATAATGTAGCGTATGCGCATAGGACATGGGTACTGAGGGTCGGACAGATGAATGAATTGTCTTATTTGGAAAGAGAGACGTAGGGCCTCAAGCTGTTTTAAAGTTGAAAGTAAGTCGTAGTAGAGGTGAATTAAATTAAATGTGGGAACCAGAAGAGTAGAGGCTATGCCATTGTAAATCGCTTGAAGCTTCACTGCCACAGGGGTGCACGCGACATAAGATGAAGCTAGGAGGGTGGGTAGAAAGCGGTTAACTCGCCGCTATGCTGTGCATGATACATTGGTGTAATTTATGCACCTTTCAGATAGAGCCGAGGCTTTTACTAGCGGGTAAACTGCGGTTTGACTGTAAGCAACTGTCAGGGGGGAAGTGACTTTAATCGATGGTGTTATAGAGACTGTTTACGAGATATTTTATGGCCCGCATAACCTAATCGATAATAGATTCGAGGCAGCCAGAATGTCGGCGGACGAAGTTTTGAATTTCTTCCTGGTATCCTATCACCGTCTGTAGGAAAGAACGTACAAGATTACGAGCCGTATGAGAAAGTGCGAATATAAAAGGCATACCTATGCAGCCCATAAGATCACGTAACTTGAACCGATTTGAGGATGGCTGCAACCTAGGGTTTCTGGTCCTAAATTTATGAAGAAAACGCATCCAAACTGTTTCTACTCCGAGGGTTCGGGCAACTATCTACGGTAAATTTAGAACCCGGAGTTTTGGGCAAACAGATTTTTTTCTCGCTCAAATGCAACATTACTTCGTAGGTGACAGGGCCAGAACAATAAGTGATATGTGAAATGGTGATATGTCAGTTCAGCCAGTGCGTGCTGGTTGGCCGCCGGTTGATAGACGCCTCTTTGTTGCAAGACCAGAAAGTGGTATCATCGGCGTACTCAAGAGCCCGTACAGAGGGGACATTCTCAACTGCACGCGTAAGTGGAATAAAGACCACTTCACATATTGCTGGTGCAATATTTGTGCGCTGGGAAACTCCTCTTTGGCGTGAAAGTAGCCAAGGGGTTTCCTGTGAATGCGAACACTTATGGCTTGGTTGCCTAAGAAAGAAGGAATGAAGGAAGAAAAGCGGTGCGGGAGGCATAGAGTTTGGATGGAGTCAACTATGGTAGAAGGAGAGGTGTTGTCATGGAATACTCTAAAATCGGTTGCGATCACAATCTGAGCGGGGTGAATTTTGGGTGAGTGGTGAAGTATGTCAACGGAAATTGAGGCACGTGCCTTCAGAAAATGAAACTTCAGTTTATGAACGGAAACCGGTTTGGGTCGAGAGCGAAACTGAGGTCGATCCCTTCCAAGGTATGGGGACAACTATTGAAGGCTTCCACTAACCTCGAGGTTATGTTGATTATCATCGCCGGGTCGCCCTCCTCGGTGCAAAATCTGCCGTCTAAAAACATTTCTGCGTTCAGATCAACTATAGCTGATCTCCACTGAAAATAAATGGCATCTATCGATTATTCGAGACTCCTGCGGTGATTTGAGCTTTCAGTGCCACTAGCACGAAGTCGAAGCTCCGAACATTTGAACATATTTATTGGCTTAATTCTGACACTGTAGTAGTTTTTAAAAGTAACGCCGACTTAACCTCTTCTAGGGCGGCTGTGAATATTAGCAGCGTTCCACCAAGTATTTGCTGTTCCGATGCTCAAGTTTTGTTTTCTACCTCCGAGTGGTTTCCGCTGCCTAGTTTGTTCCTATTGCGAAAACTTCTTGCTATAAAAGGAAATTGTGCGGAGCACCATAACGATGAGCAGGGTGCTATGCAAATTGTGACCGTTCTGCATAATGGGTCATGGTCATGACGAGACATCCGCAACTGGTAATGAGTCTCGAACGAACTGCAGAAAACAAACAAAACTGCTAAATGGCAAAGGGCTTGATGTTGCTGGGCCTCAAGCTGCACCTAAAAAAAATCAATATAATTTCATAGCAGTGCGGGGAGCCTCGTTTGAAAGAGGTCGATATAGGAAGCCTGTCATAAAAGCGCCCGTCATCGATCACGGCTGTACCAGTGGGAAGGTGAGACAGGCGGAGATAACGTGGTCTTTTACAAGATTTGCAACTATGTCGCACAAACACGGGGTGTATCGGAAGAAAACGTTCCGGTTGTAGGTCCCTAGAAAGTCAATAACTAACAGGAATATTTCAAGTGCGCATAAGCTGGGAACATTCATTTCGCACAAACGGCACTGGCTCCGCGTTTTTTCTCGTTTAGATTAAATATGATGCTCTCAAGGAAACGTCCTGCGCTAACATTGCACTTTGAAGATCCAATCGGCTGCGAATATTGTAGCTGAAGACTTACTTGAGTAGTAATAGTGTCGTAAAAGAACCCAAATAACTAAGTCATAAGCGCGTACATATAGTCAATGCTTTTGTATTGCCACTGAAAGCAGCCAAACACTTTCATCGGCGCTGACATAGGGCGCTATAACGTGTGAAGTTACAACTAAAGCAAAAGTCAAGACGACACAGTGGCCGTCACTTGGTGAACCCGAGCAGAGTGGCATATTTAATGCACAATCGTCATCTTCACGCAAAAGAAAATAACTTTAGCAACTGATGCGAGCAAAGATGAAAGTAGCGCCATTTTTCACTTGATTAGAGGGATCCCAACGATAAGCCAAGGTCAAGCGTTTATGTGAAATGTGTTTAATTATGTTTTATTTTGTTACTAATACTTCGTGTTGCTCAAGCATCCTTCCTGCCAAACCGACGACGAACTGAAGCATGAAGCCTGACTACTTTCTGATATGGCTTTCTGGAGGCCTCCAGTAAACCCTGATTGCCCATATTATGCGAGTTTGTACGCAATGCAAGCGGTTAATTGAAAATGATACAACAGGAAAGATTTTAACTAAGTCGTTTCGGGACGTGCGTTCATCACTGACAAGTGAGCGGCACCTTATTATATGTTATTGTCTGAAGTTAAAGTACTAAATGGCTGGATCTTTGTTTTCCTTGAACGCGCAATTTAAATGGAATGCTCATTTATTTTTGGGGGCTCCAGAAGGCGACGATGTGGAGTTTAATTTATTGGTGTTTAATCCATCTCTACTCGCACCGTATCACTTCACTGGAGCTCTACAGCGTATCTATGGCTCCGATCTTATATCCCTTTCGTCCGTACTATATATACCTTGGTGTTGAGATTGTTGCGGGGACATACAGAAGACAGCAAAGTTTCTTAGAGCCATCACAACAAGGCCCCATGCAGCGGTGACGAACCGTGACATCTCCAAAACACGTATAGGCGAGCACCATACGCATGCAAAATGTTTGTGCATGGCATATTGTCTAGCATACACGCCAGCCATGAATTCAAGGCACATCAGAGCAACCATAAAACAAAGAAATTATCTTAAAGAACCGATTAAACGTTCATTTACCTCTTAAGAGAAGTGAAAAAGCCGAGCTGTGCGAGAGAATACATTTGCGAAAACCTTCCTTCGCGCAATTGATATGAAACTGCGTGCATGGATAAATATTACTTCAGACAGTCGGCCAATCGCCAACAGCACCAGGAGGCTTCGCATTTACTCCGCTTGCGTGCTGTAGGTTCCAACACAATTTCTTGAAACCAGAGTAGCTACCACGAGCGCAAGTCTTACGGCATTAAGATTTCTCAGCTTGAGGGATGAGTGCTAAGAGCAGCGCACGCAAGGAAGGCACTACCTCGCAGTCCTAGCTTCACCTAAGGCGAGAGGAACCTCTGGGAGGGAGTATATACAAATCCACGGAGACCTGCACGACGATTGCTCCGGCAATAAAAAGATTGTTGCATTGTATCTTTCAATTGACTGCACGATGATTCCAAACTTATCCCATTTAGCCTCCCCCCCCCTTGTAAGGCCGGGCTTCATTATAACCTCATTAATTATGTTTTTATAGTAACGTCGGGTCACTGTGCGCCTTTCATCAACACAAAATTCTGAGTAAAACCCCAAGCTCGCCACCCACGCACCCCCTCAAAGACACACAAAAACCAGGAAGTCAGTGCAGGCTTAGCAGCGTCTCTACGACATCCTACTCAAGCCTTTTTTAGCGCGGGCGCCCGCCGGGGCAGCAGCAAAGGTTGCCAGTGGATCCGCGTACCGCTTTCGCGGAAACATGGGAACCTGCTCAGAGTTCCGCGAAGGGCCCTTTCGTTTGCTGGCGTTCCCGCCAGCCCCGAAGCGCCGTGGCGCTGACACTTCCGCAATGAATCAGCAAATAACTCGCCCTGTCGTTTAGGTAGAACTTCGAGAAGTGACAGGAAGGTGCGGTAGCAAAAGTGGTAAGGGTGAGAGAATTACGCGGAAAGGGCGAGGAGTCCCGTGTGAAGATGGTGTGCTAGATGTTTTCTTTATATGTTTTTTTGTTTTCCGTTTTGCCGAGCCCTGTATTCAAGGTTGCGCCCAACCTACAAGGGCTGTTGCTGCTGTATATGGAAATTTAATTGGTTAGCGAAGTCTAGGGCGGGCATTGAAACATGACCGCCCTAACTTATTATTTTTTTTTTGCGAAGGATATAAAAATTCAAGCAAAATCATCTAAAACAAGTCCTAGTTCTACTCTTAGCCTTGTCTAGCATAGCTAGAGATTCCGTGCTTGGCACGCACATCTACAAGTACTTACGTTTTAACCGAAACCTTCGGTCGATAAGCAAGGTCTCGTGGAGTGTTTTCTCTGTGTGCGATCAATTCCTTTTAGTTGCAGTTTACTCAAATTGTCTGTGTGACTTTGCTTCTGCAACAATAAGTTTTGCCCTTGTACAGTCAAGTAAATTTCTTTAAATGTATTTCCTCGTCTCGTCTCCATCAGCTTCATCATTCACCGTCAACTCCTTAATCACCGCCGAATAACCACGCATGGAGAGGTCTGTGCCCCTCCGAAGAAAGGAAAGAACCATCTTGAATTTACTCCCCCACAAAGAAGAAATAATAATTTGTGCATCGAAAGTGTTACGCTAAACCGTAAAAAAAAAACACTTCACCAAGCTAAATAAAAGCCGAAATTTACACCGCCAATTAATTTGCCACACTGCGGCTCCGGCACGTGAAAGGCTACAATTTAATTGTTCTTCAACAAAAAGGCATTCAAACGCAGCTGCAGAAGGAGCTTTACGCAGTCAGCGGTCGAACTCGAGGGTTGGTGGCAGGCACTCGAGGACACGTAATAACGAATGCGAAACGGACCACTTTGGCTATCGACAGCACCACCATTATTCTAGTGCTTTCCGGCGTGCGCGGCAGTCTTTTCAAGGCTGCACTTATCGATTGACCACTTGTAGTATACCGCGCTGTTTTCTGAAGATAAGTCCACCTCACAGTATTTCAATTCAAGCGAATTTGCTTCAGATTAACCGAGAAATACCTAGTTTTCAAATTTCTGAAATATACATGAGTACTGAATGTGGTCGGATGTAGCGTAAATTCCCTGTCCGAAAGTTCTTCGCGTTGCTTGACCTCAGCCATGTCTCTTCTTGATGTTGAGGTCACTGGCCTGGCTGTGTGCTGGCGAATTTGAACGCTGTGCTGATGCTCAAAGAAGAACAAGTTCAATGTGATGTTCATGCGGCGTTTTCAACTTTGGTGATCATAATAGAACGACAACTAGCCACGCGCTGGTTCCTATTGTAGCGCCCGGCGACGCTATAAAGCGCAGGCGCTGAGATCGGCGTTCCCGCGACAAAAGAAAATAAAGAACGACAGCGCGTGCTCGGAGCGCACGCCCGGCACGCGCAGTCCGGAACTAGAAGCCTGCCACGCTGGTCGTCTCTCTGGTGCTCCGCTGCGACCCCGCAAATCCTCAACAGTGGTGACCTGGCGAACCGTGCCTTCTATCGCAGCGGCGTTCCAGCATGGCGTACTGGCAGCACCCAAGTTTCGACCCGCCGCTCCCGGCGTTCCGGCCTGCAGGCGTCGGCGGGTGGTTCGCCCAACTGGAGGCTGCGATGTACCTGAACGGCATCACCATCCAGCCGTTCAAACACGAAGTCCTTTGTGACATCCTCCCGGCCGACCTCCTGCGTCGGCTCACCTACTCTGCTTTCGGCGGCCGGCCATACGATGAGCTGCGTGCGGCCGTCTTGGCGTACTTCGGCGCCTACTACGTTCCGCCGCCGCTCTACGACGCAGCGGACCCGTTTTCGCCGCCGCCAGCCTCTGGCCCTGCACCGGCCTCGCTCGCGCCCACGCAGCCTTCATCAGAACCCGGCCCGCCTCAGCAGCCCCTCGCCGCATCGCCGCCACTCCCGTCCAGCGTCTCCAGCCCGGCTGTCTCTCTTGACGCCACACCAGGTGGGATCCGCACGAGCTTCGCCTCGCGTCCTTCTCCCACTACTATCGTACCCGCGTCTCTGGCCCTGCCTCTTTGCGCTTCAGTGGCGTTGTCGCCAGAGCCTCCTGCAGCCAAAGACGACTCTGCGGCAGCAGCCGTGCCGAGGCTTCCGGCATCCCCATCTACCTCGTCACTACCGCCAACAGCTCTGCAGACCTCTGCTGTGAGGGTGCAGCCGCCACCGCAGCATATGCCACATACCAGCCCCACTACCTCGGCGGCCACACCGCCTGCCCAAGAGGCCTCACCCCAATCCCTCAGTACGGTCAACCGCTTCTCGGATTCTGACCCTGGCAGCTCGACACCGCCGCAGCAAGCGTCTGCTTTGGTGCCTGCCTTGAGCTACCTTCACCAACGAATGGTAGAGCTACCCGCACCGAGTAGCGCGGCAGTTGTCCTTCCACCAGCTGTGTCTGTTGCTGTCAGCCAGCCGTCTGATGTACGCGTCTCAGCTCCACGGCCTGTCACTGGCGCAACCTTCTTGCAGCCACCCACAGCCGATCATGCCCACACGCGCATCAGCACTGGCCAGTTTCTCCGGACTGCCACTCTCGCTTCACCCAAGCACCTGGCATTGAGCCCAGCAACTTGCTCCGGCATCGTCACAGTTGTCGCCGCTATGTCGACGGTCCCACCACACCTGCTGTCAGTCCCTGGAGCCGTTTCGGCCGCTCCTGTGCTTGTGACCACGTACACGGCACGTCGGATCCCCATCGACATCAGCCGCAATGTTCCAGCACCGACGACGCTTGTGTCCGCGGGCAGCACTGCAAACGGTGACGGCCCGACCATGGTCTTCCCTGCCCTCATGTCCATTCTCAGTTCGGCACCCTGCCTCATTCGCCCGTTGCGCAGCAGCCAGGCTCGTCCACCTGAGCCCGTGCACTCCACCCGACAGCTTTTCCCGGCCCCTGACCTGAACTTACCGGACCTTGCAGCGACCCCGTGGGGACACTGTTACTCTAGCTGCCGGCTTGCCTGCCGTGGCTACTCCCTCTCTGCCCCGTCGGCACGTACATTCCGACGTTCCGTCTAGGCGGGGGGCCCTGTAGCGCCCGGCGACGCTATAAAGCGCAGGCGCTGAGATCGGCGTTCCCGAGACAAAAGAAAATAAAGAACGACAGCGCGTGCTCGGAGCGCACGCCCGGCACGCGCAGTCTGGAACTAGAAGCCTGCCACGCTGGTCGTCTCTGTCTGGTGCTCCGCTGCGACCCCGCAAAATCCTCGACACTATCATCGTGTCAGTGGCTGAAGAACAACCGTTTTCTAAAGCTTGCGCCACCCTTTGATACTAATAAATAACCTCGCACATAAAATGCAACTTAAAATTTTGGGCCAATAACTTTATTCGCATTTCACCGCCACACCCACTAGCCATCCCGTTGCTCAGCTGCAAGGCACTAGATGGATTTGAGGAAGAGCTCGTCCCCACAGGCATGCTCGTATCCGTGGATAAGACGCAATACCTTGGGGTCAAGGATACGGCGGCTGAAAGATCCAAGGTGCAGCTACTCACGGGAAGCAAGCAGCTGAAACGCCCGGAGGAAGGGCGGGACCATGTTCTGGGCTTTCATGTCAGTGAGAAGCGAGGAGTGGTGGAATGGCTCCGACAACTCAAACCCATGTTCACGGTAGCAACTGCTCCCACACCCGAATCAGCGCCAACCAACAGAAGCGAAAACAACGAGACTCTCGGGGTGTTAGTGGACGGCTCGTGCAGCCCCACAGCCTCCACAGCGGCTTAGGCAGCATACTGCGAAGATACCGTGACGTACAAAACGCCCGTGCCAAACCGAGGGCAGGAACCAATGAGTACGGAACTAAAGCTTCGGGCTGTGTAAGAAGGCCCCGAATGACACCGAAGATAATGCATTACGGCTACCAACCAATGCGTGCAACACACATACTGTCACAACCAGAGGAGCCGTGAAGGAACAGAGATAACACAGCAGTACTCAGGACCAGGGACCACCCAGGCGCGCCAATGCAACGCACCAAATCAAAGAGGCATGCAGACAGATGGTGCGAGAGCTCAGCATTCGGACGAACATCAAGTGGGTGTCAGACCCCGCCGAAATTACACCCGAAATTTGCAGCAACTACTGCAGGTGTACGAGGGGCTTCACACAATGTGGGACAAGCACCATGCTGCAATAGTCACGTCTTATAAGCACTGGCTGCAGCTGCAATACGCGTTGAAAGAGACAGCACACGCTAGAGCTTCGCTTGCGAGGCTTCGATGGCGAATCGCACCTAGCCCCGGCTTCCTTACCCCAGTTTGGCTTGAGGAAACCTTTTTTTTTTCAATAACGTTTTCTCTTTGTTTAATTGGAGACTTTAAAAAGGCATTGTTCTGTATTAAATGGGTATGCTCAGCATACGGCGCAACATGGTTCAGCGCAGCGTGCAGAGCTTACCAACAACGACAGTCCCATCGACCTTGAGGCCGTATCAGATATTTGCCATCTTTTATTGTCATTCTCAATACATCACATACAACCAATATTTTTCCTTTTATTTTCCAAGTAATCTGAAAGAATAATTACGTCTGGCACATTTCCGAAAGGAAAACACATTTGAAGCATCGCATTAAATTTTTGTGGCATATTGAATTGTATTTGCTTTGAGCGGATTTTGACGTGCGTGTATATCTTCTAATGCCTGTAGCTGTAACCTAGTTAAAAGTTTGAAAGAATATTTCAGTATTTCACCGGTTCGAAGAATTAGCAGCGCTATAAAAAATTTATCTGTGCATAATGTTTATATCCCCGAAGAAATAGTGCGCTAAATTTGTTGGGGCTACTTCGCCTTTGTAGCAGGCGACTCTTTCTACAAATTTAGGAAAATATATTTTGAAGGAATAATTTACCATATCATGACGTCATCGTTGCTTCGATAAAAAACGAGAGATGAAAGATGTTTGCTTTAAAAATCTGTTTATGCTCAAACATCTTCACTGACACGCTCTCCGTGTTTTACTGACGCTATTTGGATTGATATGCACTTGAGAGTTATTTACTGGTGTCAGAATTTTCACTGCTTCTTGCGGAGAATAAATCAGTAATGAGAGGAAACTCTATTGTATTATTCACAATGTTATATCGGGCGGTTATTTAAGATTTCTCCGGTACGTATTTTAAAAACCGTCAAAAGTACGTCGGTGTGGCCTGTAAGTGGATCGTAGAGCAAGATGGGAATTACGTTCCTAACTGATCTCACTTTATAGCAAGCCTTCATAGCAGTGGTTGTATACCGGCCACTTTCAGAGCCATCGTCTGTATTTTTTTTTTTCATTTTTTCGAAGACCTTTGTGAACTAATTCAATCCTTTCGATGTCCGGTAGTAATCAGGGGGGATTTCAACATTAATCTACTTTCCTCTGATTTCCGTTCTGGTTACGTCAAGGAATTTATATACTCGACTTGTTAATTAATCTCACTGATATGCGCAGGCGTATAACCGCAGACAGCCAAACGTTAATTGATTCTTGCCGGACAATTTCCCACGACGATAATGCGTGGTCCGGAGTTCTGTCAACAAGCATGAGTGATCACGTGCGAATATTTTTCTCCATACCGTTCGCCCCGGAAACGCTGGTTCTTCAGCTGACGTTATCGCGAACATCTGTCAATGCAGCAGGCATAACACCTTTCCATGACCTTCTGTGTAATGTCACATGGGAAGATGTTCTAACTGCTGACAGTAGAAACGATGCACATAGCTTTCTAAATATAGTACTTCAAAAGTATTCTGAGGCACTACCTATCACAGTCTTGACATTGCTCATAAATTTATGAAAACCTTGGGCTACTGATGATTTATTCTATAGGATAAATGCCCGGAATGAACTTTTCAACATGTTGATTATGCCTGCAAACTGCAACAAACTTTTATAATGCAAAAAAATTGCGAAGAAGCGAAGTCCTTAGTTGAAGAAATCCCACACACACGCACAAGTTTACTACAGTGTACAACTCCCTTTAAAAGACATGGACCCTGTTAATGTCTTTTTTTTTTCAGAAAAGTTGCACTATACCACATGAGTTAGTCGTGGATGGCGTGACTTATAAAGGTCAATCTTTGGCAAAGCAGTTTAACCATAATTTTCTTGCATGTGGAGCCTCTCTCAAAAACTCGACTTGTTCATTTATAAATCTAGTGTAAGAAAGAGAGTTGGGGTTTGATGCGCCAGCGGTCATAGTGAGATAGGTGCTGTTTTGTTGTCTCCAACCACACCAGGTGAAATTAAAGCAGTGATAAAAAAATGAATTATCACTTCATGTGCCTATGATGACACTGCTGTCTGTACAGTGAAAGCAGTATCAGACATTGTTTCCGTGCCGCTCTAGCACATTTGCAACAGCGTAATGCGGACTGGTATATTCCCCAGGGAAGATGAAAATTGCTCCCGCCTATGCATTACATAAGGACGGATCAAAGAGCGCTCTCGCTAACAACAGGCCTATCTCTGTATTACCCGTGTTTTCGAAGATTTTTCAGTGCACAATTAATAACGGACTTTCTAGGTTCGTGTCACAGAAAGTCATAACAGCGAAACAGCAGTATCGTTAACAGAAAGCAAAATCTCTGGAAACTGCGTTCCTGCATATTAAAGATGAAATCATAAGTAATATAGAAAATCACGATATGGCTGGCATACTCTTTGATTTTAGAAGATACTTTGATTCGATTATACGTGACATATTATACAAAGAATTTCATGAATTTAGAATTCACCGAAGCACTCATAACTTAGATGCGCGAATCCGCCGCTAGTTTACAAACACTGAAAACTTTATATAAACTTCCGAGCTTATACAATTTGCTCTGCCACTAGGGTCAATCTTAGGTCCTCTGAAGTTGTATGTATACCACGAACTCTTCATATTATTTTTGTTTATATGGCTCATGCACAACGAGCGTATTAACCGATGCAGATACATGGCTTGGACAACTGTATAAAAGGTTATCCCAGAATTAGCCGTTAACTCAGACAAAACAAACTATGTAAATTTTTGAGCCAAAAGCAAGGCAGTAAACTCTTGTCGATAGCTGAAATTTTGAGGGAAAAAGCTATAGCATAAGTATATAAGCAAAAATTTCTAGGCGTGTTTTTAATAAAAATCTTAATTCGACACAACACATTGACCGCATTTGCACCTTCATATCGAAAAGTTTGGATGTGCAAAAGAAACTCAGATATATATTGTGCACGTGGCTCAAGCGACAGTTGTACTGCACAGGGATTTACTCATGGCTCCAATACTGCATATTAGTATGGGGCACAACTTCCAAAGGTAAGAGTGAACGCCTTCGTACCATGCCAAAAAAAAAAGCAATTAAATTTAGTCTAAAATTATCTGTACGCGAATATCCGCAAGGGCTCCTCTATGGCCACAAACTGCTCATCTTTAGAAACATATTTCGCCTACACTTAACGCTACGAGTACATGGAGAAATAAATTGCGATCAACCGGGATTTCTCAGTAAATACGAACCTTCTGATTTCCGGTGTAAGGAAAGTAATTTACGCCGCGAAGCTGCTCAGAGCATCTTACGGAATGAGGTAAGTTGACTGCCAAGTTCCCGCCGTATTAAACTTGTTTCCGGATTTACTTTGAACGGCTTGAAATGCGAAATCAACACCCAAATAAAACAAAATAAACAATTGTTGTATACAACATAATAGCTTTGTCGGGACGTATGCTGCGTAGCCTTCTATTACGAATGATTTGAAAGAATCCGGAGAACGATCCTGCTGTCTAACTAACTGTTTAGCTTTCTAACAAGGCGGCTGTCTAAATTAGACCGAGGCTCTCAGCTATTTGCCTTCGAGACTGTATACCGGGTGTGTCACCTGACGCTTTACACAATTTTAAAAATATGTTTTTTGAGTTTGAAGAGAGATTTTTCCTGCATAGCATTGTGAGCGTTGTACTTCACCTTTGGCGTGCTAGTGAGCAGGCTGGTCAACTAATATTGAACAGTTAAATTCTGATTTGTTTGTGTCAGACCCCTTAATTTTTAGTGACGTCAAACCTTTCCTAAGTAATGTCCATATCAGTAATTAAATTTCGAAAACGCGCTTACCCTTGGTGCTGTGGCCCAATAAATTTGGACACTTTGCGCCAAAACGCATGCGCTTTCGAGAAGCTTGCAGGCAAAGCAACATCTCCAATGCAAGTTAGTGGTCGAAATAGCCACAAATTTGCTTGGCCATAGTGCAGAAGGTAACAGCGTTCTTGGGATTCTAAAAACATTTATCGAAATTACTTACGGTGGGCTACATGCCTCTCCATAATTAAGGAGCGTAACGGTAGTAGTTAAAGGGACACTGAGGAGAAATTGAAGTTGGCTTGTATCGACAAAATACCAGCTCCTGATTACAAAAACGCCACTCATACTGACAACAAAGCTCTTGTAACGTACAAAAGAGCAAGAACCAAAATACCGGTATCGCCGCCACAGGCCAAACTCGCAAGTACAAGCTTGATGACGTCATAGGACAAAGCAGTGTTGCTAGAACCAATGGTTCTAACAACTTTGGGACCCGAGAAGCCACAAATCCCTGAGGCGCATCCAATGCATCCGCAAATTTCCTTGACCTCGCCAGATGGCGCCACGTGCCCGGCAGCTACGCGCGCTCCTGAAGCATCGGGACCAATCAGCGCCTGTTTTCCTGCGGTAGGCGAGCTCCCGGTATTCCGCTAGCGGTAACAAGGTACACGGTATGCTAAAAGTGTCTATTTGCGACAACTTCGTTGACGACTTCCAGAACGAGATCCATCGTAACGCTGGCAAAACGCCAGTGCAAACGTAATCGAAGCGGCTGTAGCGACGGCCGATATAGCCGATAGATGCATTCAACGTGCGACCGGCGTTAGCTTTCTTTTCGGCTGCTGCTAAGCCGCAGTACGCTAGCCACCATAGCCGCGTTGCTGGCCGCCAGAAATCACGGAGTCTGCGGTATGTCATGCGCACGTCATGTTTCACGTCACTTAGTCCTGTGTCGTCTAGGAGAATCCCAAGTTTGAATCAGAGCGGCGGGAAAAACTTTTTCAACTTAGAATCCAAATTTCTTAGGAATAAATGCATCTTTCGCTGCCGGCCAAGTGGCAACAAACCCATGACATGCCGAACTATCGGATTTTACTATAAAAAAATATTAATAGTGCTCTCCTCAGTGTCCCTTTAAAAAGTTACCTATTCAATATTAGGTAGCCAACCTACTAGTGAGCACGTCGTATATGTGTTCCGATATACTACACCACTCACAATGATATGCCGAGAAAACAACTGTTCCAAATCAGAAAGCCTATTTTTAAAGATTTCCTAAAATCTTAGGTCGAACACCTGTACATGCTGTATAATGGAGTGGTAAATTTGACTTTCAATGTACATTGCTGATTCGGCCTATGTTTGAAGTAAAAGTGATTGCCTCTTTATGATTTGTTGTCTATCCCGTGAACGACAGTTAGAGTATCTAGTGGTGCAATTTATAAAGAGGATGCCTCGTCAACTCTATGCTAAACATCTTTTGAACCGGCGACCATGGCAGTACCTTGTAAACTATCTTTGAGCCTTGATCTTTATGTTCTGGTTCTGTCAAAATAAAGAAATAAACAAACGAACTTCAGAGGCAAAAATTAAGACGCAAACAGAACAAAATTAACCAGTTTTTTCGTATATTTTCGGTTGTAGGGCGCAAGACTATACTGTGGGGGTGATGTGCGCCACCGTCAAACGAAAGAGCAGGTTTTTAAATTTCGAAATCCTCGTTCTGGTTTGAAATATCCAGCGTCCAAAATGCGTTTTTCAAGAGGCTCCTATAGATTTATTTCTCGCGTTGCACATTTATCCAACAGCTTCGCCTCGTATCGTATTGCTGCCGCATTCATGTAAATTCTACCAAATCTTGGCACACGCAACATGCATCTGTGCTTTCTGCTTTAAAACTGCGCGCCACGCCTTTCATAAACGTAAGACATGGGAACGCCATGCGAAATAAGTTTGAAAAGTGCATTTTTAGCGTTCCATATTTGGGACCCTAACTTTGGCTCAGAAAATTCGAAACCCAGCTCGTCTTGGAGGGTGAAAGCCATCAATTGCACTATATAATCTTGCGTTCCAAAACTAAACCTATTAGGTTGGTATTTTAACTTTATGCACATACTCCTAAATAATTACGTATTATTCTTGCATATTTTCTCGTTCCTGTACAATCCACCAGCACAGACCACACCGACATATCCCGCACGGCTCATAAAAGAAAGTAACCCACGGACGCTAGGTTTTCTTGACATCAGTAGCTTTTTCATCAGTCGAATTTGGTGTGAAGTCATTCTGTGGGGATGATGGCAGCAAAAATGCAATGCTCGAGGCTGGCTAAAGGTGAGGTATTTCGAAGTATCTACTCATACATGAATCAGTACCATATAAAAAAAATGCAATCATCTTAACAGTAGAAAAAAACTACAGATCACTGCGACGACCCACATTACCAGAATTCTAAAGCATTGACGCCTCCTCGGCATTCGTCGCCTCACTTTGCCTCTCTTTATCGTTTTATTTTTATTTGTTAATTTAACTATTGAATTAGCGTACTTATCTTATGCTTTAAAGATCGATTTATTTCCTCTGATTACACCTTCTTTTATCTTTTATCTATTTATTTATCCGTGTTCGCAATGAATTGTCGTTTGATATGTACAACATTTACGCATTTGTTGATATGGCTTGGTTGTGGTACAAAAAGCAGGCTTCGTGAATAAACCCCAGTTGCAAGTTGGCGTCAGTCCTGTCTTTTGTGTGCTTTCTATGTCCCCGTTTCTTGCGCCATTATCATTTTTCTTTCAACCTTTTTGGTTTTTGAATTTTTGCGCCGTGGTTGCTTTCCCGTCCACTTACTGTATCCCCGTCCAGCCTATTCAACAGTCCAATGGCTTTTGCTGATAATAAAATAACTAATTATTCTGTGCCACTGTCAGTTCTTGTTCGATTAGTTATCACTAATTAAATACATTTCAATTCATTTCTAAATTTATTTTTACTCTTTTGCCTACCTCTGCGCTATTTTGCCGTCCACGGCTGTTTTCCTGTCCACTGACTATATTGATGTATACGCTATTTCGACGTTTCTTCGACATTTTTGGCTCTAATTATCTAACTAATCATCGTATCGACACAATTTCTTTTGCGCAGCATCCTCACATTATCCTCTTTCGACTACATTCACTCGTTTGATGCTACCTCTTCTGAAAACATCCCAACTGCTGCGGACACGTCTTTGGGACACGTTTCAGTGACCCGATCCCTCCGACGTAGCCTTGATATGCTTTGGCATCAATGTAATGCAGTTTGTGGTGGTTCTTCGTTGGTCAATTTCTGTACTGCTTTCTTTGAAGCTGGCAAAACAAGAACGGGCTGTAGAAACTACCCTATTAGGGCAAGTTATAAATTACATCGTTAATAAAGTGCTCTATGCAGCCGGCCATACGATGGATTGCACTGGCATTTGATTTATAGTAATGTAAAAATGTAAATCATAAAAGAAATATTCGACCACCCTTGCGATCTTGCACTAAATTTTCAATTCAGCAGTGCATATGAATGCCTTCCAGAGTGGAATAAACTGCTAGTATACACGCAGCGAAGAATTAAATAACCTGCGAGGATGCACTCATTTCTCATTACTTGGTAATTCAATGCACCATTGAACGCTTGCATACTCATGCAAGCTTTAATGTTTTTTTATTTCGTGTGCACAACGGCTCCCACCTGCGAAAAGCTGGATTCTGATCACCTGTTTACTTTGGATGCAGCGGAGTTTTATATTTGAACGCAGTTTCGACAACAGGAGTTTTATTTTTGAATGAATTCAGATCATAAATAGCAACGTGAAAACTGTAATGGCTGAGGTAACAAGTATATGGGATAAGATAAGGAAATGCGTAAAATTAATGGGGCCTCTTGGGGAAGTGAAATTGTTATTTGGACCAGATTTGCAGCCACCTGAACTACGTACATGGAGTCTAAAAAGCAGCTTTTGAATTTTTCATTTTAATAAATGTGGGAGCGTGATCTGGGAACTCGACACGAGCAAAGCAATTTATAAACTTGCATAAACAGCAGAAAAAGAACACAAGCTAAAATAAAGTAGCGTCCACGCAAAAATACAGATGCAGGCTGCAATGCAGCGCCTCTTGGTGCTCATTCCTGCAGTGTTGCATCACCATTCACTAAAACTGGGATACTCCGAAAAACATTACTGCTATCGAATCAAAAAGAATGAAGTATTGTACGAGAATGTGGAAAATGGTTGACAATAACAACTTAACTAGCTTGGTTATTGAACTGTTAAACGGGAGAATAACATACCCTACAGATGTAATGTAAAGCCCCTGTCATCCCGTCTAATGCAAAAATCTTGTAACTATAATAAAGTAGCAATCAAAGTTGAAAATTCTATTGCGAGCCTTTTTTCATTGAATTTATATCATCAATTTTTTTTTTCTTTTTAAAATACAACCTATACTTCTGTGTGAGCTCTTCATATGTATTTTTTTTATATTGATCTGCATCGACATTGCACTCTCTGCATGTTTTGCAGTAATTTTGATTTTAATGCTATTTGCTGTTAACCCGTGCATTTGTGTGTATTATGGCGAACTTTTTGCTATTGTGTGACCTCCATGTATTTACTCCCCTACAATAATGCCGTCTGGCGATATAGGTATTCTGAATAAATAAATAAATCAAGAGCACTAATTACAAGAAGTGCATTATTTATTGTTATTTATTTATACATACTGCAATCCCACGGAGGTATTCTAGCAGGGTGGGAATACATCGAAAAAGATAAAAAATACAAGGACGAGAAGGGGTGCTAATGAAAAGAGCTGCAAGGTTTCAAAATGCAACCAGCAACACAGCAACCAGTCAGCAGAAGCAACAACCACACTAAAACATATTATGATTCATTTACAGACAGATCACTGCAAACGGCACTGAAATAATTTCATGGATGTCTGAAGCATCAAGGATCATTGGTGAGTGCTTTCAAATCACTAACAGTTATTGGAAAAAATGAGCATTTAAAGGTGTTATTGTTTGTGCAAAAAGGGGTATCAGCTTTTCGCTGACCTACTGCGCTCTGCTCATAAGAATTGTTCTATGAGAGTTGAGCTTCTTTTATTGAGTGCAGTCGCTTTATACTGGCCAACCTTGCCACATATCAAGCTGGGTGTTGAAATGCTCAGTTATGCTTTCAATAAAACTTCACAACACGCACTCCAAGATTGGGACCTATGGCGTCCAATACGAGAAGCATGGCTGAAGTGAAACCTGGCTGACGATGTGGCCGTGAACAGCACAGCACTGAAACAAGTGATGAACACAGCAACTTCAGTACCACAGTGCAGGTTTTCTGATTTCGTAGCACTGTGGGTATTACACAGCACTGCACACTACAATCAAGCATTCACTGCGTGCACCATGTGCCCATTGACTGCATTTGAAGAAAATGATGAACTTACTATCTATAAGCTGCCTTCATTGGCAGTCGTTGGCAATCTTCGAAAAAAAACCTAACATCAAAATATGCAAGAAAATGAGCCTTCAGTAAAGCATACATCTTTTTCCCGGGAGTCGGAAACGATAGGCTGGCTTGTTAGAAGCCCGTAATAGCAAGAGATAGTGACATCATTTACCAGCAGCGATAGCATAGTTATGTCAATATATTTACGTGCCTTGTTTCAAGTTTTCAGTTTTGGAATTAATAATTCAACTTCTGAGATCTATGAGGTGTCTGGTAGTAGAGTAGCCTCCCTCATGCGCACAAATAAATCGTTGAGCTGTATAAAATATTTTAGTGTCTCAGCCTAGCGGTAAAAGACCACTGTTGCGCTGTACCAACACGCGTGCAGACAACACACGCAAAACGGTTGCATGCTGCGGGTGCCCCTCAGTGGTTCCCTCAAGGGCCCACTAGAGAAAAGCGAAAGTGAAAGGCTTAACGGTTCCGTAAAATTTGCGACTGCGGCACCTAAAGGACCCAAACCATCTTGGCCTTCTCGGCGTTCCTACCTTGACTGCTGTTTTAATAGTAATGTTTAGCTAATAATTACAGTCTAAAAGCAAATTTTGACCTTTATGGGAACGGTATTCGCCTACGTACTTGTCTAGAGCGCTCACACGGCGCTCTTCTGTGCATTTATGACAATCGCCCCTGCTTGGGTGGCCTAGCATGTTTTTTTATGCATCAGGAGTTGAAACAGGATGCATGGCAATGTGCATGCACAATAAGGTGTCGTTACAAGCCCTCGATTGGCCGTACACGACGTAAGTATGCTCCCCGGGGCGCCGTTGCAGCGCTCTAGAGCAGATGTGCGGATGTACGTAAGAATGTTTTACTCGAGTACAGAGCAACACTTCATCCATAAATTATGAAGGAACTGCACATAGGCATCCTTTGAATCTGATATAGGACGGAACGTGCCCTCGGGTATTCCACTCAGAAAATTCAGTAGAGCGATGAAATCAGTACTGAACGACAAAGAATGTTAATAGAAGATTGAAACCAATACTGATACGTAAAGAACGTTTAAGAGTTACTTCAGAAGGTGTCGCCGCATAAAGAGGTCTCCACATCGCTCACGGTTTTCTCAGGCTCTGCAACCGACGCCTTTTCAATTTTAGAGTCTTAATATTATTCCCCTTACAATTCATTCAATTCGAGGATCCTTATAGTGGTATTCTAAGGAAATGATTTTCTATTATCATCCGCAGCAGATTTAGCAATCGCATGGATAATTGTTTATGTTTTGTTGAACAGATCACAAGGCAGCCTGAGCAGGCGTACACTGACGGGTGACTTCCTCATAAGCTCGCAAGCGAGAGCCACCCATGCCACCACGCAGCCCAGCACGTACACCACAATGTACAAGTGAAGTGGCTCCGTTGCAGCGCCGTGGCAGCTTCCTCCAGTCATCAACCTCCGTCTCCGGTGAGGAACAGCGAGTCCTGCTTCCGCGACGGCCAGGAGGAGACGACGGTGCTGGTACCTGCGGGGACATGCGTACTAGCATTCATGTCGGTATTATAAAGCAAACTAAGATAGCGGTCTAAGAGTACTGTCAAAAGCGATGGAATGTATTAGAAGGAAGCAAGGTGTTTTTGCGGTCACCGCAGTTTTACAGAGTCCCCCGTTCTCCAACTGAGCTGCGATTCTGTCAATCTGACGACACAGTTACCCCACGGCAGAACCATGGCGCGTGATACGATAAAACTAATCAGCACCATATAGTAACAACCAAACTTGACGTGACGCCAGAACTACACGCAGTGTAAGATCACAAAAAGGAAAAGCAAAAAGAAGAGCATGTGGTTGTACAACGTGTCGGCGCCAGCTGTAGTTTTGCTTGTGGAACGGCCGACAAAAAGCTTTCCCTCGCCGCTGTGTTCAACAGAGCAAGAGTCCGTTGACACTTGCCCAGAAATATGGCGTGCGAAGTGGATTCTTCCGCTTTTGACGCCGACCAGGGCGGAAAGCGGCGCGGCGAGGCCGATTGCTCAGCACCGATTTCGACCGCCGGATAAATTCTTTCGGTGACAAACAAGGCTGCGCCCTTCGAAGTAGGTCGCAGCTCGCTTCGCATTGATTTCCTCCTTATTTCTGCCTTTTTCAGTGCGTTCACTGGGGATAAATGGGGACCGTTCTTTCGTTTAGTCTCATCTCACCTGAAAAAAAAAACGTATCTGATAAATTTGCTGATTGTCTTATTTAGAGTGACCAATCTGCCGTTACTTAGCGTCAGTTTGTTGACAGTAATGCATCCTAGCCTTGCAAGCTCATTGCTCGAATATGTTGGCTTATCGTGGCTTTTCTGTTTGCATACGATGAACTAAAAGAGGGAATGTGCCGTCGTTTAGCGTACGCAAGCGTGCATGCGGTTATGGTACATCGCAAACGTCTCTTATGCTCTCTTCTAACCAAATCTGTCTATGCCGCGAGCGGGGAGGTGGCGGTCGGGAAGGGTGTTTTAAAAGCAAGAAGCAGCAGGCGCGCCGGTTCCACCTCACCCGGGCGTCAACAGATGAGAACAGGTCATATTTTTACGGCGAGCGAATCCGCTCAGCTCGCCGGATTTTCAAACAAGTGTGAACGCGCGGTAAGCAGTCGTCTCCGTAGAAAAGTCCCAGGCGTGTGCGAAAGCAATGAGTATACACAAAGTTGCAAAACGTGATGTATCGTGACCGTACGTGCTTAGCACAGGATAGTGCGCATTTGTTGAGGGTAGCTGCTGCATGGTACGTTACCAAAAGCAGGATGTATCCCAGTTCAGCGCGCAGCAATTCAGCACTCCGCGGAAATTTATGCGCTGAGCAAAGTTGTCAGTTATGCACTGTTTTTATTTTTATTTTACCAGTAGCTTGTTTGGAAAGAGCAGGAAAAGTGTAAGCTTTAAGCATAATAATAAAGTTTATACTCCTGTCAAGGGGGAAAATTAAGTGCACTTAGGGAGAGTGTCACTAGCTGTAAGTGCACGTTGTCAAATCCAAACGTCGCAAGTGGAGTGTCACTCGCAGAAGAGTGCACTCCGATTGGAGTGCGTTCAGGGAACGCACTTTGAGGGCCGAGTGCATAACCTCGACAGCCGGGACTTTCAAGGCACAGTATTTACGGTGCATAAAAAGTGCCTGCAAGTTTATTTTACTTGCTATAGCACTGTTTATCTAATATTTCTTGGCTATAGCTAAAAACGAAGCGTCACAACAATGGCACGTGATCAGATGAATACCCACTTCACGCCGCCATCTTGTTTGTCGTCAATATTCTGCGTAGTCTCGGCTTGTGTTGGCTTTTCTTCTATTTCTAGTTTATTTTAATTGTTCGACACTGTTTAAGCTCCTTTCATTTGCGCTTCAAACGATGAATTTTTAGGGTTTTTTTTCTTTTTCGTCGACCTCTTCAAAAGTTCCCTTTCTTTAGTGGCGCCGTTTTTTTTTTAATTTTTTTTTTACTACCACTGCACCATGCCTTCCCGTTTAGCACCGGGAACCCTTAAGTGTCGGATGCCAAAGCGCAGCCCCGTAATTGACGCTGGCAACCAAGTCGACGCGATATTCTTAGATTTTTCTAAAGCTTTTGACCGCGTTCCTCACCACAGGCTACTGCTGAAACTAAAACATTTTAACATTGACGCACAAGTCGTTGCATGGATAAAAGATTTCTTGTCATTTCGAACTCAATTCACAAATATTAATCATCACAACTCCCCTTTTATTCCTGTCACGTCGGGCGTTCCACAAGGGAGCGTGCTTGGCCCTTTGCTTTTTCTAATCTATATTAATGACTTGCCTAACTGCATGTCGTCCAGAGTAAGACTGTTCGCCGATGATTGCGTAATTTACCGTACCATTTCTACTTACACTGACCATAAAGTATTGCAGTCAGACCTCAACGCAATAAACAGATGGTGTTCAGACTGGCAAATGACCCTAAATCATACTAAAACTAAGTGCATGTCATTTACACACTCCTCTTCCCGTATTCCAACTTCATACTTTATAGGTAACAACGTTGTCGAAGTTACTACCACGTAGAAATACTTAGCAGTCAACTTGCAATCGGATCTAACATGGCATCATCACATCAACGTTACTCTTGCATCTGCTAACCGTACTTTCGGAATCATGAAACACAGACTAAAGCAAGCGCCTTCACATCTAAAGAAACTCGCGTACATCACGTTAATCAGGCCTAAAATTGAATATGCATGTGCCATCTGGGACTCGAGCCAAGACTACATTATACGTAACATTGAATCCCTGCAAAGCCGTGCTGCTCGCTTCATATTTTCAGATTATTCTCCATACTCCAGTGTTTCATCTTTAAAAATTCGTGCCGAACTGCATCCGCTATCACTTCGACGGAAACACGCCCGCTTATCTCTCTTTCACAAACTTAATCATCATGATCGTTTGCGCGACGACTTCTTTCAGTCACCCCCTGTCATTTTTCCTCGCCGTGATCATCCCTGCAAAGTTAAACGCTCAGCATGCCACTCGGCCCATTACGCACAATCATTCATCCCCAAAACCATAGCTGCCTGGAATAACCTACCATCAGATATTGCCACTGAAGTTAACACCGATCAATTTCATCAAATGCTGTGGAATAATATCAGAATTTGATGTCTCTGTGCGTTTTTGTGGTTAGCTTTTTTTTTTCAGGACTAATTTAATACCTGTGCATCTTGTTCGATATCGTATTGTAGGTTTTTCTTTTTGTGTTATCCTTGAACCCCTGGTGTTTCAATTTTCACACTTTTATCTTATCTTTATTCGAACTTTAATCCACTTCTAATATTGCTGTTTGGGTATTTTGTGGTTTTCTTGCTATGTTTGCTGAAATTGTTTATTCTTACTATTTTGTTTCTCGCATATTCTTATTAGTGTGTTTCGTGTGCCCCCCCTATGTAATACCCTCTTGCAGAGGGCCTTTATGGTATTTGAATAAATAAATAAATAAATAAACCTCTGCGCTTCACAAAGGTATTGTTCTTTTGGTATGCATGAAAAATATTCTGTGGAGGAAGAAAACAGCCGACATGCTTAAATTCTTTACCAAGCAGAAAGCACATACAGATGAGCGGGTGATTTCTCAAAGCCTTATGCGCTCCAAAATGCCCTGGTGACTTTGCGCTCCTGTCCTTAGATTGTTACGGTTACTTATGCGTTGTGTATTTATTTATTTATTTTATTTATTTATTTACATATACTGCAGCCCAGATGGGGATATTGCAGGAGTGGGAGGAAGAAAGAAGAAAAAAAAAGCAGAGAGCGACAACATATTCAGAACTGAACACCATTAAAATACAGAACAGAAATGCAACAGATTAATCACAGATTTGCAACAACGTTGAAAAATAGGTTTTGTTCCAGGGAGCGTACATCACCAGGTAAAGAATTCCATCGTTCGATAACAGGAGGAAAAAGCTAAATTTGAACATATCAGTGCGCGCGTAATGGGTGTTACATTCAATGAGTGGTAGCTCCTTGTAGATGAAGATGCTGAAAAATGCAAGTACTCAGACAGTGAAGCAAAGCGAGATGAATTAACAATACCATGAAAATATTTTAAACACTCATTGTCGCGGCGGGTACAAAGGAGGGAAAGGCCTATGGCAGGAAGAGTGGATGAAGGTGAAAAATTTGTCATACCGTCGGCAAATAAACCGTACTGCTTTCCTTTGGACGGATTCCAGCTTACTGATATCGGACTGTTTATGAGGATTCCCGATTATTGACCCATACTCCAAAAGTGGACGAATTAAAGCTTTGTATGTTAACAGTTTAGTTTCTTGGGGGCAACACTAAGTGTTCTTGAAAGCGTCACAGTAGGTATCAGTAAAACTGCTCAGGTCATCGCTGCATAGGTTAACAAGAGAACATTTACGGAAATTACACCTTGGTCCGAAAAGCGAAGGTCGCAGGGAGTTTCCTGCAATTTTCCATGTTACTACACAAATGTTCATCTTTGGAGTACGTGATCATAACAGAGTAAACAAGGCAGTCGCTAGCTTCGTTGCTTGCTGCACAGATTTCTCTCGCCGCTTTACTGCGCGCTGTGTTGTGCTTTGTGACGACCCCACATATTATCCCAACATGAATGCACAGGCTGGCGCGCCCAAGCTTACATGCCCGTGCGTTGGGGACGGAGTCTTCGTCAGACGAAGCGGAGGAACTGCGGAGTTGACCTTGTTCGTTTGCTGAGGCTCAGCTTCTCCCCGATGGCTGGGGCGCTTGGGGTGCCGGAGGACCGACTGCCAGCGATGTTGTCTCAGGTCTTGCTCGACACCCCACTGATTAGGTTTCCTGGTTTTTTCCGTCCATTCGGGCAGTCCTTCTTTCCAGGCTGGAGCGTCTCTCTCGCCCTCCTCCCAGCGCCGGAGCACTGCGATATTCCCTGTCTTCCCCGTACCTCCCGCCGTTTTGGGTCCTTTCCGCTCCTGCTTGCCCACCTGTCGCTGTTACAGGCTGTGCTATACCAGTTGAATGCTTGTCGGTTGAAGGCGGCGTCGGTCTAGAGCTTCTGCGGCCAAAGGACTAGCAGAACTACATATGGCGCACACGCGCGGCTGTACCACCCCCTTTTCTTGACTCCATCTTAGGCGCCGGAAAGTTCCGGGGTCGCGCCAGCTCTGGGTACCACAATCTCTTCTCTATCTGATATTACGTCACGCCATGGCGCTCATGTCGCGCCGGGTGTGCGGTCGTATAATAGGAAAGAGTGGATTAAAGATTTCAAATCACACACAATTAAAGTAGTGAAATCAGAACGCGATCGCTAGATTTTTTATGCGGTGATTGCACTAACCTGTCAGTACTTAAATACGTTCTTGGAGAAGCGCTTTAGCTAGTTTAAGGTATACGACACATGTAGAGGTACCGCGCAACAGGTTGGACGTCGGAGACTGCAAAACGGCTAACTTCGTTAAAAAGGCTACCTGTTTACATCTGTCGAGTGCCTACTTTCAGCTGAAGGCTAAACAATAAGTGGAACTCTGGTGGAAACGTTGCTCACCTGCGCGGGTTGTGTGGGTGCACTGCAGACACTTCAGTCATGGTGAAGAGATGCTCTCCCGGTACGAGGTCCCACTGCGATGCGACGGCCACTTCGTCTTGAGTACAGACCGACAGAGCCACGTGTGTTCCTTCCCTTGTTCTTTGGTAACAATGGGCGGTGTCAATGCCGAGCAAGGATCTTTTGCCACAGAGTTTCTGCGATCTCAGCACCATTATGGCGATGTTGAAAAAGTCCGGGTTGTGGAAAATCCCGCCAGAACTAGGCCACTGAGGGCTGAGGCATGTACATACGCTGCCACTAAGAACCTGGCGCCGCATTTCCTGGAAAGAATTAATGTTCTTGAATGTCTTCGAGGTGGCGCGGATGGAGGTGATACTCGATTGAACGTAATTTCCTAGCGTCATCATGCCAAGGACCCAGGCAGTGGTGGCCAGACTGCGAAAACTTGGAATGTTTGCTAATGATGTCGGTAGACCTTTACCAAGAAATGTCGAGACGAAAAAGAGTAAAAGGTGTGAGCTGTTTGGACGTCTCAAGCTGCTCAATGGAAGGCAGCAGTGCACGTGGAAATACAAAGTGAGCATTAGCATGAAAGATATTAAACCAGTTGTGAACAACAGGAGCGACATCCGTGAGTCGGCGAAGGTTACCTCGGTTGTCCTTCTTAGAGTAGTGAAAAAGCACAGCGGGGAGGGAGAGTACTGCGCATATTCGAATATCTCTCCCATCAAGAGGGCTCCGATTCCAGTTGGAACAAGCATTAGGTCGAGGCGCTTGCTAGCTACATCCTGCCAGTCAAGAACCGCGGTTGTATGAATTGTGTTGTTTAGTGTCCTGTAAGCGTCTAAAAGAGCCAAAGCTTCAGGCTTTGTCTCAACATTCGCTCCACGGGTTGTAGACACTACAGAAGTGTACTTGCGCCCTCTGGGGAATGTTCCGTCTGATCTCTCGGGAACGAACAGCTGTGACGGAATAACTGATTTGCGAGTCGCGCAGCTTAAGTAACGGTCCAGCGGAGCACTGATGTCGTCGCTGCTCACAATGATCACTTGGCAGAGTGCTCGAGAAAATTCATGCAGTGCGACTTCCAGCGACTCCGCAGAAAGGAACAAAAGATTGCGCGAATTGGTTGCGACCAAGTTATTAAATTTATTCCTTATGGGCGTAGGTGCGGAAAGCCACGAAGAGGGTAAAAATACTAAGCTTTGACGACGTTGAAGTAGCATCAGTTTTTCGGGTGACATGCCGCAGAACCGCAATTGTTTTTTATGCACGAAACCGCGGAATTCACACTCTATTTGATCATCTGAGGCAGCTACAAATTTTAACGCGATGGGAAACGCTTTGGTGCTATTGTAGAGAAGTCTCGCCTGAGGCGGATTGTACATCATGACTGCACGAGCACCAGACGATTGGGACGCGGTCATAACGCTCAGCATGCGGTAATGCATTTGCAGTGCGTACACTAAGGGAGTGCAGCATGTCACTAGTGTTTCAAAAAATATGAAAAACCGCAAATTTCCGTTCTTCACATACATTGTTCAACTATCCTTGTTTTGTGTGTACCGTAAAGATAGAGCATACTCGCCAAACGATTGCTAACTGATTACAAGACGCTGCCTTGTAGTTCTGCAAATTGTACCTAATGTGCTGCTTCCATTCCACAGTGTATAGGCGGCAGCGTGCTATAACGACACATTATTGTCTTCTGTAGCAGTTGGACAGTTTGTTAGGTTTCATTAGTGAATTTTTTTTCCAGGCAGTTGTATGCGTGAAAATGTTTGAGGAAATTTGATCTCTAAGTTCGAGCCTCGTACTCTTCCTAGGAACTGTTCTCTCATATAACGTTTCGCTCGTGCAGAGGAAACTATTGTTCCATCAAACATCCTTCGACTCAAAGCTATTATTTGTCCTGTCTTTGTCCCCTCAGAAATTGTTTATCATCACTTAAGGCTTTTCGCGAGAGCTAACGCAGGTCGCGGGGCAGTGCAAGTCTGCAGAAGTGCGGCGAAAAAAGTTATTGTTCAGCTAATTTCTCCTATAACCTAATCTAGGTTGTAGACTAACACTGGCAGCGGTTTTCTGTTAAAGGGTGACAGGTGTACAAAATAAGCAGCGCCTCACCGCTGTGAAGATTTCTAACTCACTTATAATCAGCATCGAAATTTATAAAACACTCCATGTTGTTTTCACTCCTTCGTTGAGTTCTCGTTCAATGCCTACTACCACGCCTGCTGAGAAAGCTTTAAGCTCAAAAGAAACGGGAGCTAACTGCCGAAAGTTCTCGGCATAACGTTGCGCCTACCGAACTCTCGGAGGAGCCAACTCACGAGCGTGCACGGTAGGAAAGAAGCGTTTGCACGAAGCGCCTTGCATTGACAGACACCTGTGTAACGTTGAGACCGCGAGCGGAACGGGCGCACTGCATCCGTCACCACTGACGAATTACGACTGCCCTATTTCCAGTTGTCGCAATCAAAGCTGGTGCCCTTGCTGTAAAACCCCAGCTGTAGCAGGGTGGCGCCATCTAGAGAACAATACGACAACCTAAAACTTTCGCTCCGGCCAGGAATGACATTGCTCTACACAACGCTGTGCACCAACTCCCGGAAAGTAGCGTTAAGCGGCAGGCTTTCAGGAAAACTATTGACTAATTTCACTTCTCTGAGGGAGTGGCTCAATCGAAGCTATTTAAATATTCTTAGAAGAGCTAGTGAAATCTTTGCTGTTCGTTCTAGGTCCGCTCTCTGTTTTTAGTGGGTGTCTTCAGGCCGTAGCTCGCTGCAGTGGGATTGTTGCACAACACATGTATCTTTTGGGTCACGATGATTCGTAATCGTATTTTGCTGCGCAGAGAGAGCGGAACGACGCCGTTACCCTAGGAATAGGCGTCGCAGCGGTAGTAATTTGCGTAGTAGGTACTGTAGTTAAAATATATGCGGGAACGGGGCCAACTGAAATACGAAGGCGGGTTCCCAACTTTCTACATTTGAGAGTAGTTTTTTTTGCATGTCACATGACCTTGGAAGTGTTAATCAGCTTCACCTCCGTCGACGTTGGGGCGCGTATGGTGTTTTGATGCTGACTCCAGGGAAGGTCGACTTCGAGCTGGCAGTCTCGCTCCCTCAGGATTTTGTGTGTCGTCCTACCCAACAGACACATATACAATGCGTTGGACATTCGCACATCCACCTTAGATTTGGCGCAGTCGACTTGCCACCCACCTGCCTCACAATTTTTATCAAATAAATTATACTTCATAAAAAATACGATTCAACAATTCCATCTTCCCGTGAAAATAACTTAGTATGACTTAGCCGCGCCGCCTATATTGACGTGCTGAATTAACCCGAGATGGTTCTTGTGATTGCTTTCTCAGGACCATACTAAAGTTCTCAGTGAATCTAGTTCAAAGTTGGGCTCAGGACAAGCTATCTGTAATCTGTAAGCTCTCAAATATTTGTTCTCAACATTGGATTTCTTGATGGGTCACGACGACCAACGCAGACAGCCGGTGGCAGCAGCTTCAGCACAAGACTCGAGTTCTAGCCACCAGCGATGACGACGAAACACTGCAATGCGATGTCGTCCTCATCTTCCACTTAAAATCGCCCCGACAAGAAGGAGTAGCCATCCTGGCGACTTACGGCGAAGAGGCGAGCAGACGGTTATAGTGCGCCTTGAAGGGGCTAACGTGGAAAACCTCGCAACCACGGAGGTGGTGGGCCAAGAAAAGAGTAACTTGCTCAATGTGGTAGTTTGCGTGAGACATCGCTTGGACTACTCGGTAAGGGCCACGGTGATTGGTGAAAAATTAGCTCTTGGCAGAAACCCAACGCCAACCGAGGGAGTTGGCGGAAAACATCGGAGCAGGCTTGGCATTGTAGTGTAGGTCTTTCCAGTAGCCTTGGATGTCGGAATTAAAAGTGCGGGCTACCTGACGGCATTCCATAACCTCCTGGGCGATGTCTGAGACAGGTGTGTACTCAGAAGGATAATACCCTCAGGACAATAGGGTAAATGGTGTAAAGGGTGCAGGATGGTTCACGGCTTTATAAGAGGAAGAAGGGGAAGGAACCTGTGGTCGCTTTGTGAGCTGTATTGTACGCGAAAATGACAAATACGAGCACCTGATCCCAGTTGGAATGGTATGACTTAATGTACATTGCGAGCATAGCACCTAACTGCGGACCTGAACCGCTGTATGAGGCCTTGAAGGGCTGCGCATGCTCAGAGAAGCGCTTGAACTACCTCGGAGACAAAGACACGAGAATAATGTTTCCCAGGAGATTCTGAGGTGCGCCGTGACGGAGGACGAAGTGGTGGAGAATAAAGTAAGCGATGTCACGGGCCGCCGCCGCGGCATGTGTGGCTATCTCCGTCTAACGTCTCCGTCTCCGTCTAATTTTAGCTGAGCGTTTTTGCGGCCAGCGGAGAGGAGCGGTCGACGCAGACGCCACTGCGCATGCGCACGTCGCTGGCCCGGCCAGCGTTTTTACGCAGCGAAGCTTACGCCCGCTGGGAAGCCCTCTCCAGCTGAGCGATAGGAAGCGCGCGAGCTCTTTTGTACACCTAAAACGCAACACTTACCAAATAATTGACTAGAAAAACAGAATCTACATTTACTAAATAGTTTCAGCGCATTATTAGCTGGCTTAATTGATATTCTTTTCACTCTAACTCAAATTGTGACCTACAGGTGGAGCAGCAGAGCAATTCGACTCTAGTCCGCTCGAGAAGACGGGCGATCCGCCCGGCTAAAACTCTTTTCTCGCGCGCGTCTCCGCTGGTGTATCCACTCACCCGCTCCTCCCCGTTGGCCGTAAAAACACTCAGCTAAAACTGCCTAATCACGGGACGTCGACGGGGGAAGTGTGGCAGTGTCCGCATAAAGAGTTAGGTGATCGACGGCGATGGTTACCCACCGGTAACCGGCAGAGGTGCAAGGAAGAGGGCCGTCAAGGTAGATGCCGATGTGGTCAAAGGGGCGATGAGGGCATGGTAAACGCTGCAGGGGGCCGGCCAAGCGACAAAGTGATGCCTTTGTGTGCTGACTGGCGGGGACGAGCGAAGGTAGCGACGGACAAAATTATACATAGCAACCCAGCAGCAGCGCTGATAAAGCTGATTATAGGTTGTCAGGATGCCAAAAAGAGCTCATTGCGAGTCAGCGTGATGATAGGCTCAGACTTCGGAGCGCAGATGGCATGAGATGACAAGAAGCCATTTTTAGCCGTCAGAATTTTAGTCGCGGCACTCAAGAAGAACACCCCTGATGAAGAAATTGAAAACTTTGCGGCTGAGGCCCCGAGGATGTGTCGCAGAGGCTGGGGCGCAGAGGATGTTGAGCAGGGAAGAAATCCGAGGATCTCATTTGCTGCGGGCAGGGCACATCCGAGATGGTGCGGGTAATCAGTGGAGGGTAGGGCAGGGGAGCGGCAACAGTAGGCGACGGCCCTGCGACCGACAGCGCGTTGGTGCCAGTGTGCTTGCGGTACGAAAGGTACATGACACGGATGCCATATTTTTAAAAAATCGCGCACAATGGCCGAGAAGTCCCGACGGATCCTTAAGAGAAGGGAGTCAGGAAAAGGCATAGTGGTCTGCAACGACGTCGAAAGTGGCGCTGTATAGGTAAGGGCTGAACTTTGTCATCACATAGGCGATTGCCAAACACTATTTTTCAGTAATGGAGTAGTTGCAGAAGTGTACTGCTGGCTTAGGCGACCGCATATTCTTAAAAGCAAGGCTTGCGCTAGGCGATCACTGCACGCAGCGACAGGCCAGTAAAAGGCGCATCACTTTGCGAAGAGAGCGTCTGTTTTTGACTAATAACAGATATGGCGGCACCAGTGTCTACGCGGGCAAGCGCCAAGACACTTTCAACGATAACGACACTAAAATTCGTGGGGAAAAGGGGAATTTGTAGTTCGGGCGCCTACGCAGTTATGTCTCAGGAACTGCCGTGGTTAGTTTCCTGGCTCGGCAGAGGGTGGCGGCGGTGAATGGGTGAAATGTACCGGGGAGGAGGTGAAGGTTAATAGCGGGACAGGATGGAGTGAAGATCAGAATACTCTGGAGGCAGCCTGGGCGGAACTCAGAACTGAGGTGCCGAATAGGACATCGCACGTGGTGCAGGCACGGACAGTGGCATGCGGCGTCCGGAAAAGCGTAAGGTGTGTCCCTGTATGCAGCAAGCAGAGCGGTTTTCCGGTGTGCGCCGTGGAGCTGCAGGCTGCGGCGCAGGTCTAGCAAAAGTGTGTGGCGAGCGCACAAGGGGCGAAGGATACCGGGAAGGGGGCTGGGTGAGCCACGGCTTCGGCATAGGTATGAGCCGCTGCCAGAATGTGGTACGGTGCGAAGGCGTCGGGATAATTCAGCGGAGCAGCGGCGGGGGCAGGATCAGTGAGGGCGGCCTCAGAAAACGGCAGCAGGGCAAGGACAGGAGAGGAGCGACGCATCAGCCGGGTGGCAAACCAAAACAAGCCGTTTGTGTAGCTCGTCAAACCTGTGGCAGAGTTCGCAGACCGTCTTAGTAGCAGCCGGACTCGTAGCGAGTCTTAGCGAGGCTAGCCGACCTGATTCGGCAGCTTGAAAAATATCTTCGACTGCTTCAAAGACAGGCACAACCATTTCCTTCCACAAGAGGCTGTCGAAGCAAGACGTACGCATTCTGCGACAGCTACAGACGAACACATACTGATGTCCCTCCATGGCTGGTCGCTTTGACTAAAATTGAATTTTTTCTGTCCACACTGTGAGGAGCTATTATGTACCACACATAGTGTGGGCCTATCATCACATTCTCCACTTCCCTCCCACCCCCCTCTAAAGAGGATTGTGAGACCTTCCTCCTCGAGTGCTCGACTGTGACGGCATAAGCTGCCCTCGCACACCAGGCTCGCGAGGCGGCATCTCGGAGAAGCGACGCGGACCAAGAAGGTGCCGGTACTCACTATTTGCGCCGGCTCATCCTTTCTATTTGCTTCGTAAAAGTTTGTTCTGTCTCTCTCTTAGCGATAAGAAGGTTGAAGGTCCCATCCTGCCCTTCAAGACGCACCGAATCTTATATTCCTGCGCCATGATGCCTTAGCAAAAGTCCACGACGTCCTCGACGTAAGTTGCGAAGCGCAATTATGCCTAGTGCGCTCGCGAGCGTTGACGCTGCTCAATATGAGGTGTGGGAACGGCGGCACGGCCGAGTTCGTCAGCAAGGGAAGTCTTGAACGAAGGCCAGGTGTTGTCCGACTCGTGGTTCCGTCAACACAGATTGGAAACCTCAGTTAGAGCATGACGTTGTTAAGCTAAGTGCGTCATCCTGCTTGGTGCGCCGGCTCACCCGTTCATACACTGACGACCAGTCCTCGACGTCTTGGCCGCAGATTTCACTGAACATAGCGGCGTCTCGTTAACATAAGGCGCCGGAACAAATTACAGGCGGAAGCGAGCCTGGGGGCTGCTTGTTCGTCTCCGCTATAGGAACGGGCACCGTGCGAATGTGCAGTTCCAGGGCGACC